>NW_027150397.1:2129092-2433248 GCF_031143425.1 Pleurodeles waltl | reverse complement strand
TGGTCACTAGTCTGTCAGTGACAATTTGAAAGAAATGAGAGAGCATAACCACTGAGGTTCTGATTAGCAGAGCCTCAGTGAGACAGTTAGTCACTACACAGGTAACACATTCAGGCACACTTATGAGCACTGGGGCCCTGGTGAACAGGTCCCAGTGACACATACAACTAAAACAACATATATACAGTGAAAAATGGGGGTAACATGCCAGGCAAGATGGTACTTTCCTACAACTTCCCCTTTGGAGGACAGATCCCTCTCGCCTTGTAGAGTCGTGCAGAAAGGTTTTTCCCGCCGAAAGAACGCCAACAAGCCTTGCTAGCTGCAAATCGTTCGGTTAGCATTTGTGGACGCAGCTGTGGCCCAGGAGGGACCAGGAGGTCGCAAATTGGACCAGGAGGTAGAGGGGACGTCGAGCAAGACAAGGAGCCCTCTTAGAAGCAGGTAGCACCCAGAGAAGTGCCAGAAACAGGCACTACGAGGATGCGTGAAACAGTGCTCACCCGAAGTCGCACAAAGAAGTCCCACGTTGCCGGAGAACAACTTAGGAGGTCGTGCAATGCAGGTTAGAGTGCCGTGGACCCAGGCTGGACTGTGCACAAAGGATTTCGCCGGAAGTGCACGGAGGCCGGAGTAGCTGCAAAAGTCGCAGTTCCGAGCAATGCAGTCTAGCGAGGTGAGGCAAGGACTTACCTCCACCAAACTTGACTGAAGAGTCACTGGACTGTGGGAGTTACTTGGACAGAGTTGCTGGATTCGAGGGACCTCACTCGTCGTGCTGAGAGGAGACCCAAGGGACCGGTAATGCAGCTTTTTGGTGCCTGCGGTTGCAGGGGGAAGATTCCGTCGATCCACGGGAGATTTCTTCGGAGCTTCTAGTGCAGAGAGGAGGCAGACTACCCCCACAGCATGCACCACCAGGAAAACAGTCGAGAAGGCGGCAGGATCAGCGTTACAGAGTTGCAGTAGTCGTCTTTGCTACTATGTTGCAGTTTTGCAGGCTTCCAGCACGGTCAGCAGTCGATTCCTTGGCAGAAGGTGAAGAGAGAGATGCAGAGGAACTCGGTTGAGCTCTTGCATTCGTTATCTAAGGAATCCCAAGAGACAGAGATCCTAAATAGCCAGAAAAGAGGGTTTGGCTACTTAGGAGAGAGGATAGGCTAGCAACACCTGAAGGAGCCTATCACAAGGAGTCTCTGACGTCACCTGGTGGCACTGGCCACTCAGAGCAGTCCAGTGTGCCAGCAGCACCTCTGTTTCCAAGATGGCAGAGGTCTGGAGCACACTGGAGGAGCTCTGGGCACCTCCCAGGGGAGGTACAGGTCAGGGGAGTGGTCACTCCCCTTTCCTTTGTCCAGTTTCGCACCAGAGCAGGGCTAAGGGGTCCCCTGAACCGGTGTAGACTGGCTTATGCAGAATTGGGCACATCTGTGCCCAAGAAAGCATTTCCAGAGGCTCGGGGAGGCTACTCCTCCCCTGCCTTCACACCATTTTCCAAAGGGAGAGGGTGTAACACCCTCTCTCAGAGGAAGTCCTTTGTTCTGCCATCCTGGGCCAGGCCTGGCTGGACCCCAGGAGGGCAGATGCCTGTCTGAGGGGTTGGCAGCAGCAGCAGCTGCAGTGAAACCCCGGGAAAGGCAGTTTGGCAGTACCAGGGTCTGTGCTACAGACCACTGGGATCATGGGATTGTGCCAACTATGCCAGGATGGTATAGAGGGGGCAATTCCATGATCATAGACATGTTACATGGCCATATTCGGAGTTACCATTGTGAAGCTACATATAGGTAGTGACCTATATGTAGTGCACGCGTGTAATGGTGTCCCCGCACTCACAAAGTCCGGAGAATTGGCCCTGAACAATGTGGGGGCACCTTGGCTAGTGCCAGGGTGCCCTCACACTAAGTAACTTTGCACCTAACCTTTACCAGGTAAAGGTTAGACATATAGGTGACTTGTAAGTTACTTAAGTGCAGTGTAAAATGGCTGTGAAATAACGTGGACGTTATTTCACTCAGGCTGCAGTGGCAGGCCTGTGTAAGAATTGTCAGAGCTCCCTATGGGTGGCAAAAGAAATGCTGCAGCCCATAGGGATCTCCTGGAACCCCAATACCCTGGGTACCTCAGTACCATATACTAGGGAATTATAAGGGTGTTCCAGTAAGCCAATGTAAATTGGTAAAATTGGTCACTAGCCTGTTAGTGACAATTTGGAAAGAAATGAGAGAGCATAACCACTGAGGTTCTGGTTAGCAGAGCCTCATTGAGACAGTTAGGCACCACACAGGGAACACATACATATAGGCCACAAACTTATGAGCACTGGGGTCCTGACTAGCAGGGTCCCAGTGACAAATAACAAACATACTGAAAACATAGGGTTTTCACTATGAGCACTGGGCCCTGGCAAGCAGGATACCAGTGAGACAGTGAAAACACCCTGACATACACTCACAAACAGGCCCAAAGTGGGGGTAACAAGGCTAGAAAGAGGCTACTTTCTCACAATTGTGTTTTCTTATGATATTGTGCATATGACACTAGTGGTACTGTAGGAGCTTCACTCGTCTCCTAGTTTAGCCTAAGCTGCTCTGCTAAGCTACCATTATCTATCAGCCTAAGCTGCTAGACACCCTATACACTAATAAGGGATACCTGGGCCTGGTGCAAGGTGTAAGTACCCCTTGGTACTCACTACAAGCCAGTCCAGCCTCCTACACGCCCCCTCTGTCTCCTCACGCAATTGGCGACATCCTGGTCCCTCCTGGGCCACAGCAGCATCCAAAAACCCTAACCGCGACCTTTGCAGCTAGCAAGGCTTGTTGGCGGTCTTTCTGCACGGAAACACTTCTGCACAACTCTTCACGACGTGGGACATCCATCCTCCAAAGGGGAAGTTTCTAGCCCTTGTCGTTCTTGCAGAATCCACAGCTTCTACCATCCGGTGGCAGCTTCTTTGCACCCACAGCTGGCATTTCCTGGGCATCTGCCCACTCCCGACTTGATCGTGACTCTTGGACTTGGTCCCCTTGTTCCACAGGTACTCTCGTCAGGAAATCCATCATTGTTGCATTGCTGGTGTTGTTGTTTCTGGCAGAATTCCCCTATCCCGACTTCTGTGATCTTTGGGGAACTTAGGTGCACTTTGCACACACTTTTCAGGGTCTTGGGGTGGGCTATTTTTCTAACCCTCACTGTTTTCTTACAGTCCCATCGACCCTCTACAAGGTCACATAGGTTTGGGGTCCATTCATGGTTCGCATTCCACTTCTAGAGTATATGGTTTGTGTTGCCCCTCTCCCTATGTGCCCCCATTGCATTCTATTGTGACTATACATTGTTTGCACTGTTTTCTATTGCTATTACTGCATATTTTGGTATTGTGTACATATATCTTGTGTATATTTGCTATCCTCATACTGAGGGTACTCACTGAGATACTTTTGGCATATTGTCATAAAAATAAAGTACCTTTATTTTTAGTATATCTGTGTATTGTGTTTTCTTATGATATTGTGCATATGACACTAGTGGTACTGTAGGAGCTTCACTCGTCTCCTAGTTCAGCCTAAGCTGCTCTGCTAAGCTACCTTTTCTACCAGCCTAAGCTGCTAGACACCCCTCTACACTAATAAGGGATACCTGGGCCTGGTGCAAGGTGTAAGTACCCCTTGGTACTCACTACAAGCCAGTCCAGCCTCCTACATTGGTTGTGCAGCGGTGGGATAAGTACTTTGCAACTACTTACCACTTTTGTCATTGTACTTTTCATAAGAGAAAAATATACAAAACAAGTTCAGTGTATGTACACCTAACCAAAAAGTTTTGCTTTTCTTCTCTCACTTCTTTTACTAAGTGCTGAAAAGTACCTCTAAACTTTCAAAAAGTTCTTAAAAAGTTTTAAAAGTTTTTTTTCTGTTCTTTAAAAAGTTCTGAAACTTTTTCCTTCTTTTTCTGTCCCTTTAACTCTTGTCTATCATGTCTGGTACAGGCCAACCTCTTGATCTGTCCAGCATAGCTTATGACAACCTTAGCTGGAAGGAAGCAAGGAGTCTCTGCATAGATAGAGGTTTAGGGTAGGGAAGATTCCTCAAGACAGCTGTTGGTTAATATGCTCATTGAACAAGATAAGACCTTAGTTGGCACTTCTGGTGAGAAATTGGCTGATGGTTCCCAATCTGATCCTGGGCACCCCTAGCTAAAGATTTGGGAGGAATCTTTCCAACCTGCCCCTTAGCAGGCCACCTAGCACAGCTGGTACTAATGTGAATTCACATCACAGTAATAGTGTTGCTTCTCATCACAGTAGAAGTGTTACTTCTATAGGCCAGAACGTTAGAGTGCCATCTGTTAGGGCCAGGTCTCCCTCTGTTCAGTCTCACCATTCTTCTGTTTCAAGGCATGCCCCACCCACCCACCCTGATGACAGAGTGTTAGAAAGGGAGCTCAATAGATTGAGAGTGGAAGAATCCAGGCTGAAGCTCAAGAAGCAACAGCTGGATTTAGATAGGCAAACCTTAGATTTAGAAAAAGAAAGACAGAGGTTGGGGTTAGGACCCCATGGTGGCAGCAGCAGTATTCCAAATAGTCATCCTGCAAAAGAGCATGATTCTAGGAATCTGCACAAGATAGTTCCCCCTTACAAGGAGGGGGATGACATTAACAAGTGGTTTGCTGCACTTGAGAGGGCCTGTGTTGTATAGGAGGTCCCTCAAAGGCAGTGGGCTGCTATCCTTTGGCTATCTTTCAGTGGAAAGGGTAGGGATAGGCTCCTTACTGTAAAGGAAAGTGATGCCAATAATTTTACAGTTCTTAAGAATGCACTCCTAGATGGTTATGGCTTAACCACTGAACAGTACAAGATGAAGTTCAGAGAAACCAAAAAGGAGTCTTCACAAGACTGGGTAGACTTTGTTGACCATTCAGTGAAGGCCTTGAAGGGGTGGTTACATGGCAGTAAAGTTTCTGACTATGAAAGCCTGTATAACTTAATCCTGAGAGAGCATATACTTAATAATTGTGTGTCTGATTTGTTTCACCAGTACCTGGTAGACTCTAATCTGACCTCTCCCCAAGAATTGGGAAAGAAGGCAGACAAATGGGTCAGAACAAGGGTGAACAGAAATGTTCATACAGGGGGTGACAAGGATGGCAAGAAGAAGGATGGTAAGTCTTCTGACAAGGGTGGGGACAAATCTAAAAATGAGTCTTCATCAGACCCACAAAAACACTCTGGTGGGGGTGGTGGGCCCAAATCCTCTTCAAATCAAAACAAAGAAAAGAAACCATGGTGCTATTTATGTAAAATAAAAGGCCATTGTACAACAAATCCCAGTTGTCCAAAGAAAAGCACCAAGCCTCCTACCACTACAACCCCTGCTGCTACACCTAGTGCCCCTAGTAATAACAGTGGTGGTGGGAGCAAACCTACTAATAGCCAATCCAAGGGAGTAGCTGGGCTCACTTTTGGTAATTTAGTTGGGGTTGGTCTTGTTAGGGAGACCACAGAGGCTGTGTTAGTCTCTGAGGGGGCTATTGATTTAGCCACGTTGGTTGCTTGTCCCCTTAACATGGATAAGTACAAGCAACTTCCCCTAATAAATGGTGTTGAGGTTCAGGCCTACAGGGACACAGGAGCCAGTGTTACCATGGTAATAGAGAAACTGGTCCACCCTGAACAACACCTACTTGGTCAACACTACCAAGTAACCGATGCTCATAACAACACTCTTAGCCACCCCATGGCAGTTGTGAATCTCAAGCGGGGGGGGGGGTGGTTACTGGTCCAAAGAAAGTTGTGGTTGCCTTAGATTTACCTGTAGACTGTCTACTAGGGAATGATTTAGAGACATCAGCTTGGTCAGATGTGGAGTTGGAGGCTCATGCAGCAATGCTGGGCATTCCAGGGCATATTTTTGCTTTAACTAGGGCTCAGGCCAAAAAGCAAAAAGGACAGGGTGACTTGGATCCTGGAAGAATGGATCAAGTGCTCCCTAAAGCTAGGGTTAGTAGAGGTAAAACACTACCTACTATCCCTCCCTCTACCGTGAATTCAACTTCTAAGGAAGAAGAAATTCCACCCTGTGCAGAACCTACACCAGAGGAGCTGGAAGCAGACACTGCTGAGCTTTTGGGTGAAGGGGGGCCTGCCAGGGAGGAGCTGAGTGTGACACAGTATACCTGTCCCACACTAGAGGGTCTAAGGCAGCAAGCTGTCAAACAAGCAAATGGGGATGTCAGTGACTCTCACAGAGTTTACTGGGAGGATAACCTTTTGTACACTGAAGCAAGGGATCCAAAACCTGGAGCTGCCAGGAGATTGGTGATTCCTCAGGAATACCGAAAGTTCCTCCTAACTCTAGCCCACGACATTCCCTTAGCTGGACATTTGGGGCAAATAAAAACTTGGGACAGGCTTGTCCCCTTGTTTCATTGGCCTAGAATGTCAGAGGACACAAAGGAATTTTGTAAGTCCTGTGAAACCTGTCAAGCCAGTGGCAAGACAGGTGGCACTCCAAAGGCACCCCTTATCCCACTGCCTGTGGTTGGGGTTCCCTTTGAAAGGGTAGGGGTTGACATAGTTGGCCCCCTTGACCCTCCTACTGCTTCAGGCAATAGGTTTATCTTGGTGGTAGTGGACCTTGCCACAAGATATCCTGAAGCTATTCCTTTAAGGACCACTACAGCACCTGCAGTGGCAAAGGCCCTCCTGGGAATCTTTTCCAGGGTGGGCTTCCCAAAAGAGGTGGTATCAGACAGAGGAAGCAATTTCATGTCTGCTTACGTAAAGGCCATGTGGAAGGAGTGTGGTGTTACATACAAGTTCACCACACCCTATCATCCACAAACAAATGGACTGGTGGAGAGATTTAACAAAACTCTCAAAGGCATGATTATGGGACTCCCTGAAAAACTCTGCAGGAGATGGGATATCCTGTTACCTTTCCTCCTTTTTGCTTACAGGGAGGTACCCTAAAAAGGAGTGGGCTTCAGCCCCTTTGAACTCCTATTTGGACACCCTGTAAGAGGTCCCCTAACACTTGTTAAGGAGGGTTGGGAACAACCTTTAAAAGCTCCAAAGCAAGACATAGTGGACTATGTACTTGGCCTAAGATCTAGGATGGCTGAGTACATGAAAAAGGCCAGTAAAAACCTTCAGGCCAGCCAAGAGCTCCAAAAGCAATGGCATGACCAGAAGGCTGTTTTGGTTCAGTACCAACCAGGGCAGAAAGTGTGGGTCTTGGAGCCTGTGGCCCCAAGAGCACTCCAAGACAAATGGAGTGGACCCCACATAATTGTGGAAAAGAAGGGAGAAGTCACCGACTTAGTTGACTTAGGCACTGCCAGGAGTCCCCTTAGGGTGCTCCATGTCAATCGCCTGAAACCCTACTATGAGAGGGTTGATCTCACCCTGCTCATGGCAACAGATGAGGGACAGGAAGAAGAGAGTGACCCTCTCCCTGATCTCTTCTCTTCCACAGAACAAGATGCTCTGGTGGAAGGTGTAGTTTTGGCAGATTGTCTTACTGCTGAGCAGAAAGACCACTGCATAAATCTCCTGGGTCAGTTTTCTGAACTCTTCTCTACTGTGCCAGGCACCACTTCTTGGTGTGAGCACACTATAGATACTGGAGACAGCTTGCCTGTCAAAAATAAGATCTATAGGCAGCCTGACCATGTCAGAGACTGCATAAAGCAAGAAGTGCAGAAAATGCTTGAACTGGGAGTAGTTGAGCACTCTGAAAGTCCATGGGCCTCTCCTGTGGTACTTGTACCAAAACCTCATTCCAAGGATGGAAAGAAGGAAATGCGGTTTTGTGTAGACTATAGAGGTCTCAACCAGGTAACCAAAACTGATGCTCACCCTATACCCAGGGCAGATGAGCTAATAGATACACTGGCATCTGCCAAGTATCTAAGCACCTTTGATTTGACTGCAGGGTATTGGCAGATCAAGTTATCAGAGGATGCAAAAGCAAAAACTGCATTTTCAACCATTGGAGGCCATTACCAATTCACAGTAATGCCTTTTGGATTGAAAAATGCACCTGCCACTTTTCAAAGGTTGGTGAACACAGTCCTGCAAGGGCTGGAAGCTTTTAGTGCAGCATATCTAGATGATATAGCTGTCTTTAGCTCCAGCTGGGATGATCACCTGGTCCACCTATGGAAAGTTTTGGAGGCCCTGCAGAAGGCAGGCCTCACTATCAAGGCTTCAAAGTGCCAGATAGGGCAGGGCAAAGTGGTTTATCTGGGACACCTGGTAGGTGGAGAACAGATTGCACCACTTCAGGGGAAAATCCAAACTATTATAGATTGGGTTCCCCCTACAACTCAGACCCAGGTGAGAGCCTTCTTAGGCCTCACTGGGTATTACAGGAGGTTCATAAAGAACTATGGCTCCATTGCAGCCCCTCTTAAATACCTCACATCTAAGAAAATGCCTAAAAAGGTATTGTGGACAGCTAGCTGTCAGAAAGGTTTTGAGGAGCTGAAGCAGGCCATGTGCTCTGCACCTGTCCTGAAAAGCCCCAGTTACTCCAAAGAATTCATTGTCCAAACTGATGCATCTGAACTAGGGGTAGGGGCAGTCTTATCACAACTTAATTCTGAGGGCCAGGATCAACCTGTTGCTTTTATCAGCAGGAGGTTGACCCCTAGAGAAAAGCGTTGGTCTGCCATAGAGAGGGAGGCATTTGCTGTGGTCTGGGCACTGAAGAAGTTGAGGCCATACCTGTGTGCACTCACTTCATTGTTCAGACAGACCACAAACCTCTACTTTGGCTAAAACAAATGAAAGGTGAAAACCCTAAATTGTTGAGGTGGTCCATATCCCTACAGGGAATGGATTATACAGTGGAACATAGACCTGGGAGTACCCACTCCAATGCAGATGGACTCTCCAGATATTTCCACTTAGACAATGAAGACTCATCAGGTCATGGCTAGTCTTATTGTCCTTCGTTTGGGGGGGGGGGGTTGTGTAGGAAAGTACCATCTTGCCTGGCATGTTACCCCCATATTTCACTGTATATATGTTGTTTTAGTTGTATGTGTCACTGGGACCCTGCCAGCCAGGGCCCCAGTGCTCATAAGTGTGCCCTGTATGTGTTACCTGTGTTATGACTAACTGTCTCACTGAGGCTCTGCTAATCAGAACCTCAGTGGTTATGCTCTCTCATTTCTTTCCAAATTGTCACTAACAGGCTAGTGACCAATTTTACCAATTTACATTGGCATACTGGAACACCCTTATAATTCCCTAGTATATGGTACTGAGGTACCCAGGGTATTGGGGTTCTAGGAGATCCCTATGGGCTGCAGCATTTCTTTTGCCACCCATAGGGAGCTCTGACAATTCTTACACAGGCCTGCCACTGCAGACTGAGTGAAATAACGTCCACGTTATTTCACAGCCATTTTACACTGCACTTAAGTAACTTATAAGTCACCTATATGTCTAACCTTTACCTGGTAAAGGTTGGGTGCTAAGTTACTTAGTGTGTGGGCACCCTGGCACTAGCCAAGGTGCCCCCACATTGTTCAGGGCCAATTCCCCGGACTTTGTGAGTGCGGGGACACCATTACACGCGTGCACTATATATAGGTCACTACCTATGTATAGCTTCACAATGGTAACTCCGAATATGGCCATGTAACATGTCTAAGATCATGGAATTGTCACCCCAATGCCATTCTGGCATTGGAGGGCCAATTCCATGATCCCCCGTGTCTCTAGCACAGACCCGGGTACTGCCAAACTGCCTTTCCCGGGGGTTCACTGCAGCTGCTGCTGCTGCCAACCCCTCAGACAGGTTTCTGCCCTCCTGGGGTCCAGCCAGGCTTGGCCCAGGAAGGCAGAACAAAGGACTTCCTCAGAGAGAGGGTGTTACACCCTCTCCCTTTGGAATAAGGTGTCAGGGATGGGGAGGAGTAGCCTCCCCCAGCCTCTGGAAATGCTTTGATGGGCAGAGATGGTGCCCATCTCTGCATAAGCCAGTCTACACTGGTTCAGGGATCCCCCAGCCCTGCTCTGGCGCGAAACTGGACAAAGGAAAGGGGAGTGACCACTCCCCTGACCTGCACCTCCCCTGGGAGGTGCCCAGAGCTCCTCCAGTGTGCTCCAGACCTCTGCCATCTTGGAAACAGAGGTGTCTGTGGCACACTGGACTGCTCTGAGTGACTAGTGCCAGCAGGTGACGTCGGAGGCTCCTTCTGATAGGCTCTTACCTCTCTTGGTAGCCAATCCTCCTTCCTAGTTAGCCAAACCTCCTTTTCTGGCTATTTAGGGTCTCTGCTTTGGGGATCTCACCAGATAACGAATGCAAGAACTCGTCAGAGTTCCTCTGCATCTCCCTCTTCACCTACTGCCAAACGATCGACCGCTGACTGCTCAGGACACCTGCAAAACGCAACAAAGTAGCAAGACGACTACTAGCAACCTTGTATCGCTTCATCCTGCCGGCTTTCTCGACTGTTTCCAGGTGTTGCATGCTCTGGGGGTAGCCTGCCTCCTCTCTGCACCAGGAGCTCTGAAGAAATCTCCTGTGGGTCGACAGAATCTTCTCCCTGCAACGGCAGGCATCAAAAGACTGCATCACTGGTCCTCTGGGTCCCCTCTCAGCACGACGAGCATGGTCCCTGGAACTCAGCAACTCTGTCCAAGTGACTCCCACAGTCCACTGACTCTTCAGTCCAAGTTTGGTGGAGGTAAGTCCTTGCCTCCCCACGCTAGACTGCATTGCTGGGTACCGCGTGATTTGCAGTTGCTCCGGCTCCTGTGCACTCTTCCAGGATTTCCTTCGTGCACAGCCAAGACTGGGTCCTCGACACTCTAACCTGCAGTGCACAATCTTCTGAGTTGTCCTCCGGTGTCATGGCACTCCCTTTTGTGACTTTGGGTGGACTCCGGTTCACTCTTCTTCCAAGTGCCTGTTCAGGTACTTTTGTGGGTGCTGCCTGCTTCTGTGAGGGCTCCCTGACTTGCTGGGCGCCCCCTCTGTCTCCTCATCCAAGTGGCGATATCCTGGTCCCTCCTGGGCTACAGCAGCATCCAAAAACCTCCACTGCAACCCTTGCAGCTAGCAAGGCTTGTTTGCGGTCTTTCTGCATGGGAACACCTCTGCAAGCTTCATTGCGATGTGGGACATCCATTCCCAAAGGAGAAGTTCCTAGCTCTCTTCTTTCTTGCAGAACACGAAGCTCCTTCCAACAGGTGGCAGCTTCCTTGCACCCTCAGCTGGCATTTCCTGGGCTCCTGCCCACTCTTGACACTGTCGCGACTATTGGACTTGGTCCCCTTGTCTTACAGGTACTCAGGTCCAGAAATCCACTGTTGTTGCATTGCTGGTGTTTGTTCTTCCTGCAGAATCCCCCTATCACGAATTCTGTGCTCTCTGAGGGTAGTAGGTGCACTTTACACCTACCTTTCAGGATCTTGGGGTGGTCTATTTTTCTAACCCTCACTGTTTTCTTACAGTCCCAGCAACCCTCTACAAGCTCACATAGGTTTGGGGTCCATTTGTGGTTCGTATTCCACTTTTGGAGTATATGGTTTTTGTTGCCCCTATACCTATGTGCTCCTATTGCAATCTACTGTAACTTTACACTGGTTGCATTACTTTTCTTGCTATTACCTGCATGATTTTGGTTTGTGTACATATATCTTGTGTATATATCTTATCCTCATACTGAGGGTACTCACTGAGATACTTTTGGCATATTTTCATTGTTTATGAGTGGCTACAGGAAGCTTTTGATGTCCTAATACCACTCAGAAAAACTAAACACAACAAAAGAAAACCAATACCTTGGAGAAACACAGAACTTAAAAAGATAAAGCAACAAATCAGAAAGTTGCAGCGGACCTGGCTCAAAACAAACAACAGTCAAGACAAACTGCAGCTACACAAACTTAACAGGATATACAAATCATCAATCAAAAAAGCTAAAAAAAAGATACTAGTCAGACAGAATTCAAAACACTCTATCTACAACCAAGGAATTTTATAAAATTCTCAATGAATTTCGAAAACCTACATGCATGCAAGGAAGTCATCCCACTACTCAAGATTTCACAAACAAATTGGCAACTCACTACACAACCAAGGCAGACACATTAGACTCCTATTTAAAACAGAAGAAAAACATCAGCACCAACCCCTTTCCTAAAATACCCTTTAAAAATAAACCATCCCAACCTCTACAGTCCTTCAAACAAATATCCCAGGATGAATTTATGGATTTGGTCAAAGCAAGCAGACCTTCTGGTTGCCCTTCTGACCCTTGCCCACCACAAATCTTCAAGAACATCCTTCTATCTACTTCTACTGCCACACCTGTAAGAAGAATCATCAACAACTCTTTCACTTCAGGAACTTTTCCTGCAGACCTGAAAAAGGCATACATGTAGGAGGCTGGACTGGCTTGTAGTGAGTACCAAGGGGTACTTGCACCTTGCACCAGGCCCAGTTATCCCTTATTAGTGTATAGGGTGTCTAGCAGCTTAGGCTGATAGATAATGGTAGCTTAGCAGAGCAGCTTAGGCTGAACTAGGAGACGGGTGAAGCTACTACAGTACCACTTAGTGTCATATGCACAATATCATAAGAAAACACAATACACAGTTATACTAAAAATAAAGGTACTTTATTTTTATGACAATATGCCAAAGTATCTTAGAGTGTACCCTCAGTGAGAGGATAGGAAATATACACAAGATATATATACACAATAGCAAAAATATGCAGTATAGTCTTAGAAAACAGTGCAAACAATGTATAGTTACAATAGGATGCAATGGGGAAACATAGGGATAGGGGCAACACAAACCATATACTCCAAAAGTGGAATGCGAACCACGAATGGACCCCAGACCTATGTGACCTTGTAGAGGGTCGCTGGGACTATTAGAAAATAGTGAGAGTTAGAAAAATAACCCTCCCCAAGACCCTGAAAAGTGAGTGCAAAGTGCACTAAAGTTCCCCTAAGGACAAAGAAGTTGTGTTAGAGGAATAATGCAGGAAAGACACAAACCAGCAATGCAACCACTGTGGATTTCCAATCTAGGGGACCTGTGGAACAAGGGGACCAAGTCCAAAAGTCACAAGCAAGTCGGAGATGGGCAGATGCCCAGGAAATGCCAGCTGCGGGTGCAAAGAAGCTTCTACTGGACAGAAGAAGCTGAGGTTTCTGCAGGAACGAAAAGGGGTAGAGACTTCCCTTTCGGTGGACGGATCCCTCTCGCCTGGGAAAGTCGTGCAGAAGTGTTTTCCCGCCGAAAGGACGCCAACAAGCCTTGCTAGTTGCAAATCGTGCGTTTGGCGTTTTTGGACGCTGCTGGGGCCCAGGAGGGACCAGGAGGTCGCAAATTAGACCTGAAGAGAGAGGGGACGTCGTGCAAGACAAGGAGCCCTCACTGAAGCAGGTAGCACCCGGACAAGTGCCAGAAACAGGCACTACGAGGATGTGTAAAACGGTGCTCGCCGAAGTTGCACAAAGGAGTCCCACGTCGCCGGAGACCAACTTAGAAAGTCGTGCAATGCAGGTTAGAGTGCCGTGGACCCAGGCTTGGCTGTGCACAAAGGATTTCCGCCGGAAGTGCACAGGGGCCGGAGTAGCTGCAAAGTCGCGGTTCCCAGCAATGCAGCCCAGCGAGGTGAGGCAAGGACTTACCTCCACCAAACTTGGGCTGAAGAGTCACTGGACTGTGGGGGTCACTTGGACAGAGTCGCTGGATTCGAGGGACCTTGCTCGTCGTGCTGAGAGGAGACCCAAGGGACCGGTAATGCAGCTTTTTGGTGCCTGCGGTTGCAGGGGGAAGATTCCGTCGACCCACGGGAGATTTCTTTGGAGCTTCTGGTGCAGAGAGGAGGCAGACTACCCCCACAGCATGCACAAGCAGGAAAACAGTCGAGAAGGTGGCAGGATCAGCGTTACAGAGTTGCAGTAGTCATCTTTGCTACTATGTTGCAGGTTTGCAGGCTTCCAGCGCGGTCAGCAGTCGATTCCTTATCAGAAGGTGAAGAGAGAGATGCAGAGGAACTCGGCTGAGCTCATGCATTCGTTATCTAAAGTTTCCCCAGAGACAGAGACCCTAAATAGCCAGAAAAGAGGGTTTGGCTACCTAGGAGAGAGGATAGGCTACTAACACCTGAAGGAGCCTATCACAAGGAGTCTCTGACGTCACCTGGTGGCACTAGCCACTCAGAGAAGTCCAGTGTGCCAGCAGCACCTCTGTTTCCAGGATGGCAGAGGTCTGGAGCACACTGGAGGAGCTCTGGACACCTCCCAGGGGAGGTGCAGGTCAGGGGAGTGGTCACTCCCCTTTCCTTTGTCCAGTTTCGCGCCAGAGCAGGAGCTAAGGGGTCCCTGAACCGGTGTAGACTGGCTTATGCAGAATTGGGCACATCTGTGCCCAACAAAGCATTTCCAGAGGCTGGGGGAGGCTACTCCTCCCCTGCCTTCACACCATTTTCCAAAGGGAGAGGGTGTCACACCCTCTCTCAGAGGAAGTTCTTTGTTCTGCCATCCTGGGCCAGGCCTGGCTGGACCCCAGGAGGGCAGATGCCTGTCTGAGGGGTTGGCAGCAGGAGCAGCTGCAGTGAAACCCCAGGAAGGGCAGTTTGGCAGTACCAGGGTCTGTGCTACAGACCACTGGGATCATGGGATTGTGCCAACTATGCCAGGATGGCATAGAGGGGGCAATTCCATGATCATAGACATGTTACATGGCCATATTCGGAGTTACCATTGTGAAGCTACATATAGGTAGTGACCTATATGTAGTGCACGCGTGTAATGGTGTCCCCGCACTCACAAAGTTCAGGGAATTGGCTCTGAACAATGTGGGGGCACCTTGGCTAGTGCCAGGGTGCCCTCACACTAAGTAACTTTGCACCTAACCTTTACCAGGTAAAGGTTAGACATATAGGTGACTTATAAGTTATTTAAGTGCAGTGTAAAATGGCTGTGAAATAACGTGGACGTTATTTCACTCAGGCTGCAGTGGCAGGCCTGTGTAAGAATTGTCAGAGCTCCCTATGGGTGGCAAAAGAAATGCTGCAGCCCATAGGGATCTCCTGGAACCCCAATACCCTGGGTAACTCAGTAACATATACTAGGGAATTATAAGGGTGTTCCAGTAGGCCAATGTAAATTGGTAAAAATGGTCACTAGCCTGTTAGTGACAATTTGAAATAAATGAGAGAGCATAACCACTGAGGTTCTGGTTAGCAGAGCCTCAGTGAGACAGTTAGGCACCACACAGGGAACACATACATATAGGCCACAAACGTATGAGCACTGGGGTCCTGACTAGCAGGGTCCCAGTGACACATACCAAACATACTGAAAACATAGGGTTTTCACTATGAGCACTGGGCCCTGGCTAGCAGGATCCCAGTGAGACAGTGAAAACACCCTGACATACACTCACAAACAGGCCAAAAGTGGGGGTAACAAGGCTAGAAAGAGGCTACTTTCTCACACAACCCCCCCCCCCAAACGAAGGACAATAAGGCTAACCTTGGCCAGTTGAGACTTTATTGTCTAAGTGGTGATAAGTAGAGAGTAGCTCTGCAATAGACTGGTTACTCCCTTTATCATCCACTATATGGTTACTTCCCTGTGGGGATGTAAACCACCCTGTTTGAAGTTTTTTTAGCTAAGCAACAATGTGAATATGTATTTTCAGAGTTTCTATCAGTAAGTTTTAGTTTAGAGCAGTGGGAATTGTCCACTGAACCTATTTGTAGTGATGGAAATGCCAGACAGGGATGCTGTCTCAGAAAAGCCATAGCTGGGCAAAAACTTTGTCCATAAAGCTGGAAGAGAGAACAGGGATGCTGTTTCTCTTGAGTTGGAGCAGGGCAGGGATGCTGTCCTATGAGCTCCACACTAGGGCAGGGATGCTGTCCTAAGTGTTGTGAGGCAGTGCAGGGTTTCTGCACTAAAGTTTCTCTGGGAGGGTTGGAGGGATGCTCCATGTTAACTAAAATGGTGCTCTTTTTCTCACCAATGTTAGTTATCCCACAGAGAGGTACTTCTACCTCAGGGAGTCCAGCTTTGCCAGCTGATGATTCCCTTGGAACAGGTGCCACCCCAGGAGAGGTTTCTCCCACCACAGGAATGCTATCCTGAATGGCAGGGTGGTTAGGGGATACTGTGATACCCTTTTTACCTGTTGATGGAGAGGGATCCTGAGTTTTCAGGCCTTCTCTCCTTTGCTTTTTCATTTCAGTAGAAATGAGAGGGAACAATTCCTCAGGGATGCCCAGCATGGCTGCATGGACATAAAACTCTACATCAGCCCAACCTGAGGCCTCTAGGTCATTACCTAAGAGACAGTCTACAGGTAAGCTAGGTGATACCACCACCTGCTTAGGGCCAGTAACTCCACCCCAACTAAACTGAATTATAGCTAAGGGAAGAAACTTAGTGGAGTTATGGACATCAATAATCTTATACTGTTGTCCAATGATGTGTTGATCAGGGTGCACTAGGTTTTCAGTCACCAAAGTGATACTGGCACCTGTGTCCCTGTAGGCCAAGGCCTCAACACCATTTATTGAAACTGTCTGCCTGTACCTATCCATTGTAAGGGGACAAGCAGCCAGTGTGGCAAGGCCAATGCCACTAGGTGTGACAGAAACTGTCTTGGGAGTGACTACCCCAGTTTCTACTATGGACCCAAAAGTGAACCCAACTACACCTTTAACTTGACTGTTGCCATCAGTCCCACCACTAGTACCACTACTGCTAGGGGCACTAGAGCTTGATGTATTAGTGGTGGTAGGCTCAGGGGGTTTGCCTGGACAGGACTTATCCCCTGGCCTATGGCCTCTGTTTTTGCACACAAAGCACCAAGGCTTTTTAATGTGTGTGGGTTGAGAAGAAGAGGAAGAATTAGTTTTATCCCCACCCTCTGAAGAGTGTTTAAGATTTGAAGTGGGATCTTTGGTTTTACCCTTATCCCCATGCTTATCTTGAGATTGTTCCCCATCTTTCTTCTTATTGCCCTCTTTGTCACCCCCTGTATGAACTTTTCTGTTCACCCTTGTTCTGACCCATTTGTCTGCCTTCTTTCCCAATTCTTGGGGAGAGGTCAGATCAGAGTCTACCAGGTACTGGTGCAACAAATCAGACACACAATTATTAAGTATATGCTCTCTCAGGATTGTGTTATACAGGCTTTCATAATCAGTAACTTTACTGCCATGTAACCACCCCTCCAAGGCCTTCACTGAATGGTCAATTAAATCAACCCAGTCTTGTGAAGACTCCTTTTTGGTCTCTCTGAACGTTATCCTGTACTGTTCAGTAGTTAAGCCATAACCATCCAGGAGTGCATTCTTAAGAACTTGGAAATTATTAGCATCATTTTCTTTCACAGTAAGGAGCCTATCCCTACCTTTTCCACTAAATGATAGCCATAGGATAGCAGCCCACTGCCTTTGAGGGACATCCTGTACAACACAGGCCCTCTCAAGTGCAGCAAACCACTTGTTAATGTCATCCCCCTCCTTATAAGGGGGAACTATCTTGTGCAGATTCCTGGAATCATGCTCTTTTGCAGGATGACTATGGGGAATATTGCTGCTGCCACCATGGGTTTCTAAACCCAGTTTCTGTCTCTCCTTCTCTACTTCTAAAGTCTGTCTATCCAAATCCAGCTGTTGCTTCTTGAGCTTCAGTCTGGTTTGTTCCACTCTCAATCTATTGAGCTCCCTTTCTAACAATCTGTCATCAGGGTGGGTGGGAGGGACATGCCTTGACACAGAAGTATGGTGAGAATGGACAGAAGGAGACCTGTCCCTTACAGAAGCCACCCTAACAGCTTGGCTAACAGAAACATCACTACCAGTATGGTGAGAATAAATGCTTTTGCTATGATGTGAGACAACACTATTTATATGGTGTGGCTCATCATCATTACCAACTATGCTAGACTGTCTAGTAATGGGCAGGCTAGGAAGTTTCTTTCCTGAATCTTTTCCTGGGGGAGTCCCTGGATCTGATTGAGAACCATTAGCTACTTTTTCTACAGATTGGGCACTTATGGCCTTATCCTGTACTCTAAGCATGTTAATTAACAGTTCTAAGGAAGGATTCTTCCCTACACTCAAACCTCTCTCTATGCAGAGATTCCTTGCTCCTTTCCAGCTAAGGTGATCATATGCAAGTTTGGACAGATCAACATTTTGGCCTGTGCCAGACATTTTTTAGAGAGAGTTAAAGTGATAGTAAAAGATAAAAAGTTTGTCAGAGCTTTTAGAAAGACAGAGAAAAAAACTTTTTAAACTTTTTAGAACTTTTTAGAAAGTTAGAAGTACTTTTCAGCACTTAGAAAAGAGTGAAAAGAGGAAATGCAAAACTTTTTGGCTATGTGTATATACACTGACCTTGTTTTGTATATTTTTCTCTTATGAAAAGTACAATGACAAGAGTGGTAAGTAGTCTCAAAGCACTTATCCCACCACTGCACAACCAATGTAGGAGGCTGGACTGGCTTGTAGTGAGTACCAAGGGGTACTTGCACCTTGCACCAGGCCCAGTTATCCCTTATTAGTGTATAGGGTGTCTAGCAGCTTAGGCTGATAGATAATGGTAGCTTAGCAGAGCAGCTTAGGCTGAACTAGGAGACGGGTGAAGCTACTACAGTACCACTTAGTGTCATATGCACAATATCATAAGAAAACACAATACACAGTTATACTAAAAATAAAGGTACTTTATTTTTATGACAATATGCCAAAGTATCTTAGAGTGTACCCTCAGTGAGAGGATAGGAAATATACACAAGATATATATACACAATAGCAAAAATATGCAGTATAGTCTTAGAAAACAGTGCAAACAATGTATAGTTACAATAGGATGCAATGGGGAAACATAGGGATAGGGGCAACACAAACCATATACTCCAAAAGTGGAATGCGAACCACGAATGGACCCCAGACCTATGTGACCTTGTAGAGGGTCGCTGGGACTATTAGAAAATAGTGAGAGTTAGAAAAATAACCCTCCACAAGACCCTGAAAAGTGAGTGCAAAGTGCACTAAAGTTCCCCTAAGGACAAAGAAGTCGTGTTAGAGGAATAATGCAGGAAAGACACAAACCAGCAATGCAACAACTGTGGATTTCCAATCTAGGGGACCTGTGGAACAAGGGGACCAAGTCCAAAAGTCACAAGCAAGTCGGAGATGGGCAGATGCCCAGGAAATGCCAGCTGCGGGTGCAAAGAAGCTTCTACTGGACAGAAGAAGCTGAGGTTTCTGCAGGAACGAAAAGGGGTAGAGACTTCCCCTTTGGTGGACGGATCCCTCTTGCCTTGGAGAGTCGTGCAGGAGTCTTTTCCCGCCGAAAGAACGCCAACAAGCCTTGCTAGTTGCAAATTGTGCGTTTGGCGTTTTTGGACGCTGCTGGGGCCCAGGAGGGACCAGGAGGTCGCAAGTTGGACCTGAAGAGAGAGGGGACGTCGAGCAAGACAAGGAGCCCTCACTGAAGCAGGTAGCTCCCGGAGAAGTGCCAGAAACAGGCACTACGAGGATGCGTGAAATGGTGCTCGCCGAAGTTGCACAAAGGAGTTCCACGTCGCCGGAGACCAACTTAGAAAGTCGTGCAATGCAGGTTAGAGTGCCGTGGACCCAGGCTTGGCTGTGCACAAAGGATTTCCGCCAGAAGTGTATAGGGGCCGGAGTAGCTGCAAAGTCGCGGTTCCCAGCAATGCAGCCCAGCGAGGTGAGGCAAGGACTTACCTCCACCAAACTTGGGCTGAAGAGTCACTGGACTGTGGGGGTCACTTGGACAGAGTCGCTGGATTCGAGGGACCTCGCTCGTCGTGCTGAGAGGAGACCCAAGGGACCGGTAATGCAGCTTTTTGGTGCCTGCGGTTGCAGGGGGAAGATTCCGTCGACCCACGGGAGATTTCTTCAGAGCTTCTGGTGCAGAGAGGAGGCAGACTACCCCCACAGCATGCACAAGCAGGAAAACAGTCGAGAAGGCGGCAGGATCAGCGTTACAGAGTTGCAGTAGTCGTCTTTGCTACTATGTTGCAGGTTTGCAGGCTTCCAGCGCGGTCAGCAGTCGATTCCTTATCAGAAGGTGAAGAGAGAGATGCAGAGGAACTCGGCTGAGCTCATGCATTCGTTATCTAAAGTTTCCCCAGAGACAGAGACCCTAAATAGCCAGAAAAGAGGGTTTGGCTACCTAGGAGAGAGGATAGGCTACTAACACCTGAAGGAGCCTATCACAAGGAGTCTCTGACGTCACCTGGTGGCACTGGCCACTCAGAGCAGTCCAGTGTGCCAGCAGCACCTCTGTTTCCAAGATGGCAGAGGTCTGGAGCACACTGGAGGAGCTCTGGACACCTCCCAGGGGAGGTGCAGGTCAGGGGAGTGGTCACTCCCCTTTCCTTTGTCCAGTTTCGCGCCAGAGCAGGGGCTAAGGGGTCCCTGAACCAGTGTAGACTGGCTTATGCAGAATTGGGCACATCTGTGCCCAACAATGCATTTCCAGAGGCTGGGGGAGGCTACTCCTCCCCTGCCTTCACACCATTTTCCAAAGGGAGAGGGTGTCACACCCTCTCTCAGAGGAAGTTCTTTGTTCTGCCATCCTGGGCCAGGCCTGGCTGGACCCCAGGAGGGCAGATGCCTGTCTGAGGGGTTGGCAGCAGCAGCAGCTGCAGTGAAACCCCAGGAAGGGCAGTTTGGCAGTACCAGGGTCTGTGCTACAGACCACTGGGATCATGGGATTGTGCCAACTATGCCAGGATGGCATAGAGGGGGCAATTCCATGATCATAGACATGTTGCATGGCCATATTCGGAGTTACCATTGTGAAGCTACATAGAGGTAGTGACCTATATGTAGTGCACGCGTGTAATGGTGTCCCCGCACTCACAAAGTTCAGGGAATTGGCTCTGAACAATGTGGGGGCACCTTGGCTAGTGCCAGGGTGCCCTCACACTAAGTAACTTTGCACCTAACCTTTACCAGGTAAAGGTTAGACATATAGGTGACTTATAAGTTACTTAAGTGCAGTGTAAAATGGCTGTGAAATAACGTGGACGTTATTTCACTCAGGCTGCAGTGGCAGGCCTGTGTAAGAATTGTCAGAGCTCCCTATGGGTGGCAAAAGAAATGCTGCAGCCCATAGGGATCTCCTGGAACCCCAATACCCTGGGTACCTCAGTACCATATACTAGGGAATTATAAGGGTGTTCCAGTAAGCCAATGTAAATTGGTAAAAATGGTCACTAGCCTGTTAGTGACAATTTGAAATAAATGAGAGAGCATAACCACTGAGGTTCTGGTTAGCAGAGCCTCAGTGAGACAGTTAGGCACCACACAGGGAACACATACATATAGGCCACAAACTTATGAGCACTGGGGTCCTGACTAGCAGGGTCCCAGTGACACATACCAAACATACTGAAAACATAGGGTTTTCACTATGAGCACTGGGCCCTGGCTAGCAGGATCCCAGTGAGACAGTGAAAACACCCTGACATACACTCACAAACAGGCCAAAAGTGGGGGTAACAAGGCTAGAAAGAGGCTACTTTCTCACAATACATACGACCTTTATTAAAGAAAACAAACCTAGACCCGCACGACCCCAACAACTACAGACCAATCACAAATGGACCTTTCCTGGGCAAATTGATAGAAAGAGCACCATTCGCCCAGATGTCACAATTCATTGAAGACAATTCTATACTTTCAGACTTCCAAACTGGATTCCACCCAGGAAAAAGCACTGAATCAGCACTCATGGCAATCAGGGACGATCTTAAAAACACAGTCGACCGAAATGGAGTTGCTGCACTACTTCTCTTGGACCTCTCAGCTGCCTTTGATACGGTTGACCATGACACCCTAATTCAAAGACTCCACGAAGCCGGCATACAAGGGATTGGTCTCGACTGGATTACTTCCTATCTTCAAAAAAGATCGACTATCATCCACTCGCCCCCCTTCTCCTCCGAACCCTACCTCACAAAAGCAGGGGTCCCCCAAGGGTCAATCATCTCACCTTTGCTTTTTAACATCTACATGAGATATTTACCAGAAGTGATCAATGATTTCCATCTCACATGCTACAACTATGCAGATGACACACAAATACTAATTAAATTAGAATGCCCCAAAAACATTGAAAACTCACAAATCTTCAGTTGCCTCAGAGCCGTTGATCAGTGGATGACCTGGAGCCATCTCAAACTAAATACCTCCAAAACAGAAATACTCATATGTGGTGACTAGAAAAATTATGACCCTCTGTGCGTCTGGCCTGACGATCTCGGACCACCTCCTCAATTATCCAAGGAAGTTAAAAACCATGGATTCCAAGTTAACTATGAATGCCCAAGTAGACAAATTAGCACGCACAAGCTTCATCACCTTGAAGACTTTACGACGCATCTTCCCCCACCTCGGATTCCCACACAAGGTGCAAGCTACTATCTCGCTTGTACTATCCAAACTGGATTATGCCAATGGCCTCTACCATGGATCATCTCTATCTGTTATGAAAAAACTACAACGTATCCAGAATTCAGCAGCCAGGCTACTATTACATATAAAGCCGCAAGCCCACATTTCCCCTGCCTTGAGAGCACTACACTGGTTACCCGTTGCCAGAAGATGCACTTTCAAGCTGCTTTGTATCACCCACAAAGCTATACAGGGAACAGGACCGCTTTTTATCAGAAAGAAAATTACCAAATACATCCAACAAAGAACCCTCCGCTCAAGATTGGAACCCCGCCTTAGAACACCACCATACAAGAAAAAGACTATAGGTGGTACATCCTTCTCCGTCCAAGCAGCCAAACTATGGAATTCATTACCCCCAACTATAAGAGCCACAGATAACTTTCTTGTCTTCAGAAAACTACTCAAGAGTTGGCTCTTTCCTTCATAACCACCTTATTCAAACAACTATGAACTGCATATGCCTATGTTGATAAATATTTTTTTCAGATTATATGTATATTTCTATTTATTTATAGTTTCTTTAGAAAATATGTATTGCTACTATGTCATAACAATAAAATACACACACACTCTTTAAACCTGATTGACTAAGTATTTTTTACCCATGATTCTAATTATGTATTGCATGTGCATATGTGTGTGTATTCATGTGTGTGTATATATATATGTATATGTATATGTTGTTTCTGTGCTTAGCATGTTCGTGGATCATTGCATGGCTCCTGGGTGGGTTGTTATACTAGATATCAATGAATTCCTGCTCTAATCTTATCACACTTATCTACTCATCACTCTTATGTCATGTCTCTATCAAACTATCCTCCATTCTCACTCTGACTCATCCCAAATCCCTTCTACCACTTTCATCTCCTAAATATCTCTGCCTAAGCTCTTCCCTCCGCTTCCACATCTAACTCACCAAACCTCAATCTACTACTGTGACCTCCCACACAACCCTACTAAATTCTCCTGCATTTATCTCACCCTGCTACTATGCTCTCCCTAACTCTTCCACATACTCTTCCCCCTCCGCCCCCCTTTGGGTTGAGAAAATGAAGGATATACTCCCAATTAACACTTCTGGATTTCTTTCCTCCTCCACCCCTTCATTACTCCAGTCAATCTAACTAACAAACTCTCATATCCGCTGCTCAAATTAACTCATTATAATACTAAAACTGTAATCATTATTTAACGATACTAATCCATCATTAATTCTTGTTGGGTTCCAGAGTAGCGTGCTACTCATCGAAAAGCGCTTCGACACCTCGTCAGGGGTAGTAAGCGCTATATAAATACGATTACAATACAATACAATACAATAAAAATAAAGTACCTTTATTTTTAGTACTTCTGTGTATTGTGTTTTCTTATAATATTGTGCATATGACACCAGTGGTATAGTAGGAGCTTTACATGTCTCCTAGTTCAGCCTAAGCTGCTTTGCCATAGCTACCTTCTATCAGCCTTAGCTTCTAGAAACACCTCTTCTACACTAATAAGGGATAACTGGACCTGGCACAAGGTGTAAGTACCCCTGGTACCCACTACAAGCCAGGCCAGCCTCCTACATTGGTTGTGCAGCGGTGGGATAAGTACTTGTAACTACTTACCACTTTGTCCTTGTGTACTTTTCATAAGAGAATAATATACAAAACAAGTTCATTGTATGTACACCTAACCAAAAAGTTTTGCTTTTGCTTTTCTCCTCTTAAACTTTTTACTAAGTTCTGAAAAGTATTCTAACACTTCTAAAAGTTTCTAAAAAGTTAGAAAAAGTTTTTTTCTCTGTTCTTTAAAAAGTTCTGAAACTTGTTCTTCCTTCTCACTATCTCTAAACCCTTTACTATCATGTCTGATGTAGAGTCTGCTCTTAAAATGGTCAATACTACTTGTGACAATTTGAATTACAAGAGCCTAAGGAGTCTCTGCTTAGATAGAGGTTTAGTGATAGGAAAGAACCCTACAAAAGAGTTTCTATATAACAGGCTTTTTGTGAATGATGAGTCCCAAGCAGGCACTTCAAATGTGAGGTTAATTGAAGGCTCCCATTCTGACTCAGGGGATCTCCTTGAGGGAGGTGGGGAGGGTTCTGTTCCAAATCTGCCCCTTAGCAGGACACCTAGTAATGTTGGTAGTAATGGAGGTTCCCATCATAGTAGGGGAATCTTTATTCCTGGAGGCCAAGTTATTAGGGTTCAGTCAGTTAGGGACAGATCTCCCTCTGTTGTTTCCAATTTATCTTCTGTGTCCAAGCATTCCCAACCAACCCAACCTGAAGACAACATGTTAGAAAGGGAACTCAAAAAGTTGAGAGTTGAAGAGACCAGACTGAAGCTTAAACAGCAACAGCTGGCCTTAGATAGTGAAACCCTAGACCTGGAGAAGGAGAGACAGAGATTTGGGTTTGGACCCCATGGTGGCAGCAGCAGTATTCTTGATAGTAATCCTGTTAGGGAGCATGATTCCAGGAATCTGCACAAGATAGTTGTAGGAGGCTGGACTGGCTTGTAGTGAGTACCAAGGGGTACTTACACCTTGCACCAGGCCCAGGTTTCCCTTATTAGTGTATAGGGCTGTCTAGCAGCTTAGGCTGATAGAAAAGGTAGCTTAGCAGAGCAGCTTAGGCTGAACTAGGAGACGAGTGAAGCTCCTACAGTACCACTAGTGTCATATGCACAATACCATAAGAAAACACAATACACAGATATACTAAAAATAAAGGTACTTTATTTTTATGACAATATGCCAAAAGTATCTCAGTGAGTACCCTCAGTGTGAGGATAGCAAATATACACAAGATATATGTACACAATACCAAAAATATGCAGTATAGTAATAGAAAACAGTGCAAACAATGTATAGTTACAATAGGATGCAATGGGGACACATAGGGATAGGGGCAACACAAACTATATACTCCAAAAGTGGAATGCGAACCACAAATGGACCCCAAACCTATGTGACCTTGTAGAGGGTCGCTGGGACTGTAAGAAAACAGTGAGGGTTAGAAAAATAGCCCACCCCAAGACCCTGAAAAGTGAGTGCAAAGTGCACTAAAGTTCCCCAAAGATCACAGAAGTCGTGATAGGGGAATTATGCAGGAAAGACCAAAACCAGCAATGCAACAACGATGGATTTCCAGACGAGGGTACCTGAGGAAAAAGGGGACCAAGTCCAAAAGTCACGATCAAGTCGAGAGTGGGCAGATGCCCAGGAAATGCCAGCTGTGGGTGCAAAGAAGCTGCTACTGGACAGTAGAAGCTGAGGATTCTGCAAGAATGACAAGGGCTAGAAACTTCCCCTTTGGAGGATAGATGTCCCACATCGTGAAGAGTCGAGCAGAAGTGTTTTCCCCGCAGAAAGACCGCAAACAAGCCTTGCTAGCTGCAAAGCTCGCAGTTAGGGTTTTTGGGTGCTGCTGTGGCCCAGGAGGGACCAGGATGTCGCCAATTGTGTGAGGGGACAGAGGGGGGCATCCGGCAAGACAAGGAGCCCTCTTAGAAGCAGGCAGCACCCGCAGAAGTGCTGGAACAGGCACTACAAAGTGGATTGAAACGGTGCTCACCCGAAGTTGCACAAGAGAGGCTCACGCCGCCGGAGGACAACTCAGGAGGTCGTGCAATGCAGGTTAGAGTGCCGTGGACCCAGGCTTGGCTGTGCACAAAGGAAATCTTTGTGGAGTGCACAGGAGCCGGACTAGCTGCAAAACACGCGGTTCCCAGTAATGCAGTCTGGTGTGGGGAGGCAAGGACTTACCTCTGTAGGAAAGTACCATCTTGCCTGGCATGTTACCCCCATTTTTCACTGTATATATGTTGTTTTAGTTGTATGTGTCACTGGGACCCTGCTAGTCAGGGCCCCAGTGCTCATAAGTGTGCCTGAATGTGTTACCTGTGTTATGACTAACTGTCTCACTGAGGCTCTGCTAATCAGAACCTCAGTGGTTATGCTCTCTCATTTCTTTCAAATTGTCACTAACAGGCTAGTGCCCAATTTTACCAATTTACATTGGCTTAGTGGAACACCCTTATAATTCCCTAGTATATGGTACTGAGGTACCCAGGGTATTGGGGTTCCAGGAGATCCCTATGGGCTGCAGCATTTCTTTTGCCACCCATAGGGAGCTCTGACAATTCTTACACAGGCCTGCCACTGCAGCCTGAGTGAAATAACGTCCACGTTATTTCACAGCCATTTTACACTGCACTTAAGTAACTTATAAGTCACCTATATGTCTAACCTTTACCTGGTAAAGGTTGGGTGCTAAGTTATTTAGTGTGAGGGCACCCTGGCACTAGCCAAGGTGCCCCCACATTGTTCAGGGCCAATTCCCCGGACTTTGTGATTGCGGGGACACCATTACACGCGTGCACTACATATAGGTCACTACCTATATGTAGCTTCACAATGGTAACTCCGAATATGGCCATGTAATATGTCTATGATCATGGAATTGCCCCCTCTATGCCATCCTGGCATAGTTGGCACAATCCCATGATCCCAGTGGTCTGTAGCACAGACCCTGGTACTGCCAAACTGCCTTTCCCGGGGTTTCACTGCAGCTGCTGCTGCTGCCAACCCCTCAGACAGGCATCTGCCCTCCTGGGGTCCAGCCAGGCTTCGCCCAGGATGGCAGAACAAAGGACTTCCTCTGAGAGAGGGTGTTACACCCTCTCCCTTTGGAAAATGGTGTGAAGGCAGGGGAGGAGTAGCCTCCCCCAGCCTCTGGAAATGCTTTCATGGGCACACATGGTGCCCATTTCTGAATAAGCCTGTCTACACCGGTTCAGGGACCCCTTAGCCCTGCTCTGGCGCGAAACTGGACAAAGGAAAGGGGAGTGACCAGTCCCCTGACCTGTACCTCCCCTGGGAGGTGCCCAGAGCTCCTCCAGTGTGCTCCAGACCTCTGCCATCTTGGAAACAGAGCTGCTGCTGGCACACTGGACTGCTCTGAGTGGCCAGTGCCATCAGGTGACGTCAGAGACTCCTTCTGATAGGCTCCTTCAGGTGTTGCTAGCCTATCCTCTCTCCTAGGTAGCCAAACCCTCTTTTCTGGCTATTTAGGGTCTCTGTCTCTTGGGATTCCTTAGATAACGAATGCAAGAGCTCATCCGAGTTCCTCTGCATCTCTCTCTTCACCTTCTGCCAAAGAATCGACTGCTGACCGCGCTGGAAGCCTGCAAAACTGCAACATAGTAGCAAAGACGACTACTGCAACTCTGTAACGCTGATCCTGCCGCCTTCTCGACTGTTTTCCTTGCTGGTGCATGCTG
This sequence comes from Pleurodeles waltl, assembly GCF_031143425.1. Taxonomy (NCBI): domain Eukaryota; kingdom Metazoa; phylum Chordata; class Amphibia; order Caudata; family Salamandridae; genus Pleurodeles; species Pleurodeles waltl. The sequence goes on along the minus strand of NW_027150397.1, from coordinate 2,405,473 downwards.
TGGGGGTAGTCTGCCTCCTCTCTGCACTAGAAGCTCCGAAGAAATCTCCCGTGGGTTGACGGAATCGTCCCCGTGCAACCGCAGGCACCAAAGAACTGCATCACCGGTACCTTGGGTCTCCTCTCACCCCAACGAGCGAGGTCCCTTGAATCCAGCAACTCTGTCCAAGTGACTCCCACAGTCCAGTGACTCTTCAGTCCAAGTTTGGTGGAGGTAAGTCCTTGCCTCCCCACGCCAGACTGCATTGCTGGAAACCGCGACTTTTGCAGCTACTCCGGCCTCCGTGCACTTCCGGCGGAAATCCTTTGTGCACAGTCCAGCCTGGGTCCACGGCACTCTAACCTGCATTGCACGACCTCCTAAGTTTTTCTCCGGCGACGTGGGACTCCTTTGTGCGACTTCGGGTGAGCACTGTTTCACGCATCCTTGTAGTGCCTGTTTCTGGCACTTCTGCAGGTGCTGCCTGCTGCTGAGAGGGCTCCTTGTCTTGCTCGACACCCCCCTCTGTCCCCTGACGTAATTGGCGACATCCTGGTCCCTCCTGGGCCACAGCAGCATCCAAAAACCCTTACTGCACGATTTGAAGCTAGCAAGGCTTGTTGGCAGTCTTTCGGCGGGAAAACACTTTTGCACGACTCTCCACGGCGTGAGGGATCCTTCCTCTAAAGGGGAAGTCTCTAGCCCTTGTTGTTCTTGCAGAAACCGATGCTTCTACTGTCCAGTAGCAGCATCTTTGCACCCACAGCTGGCATTTCCTGGGCATCTGCCCATCTCCGACTTGCTTGTGACTTTTGGACTTGGTCCCCTTGTTCCACAGGTACCCACGACTGGAAATCCATCATTGTTGCATTGTTGGTTTGTGTCTTTCCTGCAGAATTCCCCTATCACGACTTCTATGTCCTTTGGGGAACTTTAGTGCACTTTGCACTCACTTTTCAGGGTCTTGGGTGGGCTATTTTTCTAACCCTTACTATTTTCTAATAGTCCCAGCGACCCTCTACAAGGTCACATAGGTTTGGGGTCCATTCGTGGTTCGCATTCCACTTTTGGAGTATATGGTTTGTGTTGCCCCTATCCCTATGTGTCTCCATTGCATCCTATTGTAACTATACATTGTTTGCACTGTTTTCTAATACTATACTGCATATTTTGGTATTGTGTACATATATCTTGTGTTTATTTGCTATCCTCATACTGAGGGTACTCACTGAGATACTTTTGGCATATTGTCATAAAAATAAAGTACCTTTATTTTTAGTATATCTGTGTATTGTGTTTTCTTATGATATTGTGCATATGACACTAAGTGGTACTGTAGGAGCTTCACTCGTCTCCTAGTTCAGCCTAAGCTGCTCTGCTAAGCTACCATTATCTATCAGCCTATGCTGCTAGACACCCTATACACTAATAAGGGATAACTGGGCCTGGTGCAAGGTGCAAGTACCCCTAGGTACTCACTACAAGCCAGTCCAGCCTCCTACATTGGTTGTGCAGCGGTGGGATAAGTGCTTTGAGACTACTTACCACTCTTGTCATTGTACTTTTCATAAGAGAAAAATATACAAAACAAGTTCAGTGTATGTACACATAACTAAAAAGTTTTGCATTTCCCCTTTTCACTCTTTTCTAAAGTGCTGAAAAGTACTTCTAAACTTTCTAAAAGTTCTTAAAAGTTTAAAACGTTTTTTTTCTGTCTTTCTAAAAGCTCTAAAAACTTTTTTATCACTTTTTCGGTCACTTAAACTCTTTCTAAAATGTCTGGCACAGGCCAAAATGTTGATCTGTCCAAACTTGCATATGACCACCTTAGCTGGAAAGGAGCAAGGAGTCTCTGTGTAGAAAGAGGTTTGATTGTAGGGAAGAATCCTTCCTTGGAATTATTTCTTAACATGTTTAGAGAACAAGATAAGGCCACAAGGGCCCCATCTGTTGAAAAAGTAGCTAATGGTTCTATTATAAAGTCCACCACACGCAGTACTTATCTTTCAAATCCAGACTTTATTTTCATCTCCACTGTTCAGCCTTCATACAGTTTTCTTGATCCCCTCTTCTTCAGCTCCTCAGTTCATCCACCTTCTCCACATCCTCCACACCCAACATTCTATCACAGTCTCCCACCACAACAAACCCGAATGTTCCATGTATCAACTTTCCACGGGGGAAAAGAACATACCATTCTTAGCCCTACATTGTAACTAAAACATATTAATGCTTTATAACTATTAATTAGTAAAATAATATAACTACTAAATGGACCTACAACAATAAAGGTAATACTACACTGCTAGCAACTATTATACAGAGCTAATACACAAAACTACCTTACAACACATCTTCCCCTTTATGAAAAATTAAAGCATTTTAGTTACATTGTTAAAAACAAAAAAAGAACATACCATTCTTAGCCCTACATTGTAACTAATACATATTAATGCTTTATAACTATTAATTAGTAAAATAATATAACTACTAAATGGACCTACAACAATAAAGGTAATACTACACTGCTAGCAACTATTATACAGAGCTAATACACAAAACTACCTTACAACACATCTTCCCCTTTATGAAAAATTAAAGCATTTTAGTTACATTGTTAAAAACAAACTAAAACAAAGAAAGAAAAAAAAAAAAAAAATTCTCCTTGACTCCTTGGAGTGAACTGGGTGATAGATAGAAAGTACAGAATATAGTCCACTCACCGTGGAACTCTATCAGACATGGCCAATTGGCTATAAGTATAGTATTTAACAATTCAATCCATACTCCAGCATTGATCATTATTTAAAACAACAACGTTTTTCTTTATTTTAGTTATGTAGAAGGGACCTGCAAATTTAGAGTCTTTCATATAAGACCTTGCCTGACCTAACGGTCTATTTACTAAGACTTGATCTCCCACCTTCCAATTTTGCCTTTTTGCTCCATGTTTAATATCATATCTTTGTTTATACTTGTTTTGGTGCATCATTACTTTTGTACTGTTGTAAGATACTAACTTTTCGTTTTTGTTGCCACCACCCAGCCACGAAGGGAAGAATTTGGTGCATGGTGTTCTGCCACGTAAGGCAACAAAAGGGGAAATCTTCGTAATAGAATTTGGAGTAGTGTGGTAAGCCCACAGCATCTCCCTGACAGCACCTTCTATATTTACATGGTTAATGGAGGCCAACTGGATGCATTCTTTAATCTTACGGTTGGCACGTTCAGCCAGGCCATTTGCCCTAGGGCAATATAAGGCAGTAGTGAGATGTTTTATGCCCACTGAGTCCAGGAATTGTTTCATCATTAAAGATGTAAGTTGTACCCCGTTGTCTGTAACAAGCGAATCAGGAATACCTTCCACAGCAAAAATGTCCTTAAGGAAGGTAATAACAGAATTTGTAGTGATTTGGTTTACAAATCTTGTGGATATCCAATGGGAATGGTAATCGATAAGGACCAAAGCAAATGTTTTTTGGAGACCTGTATAATTAAGAGGCCCAATGATGTCAAAAGCTAACTTAATCCATGGTTTATTGGGAACTTGGATCGGAGAGATAGGTGTTTTGCGAACAAATTTAGATTTGTCACTCGCAGCACAGACAGAACATCTTTTAATTTCATTTTCTATTAAGGAATCCATATTGGGGAACCAAAAGCACTCTCTGACCCTGGCTTTGGTGAGACTGCGTCCTAAATGGCCCTCATGGGCAAGCTTAATTATTTTTAATTTAAGACTCTGTGGAGGTATAATTTTGGCATTTCTGAGAATGAAATTATTCTTTTCACTTATCTCCAACCTCACTTCCCAAAAATCCTTGATGGCTTCTTCCAAATCTCTTCTTATTAATGGCCACTCCTCTCTAGCTTTTTCCTTTAATAAGGATAATACGTCATCTTGTTTATATGCTAACTCCCATTCGCTACTACTAATGGAAGGTAGATTCACCAAAAGTATAGGAGATTCGTTAATCTCCACCTCCGTTTTAATGTTCATAGGGGACCTAGAAAGGAAATCAGCAGTAGAATTCTTATTACCGGGAATGTATTCTACATTGAAACAAAAATTTTCAAGCCCTAAGATCCACCTGGCTATTCTTGGAGTGCTGTTGCTGAATCCTTTGGTGGAGAACACATATACCAGGGGTTTATGATCAGTTCTCAAGACAAATTGAGTACCCCAAAGGAAAAACTTAAAATGTTTTATGGCCCAGAAGGCCGCCAAGGCCTCTCTTTCGATAACCGAGTAGTTAGATTTTGCATCGCTTAGGGCTTTGGATGCAAAAGCTATTATTCTTTCTTCCCCTTCAACCATTTGAGATAATGTGGTGCCCAAGCCTAGTTTGCTGGCGTCGTTGTGAGAATTGTCTTCCTGTTATGGTCAAAATTGCACAAGTGAGGAGCTTCTACTATGGCTAATTTGATTTGCTCGAAAGCACTGTCATGGTCCTCAGTCCAGATAAATGGTATATGATTTTTTAATAACTCTCTGAGTTTATGCGAAATAGATGAAATTTTTTAAACATATTTGGACATGAATTCCGCCAACCCCAGAAATAATCGTAACTCATCTTTGTTTTTTGGAGGATCAGCTTTTTTCACCGCATCCACTAAGGAAAACTTTGGTTTGAATCCGTCTTTAGAGATTATATGTCCTAAGTATTCTACTGAACTCACCCCCAATTGACATTTTTCACTTTTTAATGTGAGCCCCGCAGTCTTCAATTTTTGGAGAACAGCTCTTAACTTCTCGTTATGCTCTTCTTCCGTGACCCCATAAACTAGTACGTCGTCCTGGAAACATAAGGTGTTAGGTAAGTCGCCCAGGATGTTTTGCATGACTTTCTGAAAGACAGCTGCTGCTGATGCGAGCCCAAAGGGCATCCTATTGAACATGAAAGAGCCAAAAGGGGTGGTAAACGCTGTGAGCCATTTAGAATCAGGATGCAATTCAATTTGATGGTATGCATTTGAAAGGTCCAGGACTGAAAAGTATGCCGCTTTGCCCATAGTACTAAGAATTTCATGGATTCTAGGAAGGGGGTATCTCTCCACCCAAATGTTCCTGTTCAAATCCCTCATGTCTACACATAGCCTGATATCTTTACCGTTATTTTTTTTTGCTACCACGATGGGGGCCAACCATTCCGAACAATCCACCGGTTGTATTATCCCTACATTTTCCAACCTGTTCAATTCTTCTTTGACCGCACTCTTTAGCAGATGCGGTATTGGTCTAGTCTTGTGTGCAACTGGTTTAGCTTTAGGTTTAATCTTGATCTTATGCTGGAAATTTTTTAAAAGCCCTAATTTATCAGAGAAAATTTCTGGGAATTCACGTACAAAAGGTTCACCACCATTAAGGCTCTCAACACAAATCACTTGATCAGGATTGTTTGGATCAAGTTTTATTCCGAGTTCTTTTTGGTGTTGCCACCCCAGCAAACTGGAACCATCTTCCACCACATATATCTTCCCTACGGTGGAACGTCCTTTAAAGGAAATGATGCCAGTGAACATTCCCTTCAAATAAATGGGATCCCTATTATACCCTTTGGGACAGATGTCAGCTAGAGATAATTCAATATTACCTTCATTTTCAATCTCACTAAGATCACGAGAATTGATAATCGTGAAAGGAGAGCAGGAATCAGCATATACCCTAATCAACCTGTTATTAATGGTTATGGTACACTCCGGATAACGATTGGAGTTACTATTATCAGAATTTACTTGTAAAACAATTTTCTTGATCAATTGGGAGGTATCTTCTGACTTCTTGTTATCTACCAGTCTAGATGTGTCCTTACATACCCTTGCAAAATGGCCCCTTTTATTACATCGTCTGCAAATTGCAGATCTGGATTGGCACTGAGTGGAATTAGCCAAGTGATTACTACTACCACAACGGAAACAAGTAAAGTTAGGTTTAATGTTCCTGTGCAGTTGGGGTTGTTTGTCTTTGCTTCTGATTTTCAGGATTTTATCTTCTCTGGGATCACTTGAAATTTCATTTATATGTTCCTCAACAGGTGTGTGTCTAATTTCCTGTAGACAGATTTCAGTGTGTTCTATAGATTTCGCAATCTCAATGGCTTCCTGTAGGTCCGGTTGTCTCTGCAGAAGTTTTTCCTGAATTTTGGCATTATTAGTGCACCGGACTAATTGGTCTCTAATGAGAGAGTCATTGAGTTCCCCGAAATCACATAACGTACACAATCCTCTAAGAGCAGCAATATAGTTGATGACACTCTCTTGTTTGCCTTGACATCGAGAGAAAAACTTGTGTCGTTCCAGAACAACATTAACACGGTCTCCAAATTGTTTCTCTAGTTTCAAACATGTGGTTACATACTCATCCTGAGTCAGACCATCAGGATTATTAGGATCTGGAAGAGAATCATAAATTTTCCTTCCATGAGTCCCTAAATTATGAAGCAAAATGTGTTGCTTCCTTATGGGATTAAATTTGTCCGCCCCAATAGCTATGAGATAGGACTCGAAAATTTTGAACCAATCCTTCCACGGAATGTTGGGTTCCCCCATTTCATTCAAGAAGGGGATTGGTTGGGACATCCCCGCAGCAGCCATCATTTCACTCAGTAAATAATGTCTATGATACACACGATACAAAAAAAAAAAAATTAACATGGAGTAGCTGTAATCAAAAGTGTGAAATACTAAGTTCTCACAATCCAGGAAATGAAAAATTATAGCAAAGACATAAACAGCCAGATTATTCCAATTTACAATGATTAACATACAACTCGAAAAAATATATATATATTTTTTTCCTTTTTTACAGAAAGTTAGAGGAAGGACCTTAGTAGCAAATCAATCCCAACATGCACTATGAAGTTTATACAGCAGCATTACTGAACTAGGAACAGGTAAGGAAGATTCCCTGTTAAAATACTCTCCTTCCTATTGAAAATAATACCTAAGGTCCACAAGAATTGTTGTGCTGTGCCTGTCAGCGCGTAATAGTCTGACAGGCTGCCAGAAATAAATTTGTTCCGCTCACTCGTCTTGCTCGCACACGCTGAGTCTGTCAGCGCAAGAGATGCAAGTTGTTGCGGAAATAAGTCCGTTTCACTCGCGTGTTTGGTGACTGTTAGCGTGAGAGGATTCCCCGAAATAGAACGCTGTGCCTGTCAGCGTGTTGAAAATAATACCTAAGGTCCACAAGAATTGTTCTGCTGTGCCTGTCAGCGCGTAATAGTCTGATAGGCCGCCGGAAATAAGTTTGTTCCGCTCGCTCGTCTCGCTCGCACACGCGGAGTCTGACAGCGTAAGAGAGGCAGGTTGTTGTGGAAATAAGTCAGTTTCACTCGCGTGTTTGGTGACTGTTAGCGTGAGAGGAGGCAGGCCAAAATTCCCCGTGCTTTGAAGACAGGCGGAAATGAATCCGTTTTCAAGATTAATGCCGTAATGCTGAATGTCATTTGGAAACACAGAAATGCGTATGCGTATGCAAGGCCAAAATTCAAAGAAATGCTGTGCCTGTCAGCGTGAGCTGGAAACAGGCAAAAGTGTTCCTGAATGTCGCAATGCCGAATGCCACCGGAAAGTAATGAAATTCGTATGTGAGCGTTGTTAAGATGACCTGCGAGCATACGACCCAATAACTGGAAGACAGTTCACTTGAATTCCGAGGCGGGTACCTTCCTAAAAGTGCCGCTGTAGAGGCAAAAATTAAAATAAACTCTGGTGTATGCTAACGCATAATCATTAACCGGCAGGCGGTAGTATAGAGGTAATACTGAGGAGATTTATCCTTTCATCATAACCATAAGCTGCCACATCACCGACTAAAAATAAGAACTATATCGTGACAATTGCTTTGGACTGCAAGGATAAATAAAGTCCACTAAACGGATTCACCTTAGGTGCTGAAGGCATGAATAAGTTCTTTATGTCATTCATCAAAAGGGGTGGAGATGATGGTGCCCCCTTTCGCACTCCTCGTCGCCAGTATTATAAAGTCCACCACACGCAGTACTTATCTTTCAACTCCAGACTTTATTTTCATCTCCACGGTTCAGCCTTCATACAGTTTTCTTGATCCCCTCTTCTTCAGCTCCTCAGCTCATCCACCTTCTCCACATCCTCCACACCCAACATTCTATCACAGCCTCCCACCACAACAAACCCGAATGTTCCATGTATCAACTTTCCACGGGGGAAAAGAACATACCATTCTTAGCCCTACATTGTAACTAATACATATTAATGCTTTATAACTATTAATTAGTAAAATAATATAACTATTAAATGGACCTACAACAATAAAGGTAATACTACACTGCTAGCAACTATTATACAGAGCTAATACATAAAACTACCTTACAACAGGTTCCCAATCTGATCCAGGGACTCCCCTAGAAAAAGATTCAGGAAAGAAACTTCCTAGCCTGCCCATTACTAGACAGTCTAGCATAGTTGGTACTGATGTTGAGTCACACCATACAGATAGTGTTGTCTCACATCATAGCAAGAGCATTCATTCTCACCACAGTAGAACTGATGTTTCTGTTAACCATGCTGTTAGGATGCCTTCTGTAAGGGACAGGTCTCCTTCTGTCCATTCTCACCATACTTCTGTTTCAAGACATGTCCCTCCCACCCACCCTGATGACAGATTGTTAGAAAGGGAGCTCAATAGATTGAGAGTGGAACAAACCAGACTGAAGCTCAAGAAGCAACAGCTGGATTTGGATAGACAGTCCTTAGAAGTAGAGAAGGAGAGACAGAAACTGGGTTTAGAAACCCATGGTGGCATCAGCAGTATTCCCAATAGTCATCCTGCAAAAGAGAATGATTCTAGGAATCTGCACAAGATAGTTCCCCCTTAAAAGGAGGGGGATGACATTAACAAGTGGTTTGCTGCACTTGAGAGGGCCTGTGTTGTACAGGATGTCCCTCAAAGGCAGTGGGCTGCTATCCTATGGCTATCATTTAGTGGAAAGGGTAGGGATAGGCTCCTTACTGTGAAAGACAGTGATGCCAATAATTTTACAGTTCTTAAGAATGCACTCCTGGATGGTTATGGCTTAATCACTGAACAATACAGGATAAAGTTCAGAGAGACCAAAAAGGAGTCTTCACAAGACTGGGTTGATTTCATTGACCCTTCAGTGAAGGCCTTGGAGGGGTGGTTACATGGCAGTAAAGTTACTGATTATGACAGCCTGTATAACTTGATCCTGAGAGAGCATATTCTTAATAATTGTGTGTCTGATTTGTTGCACCAGTACTTGGTGGACTCTGATCTGACCTCTCCCCAAGAATTGGGAAAGAAGGCAGACAAATGGGTCAGAAGAAGGGTGAACAGAAAAGTTCATACAGGGGGTGACAAAGATGGCAACAAGAAGAAGGATGGTAAGTCTTCTGACAAGGGTGGGGACAAATCTAAAAATGAGTCTTCATCAGGCCCACAAAAACACTCTGGTGGGGGTGGTGGGCCCAAATCCTCTTCTAATCAAAACAAAGAAAAGAAACCATGGTGCTATTTATGCAAAATAAAAGGCCATTGGACAACAGATCCCAGTTGTCCAAAGAAAAGCACCAAGCCTCCTACCACTACAACCCCTACTGCTACACCTAGTGTCCCTACTAATAGCAGTGGTGGTGGGAGCAAACCTACTAATAGCCAATCCAAGGGAGTAGCTGGGCTCACTTTTGGTAACTTAGTTGGGGTTGGTCTGATTAGGGAGACCACAGAGGCTGTGTTAGTTTCTGAAGGGGCTATTGATTTAGCCACCTTGGTTGCTTGTCCCCTTAACATGGATAAGTACAAGCAACTACCCCTAATAAATGGTGTTGAGGTTCAGGCCTACAGGGACACTGGAGCCAGTGTGACTATGGTCATAGAAAAACTGGTCCACCCTGAACAACACCTACTTGGTCACCAGTACCAAGTAACCGATGCTCACAACAACACACTTAGCCACCCCATGGCTGTTGTTAATCTCAACTGGGGGGGGGTTACTGGTCCAAAGAAAGTTGTGGTAGCTTCAGATTTACCTGTAGACTGTCTATTAGGGAATGATTTGGAGACATCAGCTTGGTCAGATGTGGAGTTGGAGGCCCATGCAGCAATGCTGGGCATCCCAGGGCAAATTTTTGCTTTAACCAGGTGTGAGAAAGTAGCCTCTTTCTAGCCTTGTTACCCCCACTTTGGGCCTGTTTGTGAGTGTATGTCAGGGTGTTTTCACTGTCTCACTGGTATCCTGCTTGCCAGGGCCCAGTGCTCATAGTGAAAACCCTATGTTTTCAGTATGTTTGTTATGTGTCACTGGGACCCTGCTAGTCAGGACCCAAGTGCTCATAAGTTTGTGACCTATAGGTATGTGTTCCCTGTGTGGTGCCTAACTGTCTCACTGAGGCTCTGCTAACCAGAACCTCAGTGGTTATGCTCTCTCTGTACAAATTGTCACTAACAGGCTAGTGACCAATTTTACCAATTTACATTGGCTTACTGGAACACCCTTATAATTCCCTAGTATGTGGTACTGAGGTACCCAGGGTATTGGGGTTCCAGGAGATCCCTATGGGCTGCAGCATTTCTTTTGCCACCCATAGGGAGCTCTGACAATTCTTACACAGGCCTGCCACTGCAGCCTGAGTGAAATAACGTCCACGTTATTTCACAGCCATTTTACACTGCACTTAAGTAACTTATAAGTCACCTATATGTCTAACCTTTACCTGGTAAAGGTTAGGTGCAAAGTTACTTAGTGTGAGGGCACCCTGGCACTAGCCAAGGTGCCCCCACATTGTTCACAGCCAATTCCCTGAACTTTGTGAGTGCGGGGACACCATTACACGTGTGCACTACATATAGGTCACTACCTATATGTAGCTTCACAATGGTAACTCCGAATATGGCCATGTAACATGTCTATGATCATGGAATTGCCCCCTCTATACCATCCTGGCATAGTTGGCACAATCCCATGATCCCAGTGGTCTGTAGCACAGACCCTGGTACTGCCAAACTGCCCTTCCTGGGGTTTCACTGCAGCTGCTGCTGCTGCCAGCCCCTCAGACAGGCAGCTGCCCTCCTGGGGTCCAGCCAGGCCTGGCCCAGGATGGCAGAACAAAGGACTTCCTCTGAGAGAGGGTGTGACACCCTCTCCCTTTGGAAAATGGTGTGAAGGCAGGGGAGGAGTAGCCTCCCCCAGCCTCTGGAAATGCTTTCTTGGGCACAGATGTGCCCAATTCTGCATAAGCCAGTCTACACTGGTTCAGGGACCCCTTAGCCCTGCTCTGGCGCGAAACTGGACAAAGGAAAGGGGAGTGACCACTCCCCTGACCTGTACCTCCCCTGGGAGGTGCCCAGAGCTCCTCCAGTGTGCTCCAGACCTCTGCCATCTTGGAAACAGAGGTGCTGCTGGCACACTGGACTGCTCTGAGTGGCCAGTGCCACCAGGTGATGTCAGAGACTCCTTGTGATAGGCTCCTTCAGGTGTTGCTAGCCTATCCTCTCTCCTAAGTAGCCAAACCCTCTTTTCTGGCTATTTAGGGTCTCTGTCTCTTGGGATTGCTTAGATAACGAATGCAAGAGCTCATCCGAGTTCCTCTGCATCTCTCTCTTCATCTTCTGCCAAGGAATCGACTGCTAACCGCGCTGGAAGCCTGCAAACCTGCAACATAGTAGCAAAGACGACTACTGCAACTCTGTAACGCTGATCCTGCCGCCTTCTCGACTGTTTTCCTGGTGGTGCATGCTGTGGGGGTAGTCTGGCTCCTCTCTGCACTAGAAGCTCCGAAGAAATCTCCCGTGGGTCGACGGAATCGTCCCCCTGCAACCGCAGGCACCAAAAAGCTGCATTACTGGTCCCTTGGGTCTCCTCTCAGCACGACGAGCGAGGTCCCTCGAATCCAGCAACTCTGTCCAAGTGACTCCCACAGTCCAGTGACTCTTCAGTCCAAGTTTGGTGGAGGTAAGTCCTTGCCTCACCTCGCTAGACTGCATTGCTGGGAACCGCGACTTTTGCAGCTACTCCGACCTCTGTGCACTTCCGGTGGAAATCCTTTGTGCACAGCCAAGCCTGGGTCCACGGCACTCTAACCTGCATTGCACGACTTTCTAAGTTGGTCTCCGGCGACGTGGGACTCCTTTGTGTAACTTCGGGTGAGCACCGTTTCACGCATCCTCGTAGTGCCTGTTTCTGGCACTTCTCCGGGTGCTACCTGCTGCTAAGAGGGCTCCTTCTCTTGTTTGACGTCCCCTCTACCTCCTGGTCCCTCCTGGGCCGCAGCAGCGTCCAAAAACGCTAAACGCATGATTTGCAGCTAGCAAGGCTGGACTGGCTTGTAGTGAGTACCAAGGGGTACTTGCACCTTGCACCAGGCCCAGTTATCCCTTATTAGTGTATAGGGTGTCTAGCAGCTTAGGCTGATAGATAATGGTAGCTTAGCAGAGCAGCTTAGGCTGAACTAGGAGACGTGTGAAGCTACTACAGTACCACTTAGTGTCATATGCACAATATCATAAGAAAACACAATACACAGTTATACTAAAAATAAAGGTACTTTATTTTTATGACAATATGCCAAAGTATCTTAGAGTGTACCCTCAGTGAGAGGATAGGAAATATACACAAGATATATATACACAATAGCAAAATTATGCAGTATAGTCTTAGAAAACAGTGCAAACAATGTATAGTTACAATAGGATGCAATGGGGAAACATAGGGATAGGGGCAACACAAACCATATACTCCAAAAGTGGAATGCGAACCACAAATGGACCCCAAACCTATGTGACCTTGTAGAGGGTCGCTGGGACTATTAGAAAATAGTGAGAGTTAGAAAAATAACCCTCCCCAAGACCCTGAAAAGTGAGTGCAAAGTGCACTAAAGTTCCCCTAAGGATAAAGAAGTCGTGTTAGAGGAATAATGCAGGAAAGACACAAACCCACAATGCAACAATGCTGGAATTCCAATCTGGGGTACCTGTGGAACAAGGGGACCAAGTCCAAAAGTCACAAGCAAGTCGGAGATGGGCAGATGCCCAGGAAATGCCAGCTGCGGGTGCAAAGAAGCTTCTACTGGACAGAAGAAGCTGCAGTTTCTGCAGGAACGACAAGGGCTAGAGACTTCCCCCTTGGAGGACTGATCCCACTCGCCTTGTAGAGTCGTGCAGAAGTATTTTCCCGCCGAAAGAACGCCAACAAGCCTTGCTAGCTGCAAATCGTAAGGTTAGCGTTTTTGGACGCTGCTGCGGCCCAGGAGGGACCAGGAGGTCGCAAATTGGACCAGGAGGTAGAGGGGACGCCGAGCAAGACAAGGAGCCCTCTTAGCAGCAGGTAGCTCCCGGAGAAGTGCCAGAAACAGGCACTACGAGGATGCGTGAAACGGAGCTCACCTGAAGTTACACAAAGGAGTCCCACGTCGCCGGAGAACAACTTAGGAGGTCGTGCAATGCAGGTTAGAGTGCCGTGGACTCAGGCTGGACTGTGCACAAAGGATTTCCGCCGGAAGTGCACGGAGGCCGGAGTAGCTGCAAAAGTCGCGGTTCCCAGCAATGCAGTCTAGCGAGGTGAGGCAAGGACTTACCTCCACCAAACTTGGACTGAAGAGTCACTGGACTGTGGGGGCCACTTGGACAGAGTTGCTGGATTCGAGGGACCTCGCTCGTCGTGCTGAGAGGAGACCCAAGGGACCGGTAATGCAGCTTTTTGGTGCCTGCGGTTGCAGGGGGAAGATTCCGTCGACCCACGGGAGATTTCTTCGGAGCTTCTAGTGCAGAGAGGAGGCAGACTACCCCCACAGCATGCACCACCAGGAAAACAGTCGAGAAGGCGGCAGGATCAGCGTTACAGAGTTGCAGTAGTCGTCTTTGCTACTATGTTGCAGTTTTGCAGGCTTCCAGCGCGGTCAGCAGTCGATTCCTTGGCAGAAGGTGAAGAGAGAGATGCAGAGGAACTCGGCTGAGCTCTTGCATTCGTTATCTAAGGAATCCCAAGAGACAGAGACCCTAAATAGCCAGAAAAGAGGGTTTGGCTACTTAGGAGAGAGGATAGGCTAGCAACACCTGAAGGAGCCTATCACAAGGAGTCTCTGACGTCACCTGGTGGCACTGGCCACTCAGAGCAGTCCAGTGTGCCAGCAGCACCTCTGTTTCCAAGATGGCAGAGGTCTGGAGCACACTGGAGGAGCTCTGGGCACCTCCCAGGGGAGGTACAGGTCAGGGGAGTGGTCACTCCCCTTTCCTTTGTCCAGTTTCGCGCCAGAGCAGGGCTAAGGGGTCCCTGAACCGGTGTAGACTGGCTTATGCAGAATTGGGCACATCTGTGCCCAAGAAAGCATTTCCAGAGGCTGGGGGAGGCTACTCCTCCCCTGCCTTCACACCATTTTCCAAAGGGAGAGGGTGTCACACCCTCTCTCAGAGGAAGTCCTTTGTTCTGCCATCCTGGGCCAGGCCTGGCTGGACCCCAGGAGGGCAGCTGCCTGTCTGAGGGGTTGGCAGCAGCAGCAGCTGCAGTGAAACCCCAGGAAGGGCAGTTTGGCAGTACCAGGGTCTGTGCTACAGTCCACTGGGATCATGGGATTGTGCCAACTATGCCAGGATGGTATAGAGGGGGCAATTCCATGATCATAGACATGTTACATGGCCATATTCGGAGTTACCATTGTGAAGCTACATATAGGTAGTGACCTATATGTAGTGCACGCGTGTAATGGTGTCCCCGCAATCACAAAGTCCGGGGAATTGGCCCTGAACAATGTGGGGGCACCTTGGCTAGTGCCAGGGTGCCCTCACACTAAGTAACTTAGCACCCAACCTTTACCAGGTAAAGGTTAGACATATAGGTGACTTATAAGTTACTTAAGTGCAGTGTAAAATGGCTGTGAAATAACGTGTGCGTTATTTCACTCAGGCTGCAGTGGCAGGCCTGTGTAAGAATTGTCAGAGCTCCCTATGGGTGGCAAAAGAAATGCTGCAGCCCATAGGGATCTCCGGGAACCCCAATACCCTGGGTACCTCAGTACCATATACTAGGGAATTATAAGGGTGTTCCAGTAAGCCAATGTAAATTGGTAAAATTGGTCACTAGCCTGTTAGTGACAATTTGGAAAGAAATGAGAGAGCATAACCACTGAGGTTCTGGTTAGCAGAGCCTCATTGAGACAGTTAGGCACCACACAGGGAACACATACATATAGGCCACAAACTTATGAGCACTGGGGTCCTGACTAGCAGGGTCCCAGTGACACATAACAAACATACTGAAAACATAGGGTTTTCACTATGAGCACCGGGCCCTGGCTGGCAGGATCCCAGTGAGACAGTGAAAACACCCTGACATACACTCACAAACAGGCCTAAAGTGGGGGTAACAAGGCTAGAAAGAGGCTACTTTCTCACACAACCCCCCCCCCAAACGAAGGACAATAAGGCTAACCTTGGCCAGTTGAGACTTTATTGTCTAAGTGGTGATAAGTAGAGAGTAGCTCTGCAATAGACTGGTTACTCCCTTTATCATCCACTATATGGTTACTTCCCTGTGGGGATGTAAACCACCCTGTTTGAAGTTTTTTAACTAAGCAACAATGTGAAGATGTATTTTCAGAGTTTCTATCAGTAAGTTTTAGTTTAGAGCAGTGGGAATTGTCCACTGAACCTATTTGTAGTGATGGAAATGCCAGACAGGGATCCTGTCTCAGAAAAGCCATAGCTGGGCAAAAACTTTGTCCATATGGCTGAAAGAGAGAACAGGGATGCTGTTTCTCTTGAGTTGGAGCAGGGCAGGGATGCTGTCCTATGAGCTCCACACTAGGGCAGGGATGCTGTCCTAAGTGTTGTGAGGCAGTGCAGAGATTCTGCACTAAAGTTTCTCTGGGAGGGTTGAAGGGATGCTCCATGTTAACTAAAATGGTGCTATTTTGCTCACCAATGTTAGTTATCCCACAGAGAGGTACTTCTACCTCAGGGAGTACAGTTTTGCCAACTGATGATTCCCTTGGAACAGGTGCCACCCCAGGAGAGGTTTCTCCCACCACAGGAATGGTATCCTGAATGGTAGGGTGGTTAGGGGATACTGTGATACCCTTTTTACCTGTTGATGGAGAGGGATCCTGAGTTTTCAGGCCTTCTCTCCTTTGCTTTTTCATTTCAGTAGAAATGAGAGGGAACAATTCCTCTGGGATGCCCAGCATGGCTGCATGGGCATAAAACTCTACATCAGCCCAACCTGAGGCCTCTAGGTCATTACCTAAGAGACAGTCTACAGGTAAGCTAGGTGATACCACCACCTGCTTAGGGCCAGTAACTCCACCCCAACTAAACTGAATTATAGCTAAGGGAAGAAACTTAGTGGAGTTATGGACATCAATAATTTTATACTGTCGTCCAATGATGTGTTGTTTAGGAGCCACTAGGTTTTCAGTCACCAAAGTGATACTGGCACCTGTGTCCCTGTAGGCCAAGGCCTCAACACCATTTATTGAAACTGTCTGCCTGTACTTATCCATTGTAAGGGGACAAGCAGCCAGTGTGGCAAGGCCAATGCCACTAGGTGTGACAGAAACTGTCTTGGGACTGACTACCCCAGTTTCTATGATGGACCCATAAGTGAACCCAACTACACCCTTTGCTTGACTGTTGCCAGCAGTCCCACCACTAGTACCACTACTGCTAGGGGCACTAGAGCTTGATGTATTAGTGGTGGTAGGCTCAGGGGGTTTACCTGGACAGGACTTATCCCCTGGCCTATGGCCTCTGTTTTTACACACAAAGCACCAAGGCTTTTTAATGTGTGCAGGTTGAGAAGAAGAGGAAGAATTAGTTTTATCCCCACCCTCTGAAGAGTGTTTAAGATTTGAAGTGGGATCTTTGGTTTTACCCTTATCCCCATGCTTATCTTGAGATTTTTCACCATCTTTCTTCTTATTGCCATCTTTGTCACCCCCTGTATGAAGTTTTCTGTTCACCCTTGTGTAGGAAAGTACCATCTTGCGTGGCATGTTACCCCCATTTTTCACTGTATATATGTTGTTTTAGTTGTATGTGTCACTGGGACCCTGGTAACCCAGGGCCCCAGTGCTCATAGGTGTGCCTGAATGTGTTACCTGTGTAGTGACTAACTGTCTCACTGAGGCTCTGCTAATCAGAACCTCAGTGGTTATGCTCTCTCATTTCTTTCCAAATTGTCACTGACAGGCTAGTGACCATTTTTACCAATTTACATTGGCTTACTGGAACACCCTTATAATTCCCTAGTATATGGTACTGAGGTACCCAGGGTATTGGGGTTCCAGGAGATCCCTATGGGCTGCAGCATTTCTTTTGCCACCCATAGGGAGCTCTGACAATTCTTACACAGGCCTGCCACTGCAGCCTGAGTGAAATAACGTCCACGTTATTTCACAGCCATTTTACACTGCACTTAAGTAACTTATAAGTCACCTATATGTCTAACCTTTACCTGGTAAAGGTTAGGTGCAAAGTTACTTAGTGTGAGGGCACCCTGGCACTAGCCAAGGTGCCCCCACATTGTTCAGAGCCAATTCACTGAACTTTGTGAGTGCGGGGACACCATTACACGCGTGCACTACATATAGGTCACTACCTATATGTAGCTTCACCATGGTAACTCCGAATATGGCCATGTAACATGTCTATGATCATGGAATTGCCCCCTCTATGCCATCCTGGCATTGTTGGTACAATTCCATGATCCCAGTGGTCTGTAGCACGGACCCTGGTACTGCCAGACTGCCCTTCCTGGGGTTTCACTGCAGCTGCTGCCAACCCCTCAGACAGGCAGCTGCCCTCCTGGGGTCCAGCCAGGCCTGGCCCAGGATGGCAGAACAAAGAACTTCCTCTGAGAGAGGGTGTGACACCCTCTCCCTTTGGAAAATGGTTTGAAGGCAGGGGAGGAGTAGCCTCCCCCAGCCTCTGGAAATGCTTTGTTGGGCACAGATGTGCCCAATTCTGCATAAGCCAGTCTACACCGGTTCAGGGACCCCTTAGCCCCTGCTCTGGCGCGAAACTGGACAAAGGAAAGGGGAGTGACCACTCCCCTGACCTGCACCTCCCCTGGGAGGTGTCCAGAGCTCCTCCAGTGTGCTCCAGACCTCTGCCGTCTTGGAAACAGAGGTGCTGCTGGCACACTGGACTGCTCTGAGTGGCCAGTGCCACCAGGTGACGTCAGAGACTCCTGCTGATAGGCTCCTTCAGGTGTTAGTAGCCTTTCCTCTCTCCTAGGTAGCCAAACCCTCTTTTCTGGCTATTTAGGGTCTCTGTCTCTGAGGAAACTTTAGATAACGAATGCATGAGCTCAGCCGAGTTCCTCTGCATCTCCCTCTTCACCTTCTGATAAGGAATCGACCGCTGACCGCGCTGGAAGCCTGTAAACCTGCAACATAGTAGCAAAGACGACTACTGCAACTCTGTAACGCTGATCCTGCCGCCTTCTCGACTGTTTTCCTGCTTGTGCATGCTGTGGGGGTAGTCTGCCTCCTCTCTGCACCAGAAGCTCCGAAGAAATCTCCCGTGGGTCGACGGAATCTTCCCCCTGCAACCGCAGGCACCAAAAAGCTGCATTACCGGTCCCTTGGGTCTCCTCTCAGCACGACGAGCGAGGTCCCTCGAATCCAGCGACACCGTCCAAGTGACCCCCACAGTCCAGTGACTCTTCAGCCCAAGTTTGGTGGAGGTAAGTCCTTGCCTCACCTCGCTGGGCTGCATTGCTGGGAACCGCGACTTTGCAAGCTACTCCGGCCCCTGTGCACTTCCGGCGGAAATCCTTCGTGCACAGCCAAGCCTGGGTCCACGGCACTCTAACCTGCATTGCACGACTTTCTAAGTTGGTCTCCGGCGACGTGGGACTCCTTTGTGCAACTTCGGCGAGCACCGTTTCACGCATCCTCGTAGTGCCTGTTTCTGGCACTTCTCCGGGTGCTACCTGCTTCAGTGAGGGCTCTTTGTCTTGCTCGACGTCCCCTCTCTCTGCAGGTCCAATTTGCGACCTCCTGGTCCCTCCTGGGCCCCAACAGCGACCAAAAACGCCAAACGCACGATTTGCGTGTACCAAGGCTTGTTGGCGTCCATCCGGCGGGAAAACACTTCTGCACGACTCTCCAAGGCGAGGTGGATCAATCCTCCAAAGGGGAAGTCTCTAGCCATTGTCGTTCCTGCAGTATTCACAGTTCTTCAGCCTAGTAAGAGCTTCTTTGCACCAACCGCTGGCATTTCTTGGGCAACTGCCCATCTCCGAGCTGCTTGTGACTTTTGGACTTGGTCCCCTTGTTTCACAGGTACCCTCAGTCAGGAATCCATCGTTGTTGCATTGCTGATTTGTGTTTTCCTTGCATTTTCCCTCTAACACGACTATTTTGTCCTTAGGGGAACTTTGGTGCACTTTGCACTCACTTTTCAGGGTCTTGGGGAGGGTTATTTTGCTAACTCTCACTATTTTCTAATAGTCCCAGCGACCCTCTACAAGGTCACATAGGTTTGGGGTCCATTCGTGGTTCGCATTCCACTTCTGGAGTATATGGTTTGTGTTGCCCCTATCCCTATGTTTCCCCATTGCATCCTATTGTAACTATACATTGTTTGCACTGTTTTCTAAGACTATACTGCATATTTTTGCTATTGTGTATATATATCTTGTGTATATTTCCTATCCTCTCACTGAGGGTACACTCTAAGATACTTTGGCATATTGTCATAAAAATAAAGTACCTTTATTTTTTAGTATAACTGTGTATTGTGTTTCCTTATGATATTGTGCATATGACACTAAGTGGTACTGTAGTAGCTTCACACGTCTCCTAGTTCAGCCTAAGCTGCTCTGCTAAGCTACCATTATCTATCAGCCTAAGCTGCTAGACACCCTATACACTAATAAGGGATAACTGGGCCTGGTGCAAGGTGCAAGTACCCCTTGGTACTCACTACAAGCCAGTCCAGCCTCCTACATGTTCTGACCCATTTGTCTGCCTTCTTTCCCAATTCTTGGGGAGAGGTCAGATCAGAGTCTACCAGGTACTGGTGCAACAAATCAGACACACAATTATTAAGAATATGCTCTCTCAGGATCAAGTTATACAGGCTGTCATAATCAGTAACTTTACTGCCATGTAACCACCCCTCCAAGGCCTTCACTGAATGGTCAATTCAATCAACCCAGTCTTGTGAAGACTCCTTTTTGGTCTCTCTGAACTTTATCCTGTACTGTTCAGTGGTTAAGCCATAACCATCCAGGAGTGCATTCTTAAGAACTTGGAAATTATTGGCATCATTTTCTTTCACAGTAAGGAGCATATCCCTACCTTTTCCACTAAATGATAGCCATAGGATAGCAGCCCACTGCCTTTGAGGGACATCCTGTACAACACAGGCCCTCTCAAGTGCAGCAAACCACTTGTTAATGTCATCCCCCTCCTTATAAGGGGGAACTATCTTGTGCAGATTCCTGGAATCATGCTCTTTTGCAGGATGACTATGGGGAATACTGCTGCTGCCACCATGGGTATCTAAAACCAACTTCTGTCTTTCCTTCTCTAATTCAAAAGACTGTCTATCCAAATCCAGCTGTTGCTTTTTAAGCTTCAGTCTGGTTTGTTCCACCCTCAACTTATTGAGTTCCCTCTCTAACATTCTGTCATCAGGGTTGGTGGGAGGGACATTTCTAGAAACAGAGCTATGATGGGAATGAACAGAAGGAGACCTGTCCCTTACAGAAGCCAACTTAACAGCTTGGTTTACAGAAACATTACTACCAGTATGGTGAGAATAAATGCTTTTGCTATGATGTGAGACAACACTATTTGTATGGTGAGGCTCTCCATCATTACCAACTATGCTAGACTGTCTAGTAATGGGCAGGCTAGGAAGTTTCTTTCCTGAACCTTTTCCTGGGGGAGTCCCTGGATCAGATTGAGAACCATTAGCTACTTTTTCAACAGATGGGGCACTTTTAGCCTTGTCTTGTTCTCTAAGCATGTTAAGTAACAGTTCCAAGGAAGGATTCTTCCCTACACTCAAACCTCTCTCTATGCAGAGACTCCTTGCTCCTTTCCAGCTAAGGTGATCATATGCAAGTTTGGACAGATCAACATTTTGGCCTGTGCCAGACATTTTTAGAGAGAGTTAAAGTGATAGAAAAAGAGAAAAAAGTTTTCAGAACTTTTTAGAAAGACAGAAAAAAACTTTTTAAACTTTTAAGAACTTTTTGAAAGTTTGAAGTACTTTTCAGCACTTAGAAAAGAGTGAAAAGAGGAAATGCAAAACTTTTTAGCAATGTGTATATACACTGAACTTGTTTTGTATATTTTTCTCTTATGAAAAGTACAATGACAAGAGTGGTAAGTAGTCTCAAAGCACTTATCCCACCGCTGCACAACCAATGTAGGAGGCTGGACTGGCTTGTAGTGAGTACCAAGGGGTACTTGCACCTTGCACCAGGCCCAGTTATCCCTTATTAGTGTATAGGGTGTCTAGCAGCTTAGGCTGATAGATAATGGTAGCTTAGCAGAGCAGCTTAGGCTGAACTAGGAGACGTGTGAAGCTTCTACAGTACCACTTAGTGTCATATGCACAATATCATAAGAAAACACAATACACAGTTATACTAAAAATAAAGGTACTTTATTTTTATGACAATATGCGAAAGTATCTTAGAGTGTACCCTCAGTGAGAGGATAGGAAATATACACAAGATATATATACACAATAGCAAAATTATGCAGTATAGTCTTAGAAAACAGTACAAACAATGTATAGTTACAATAGGATGCAAAGGGGAAACATAGGGATAGGGGCAACACAAACCATATACTCCAAAAGTGGAATGCGAACCACGAATGGACCACAAACCTATGTGACCTTGTAGAGGGTCGCTGGGACTGTAAGAAAACAGTGAGGGTTAGAAAAATAGCCCACCGCAAGGCCCTGAAAAGTGAGTGCAAAGTGCACTAAAGTTCCCCAAAGAGCACAGAAGTCGTGATAGGGGAATTCTGCAGGAAAGACCAAAACCAGCAATGCAACAATGATGGATTTCCAGACGAGGGTACCTGTGGAACAAGGGGACCAAGTCCAAAAGTCACGATCAAGTCGAGAGTGGGCAGATGCCCAGGAAATGCCAGCCATATTCGGAGTTACCATTGTGAGGCTACACATAGGTAGTGACCTATGTGTAGTGCACGCGTGTAATGGTGTCCCCGCACTCACAAAGTCCGGGGAATTTGCCCTGAACAATGTGGGGGCACCTTGGCTAGTGCCAGGGTGCCCACACACTAAGTAACTTAGTACCTAACCTTTACCAGGTAAAGGTTAGACATATAGGTGACTTATGAGTTACTTAAGTGCAGTGGTAAATGGCTGTGAAATAACGTGGACGTTATTTCACTCAGGCTGCAGTGGCAGGCCTGTGTAAGAATTGTCAGAGCTCCCTATGGGTGGCAAAAGAAATGCTGCAGCCCATAGGGATCTCCTGGAACCCCAATACCCTGGGTACTTCAGTACCATATACTAGGGAATTATAAGGGTGTTCCAGTATGCCAATGTGAATTGGTAAAATTGGTCACTAGTCTGTTAGTGACAATTTAAAAAGAAGTGAGAGAGCATAACCACTGAGGTTCTGATTAGCAGAGCCTCAGTGAGACAGTTAGTCATAACACAGGTAACACATACAGGGCACACTTATGAGCACTGGGGCCCTGGCTGGCAGGGTCCCAGTGACACATACAACTAAAACAACATATATACAGTGAAATATGGGGGTAACATGCCAGGCAAAATGGTACTTTCCTACAATAGTCCCCCCTTACAAGGAGGGGGATGACATCAACAAGTGGTTTGCTGCACTTGAGAGGGCCTGTATGGTACAGGGGGTCCCTCAAAGGCAGTAGGCTGCTATATTGTGGCTATCTGTCAATGGAAAGGGTAGGGATAGGCTCCTTACTGTTAGAGAAAGTGATGCTAACAATTTTGCAGTTTTGAAGGATGCACTCTTGGATGGATTTGGCTTAACCACTGAACAATACAGGATTAAGTTCAGAGACACCAGAAAAGAGTCCTCACAAGACTGCATAGACTTTGTTGACTGTTCAGAGAAGGCCTTGGAGGGGTGTTACATGGCAGTAAAGTTTCTGAATATGAAAGCCTGTATAATCTTATTCTGAGAGAGCATATTCTGAATAACTGTGTGTCTGACTTGTTGCACCAATACCTAGTGGAGTCGGATCTGACCTCTCCCCAAGAATTGGGAAAGAAGGCAGACAAGTGGGTCAGAACAAGGGTGGACGGAAAAGTTCAAACAGGGGGTGACAAGGATGGCAAGAAGAAGGATGGTAAGTCTTCTGACAAGGGTGGGGAGAGGTAAAAATACTGAGTCTTCATCAGGCCCACAAAAATCCTCTGGTGGGGGTGGTGGGTCCAAATCCTCTTCCAATAATGAAGTTAAAAATCCTTGGTGTTATTTGTGTAAAGTCAAAGGCCATTGGACAACTGATGCCAGTTGTCCAAAGAAAAACACCAAACCTCCCACTACCATAACCCCTACTGCAAATTCTAGTGCCCCGAGTAATAGCAGTGGTGGTGGGAGCAAACCTACTAATAACCAATCCAAGGGAGTAGCTGGGCTCACTTCCATCCTTCATCACTCCGCTCACAGTTACACAAGCGGCTGAATATTGATGTTTGGTACCTACAGCCGGTTGTGCTGAACCATCATTGTAAACAACAGCATGGTATCTGTCAAGTGGCAAAATATCTAGAGGAGTGGGGTACTCCTGTTTGTATTGGAGACATTTTTGTATCTGAAGTTTTGGATCAAAGATGTAGTCAACATCAGTGGCAGTCAAGGAGGATCCTGCATGGATGTAATGCTTTAGTGTTGGGAACGCTTGCTTTGGTGATGGCCTCTAAGGCTGGTACTGGGTCAACGACAATAATGCGTTTCCCTTGGGCAAGTGGCCACTCCTTAATGACAGCCATCTGAACTGCAGTTAGAATTTTTTCTGTGGGTGCAAAACGTTTTTCTGCATTTTTGTATAAATGTGATTTATATGCTATGGGCACTGTGTCACCCTCGTTAAAAGTGACATAAGTCAACCCAATGGCACCAGCAATTATTCTGATGACCAAATTTGTTTTGTTGTCACAGGTGTGCAAATGTTTTGCTTCTAGCATATTCCGTTGCAATTCCCTAAGGATGCGTGTGTGTTCAACTGTCCAGTGTCTGCTAGAAAAATCATGGCGTATTAAGTCATAAGGTGGCTTGTTACGTTGTGCATAGTGAGGAATGTATGTTCTGCCAAAATTAAAGAAACCAAGTAAAGACTGTAGTTTCTTGAGAGCGTTAGGAGGGTGGAGTTGAGCACATTTTTCTAGAAAGTTCAGAGCCAAGTTCGTCCCCTTGTTTAATAGCTCGTATCCCAGGAACAATATGCTGAGAAAGACTATTTTAGCTTTTCTTAAATTAAATTTGTAGCCAAGGGCTGCGAATCCTAAAACAATCCGATCGACCCTTGCAAGATGAATGTTGAGGTCATCATCTGTGAGATAGATATCATCCACATAGGACAACGCATCAGGATCAATATCATGTAATATTGATGTTACACAAGCCCTGGGCTGTTCTTGTAACCTTGGGATAAATGCCAGGAGCATTTCTGTGAGCCAAATGAGAATGCACTCGGGTCCTGACTTTCCTGTGCTAATTTTTGCCAGAAAAAAACTTTGGAAAATGCCCAAGGTTGTTTTGTATTTTTTCCGCACTATGTTATTAATTAGTGCTATCTGAATTTTGTATAGCGGATGTATGTGTATGACTGTTTAAGTGTCTGTAATCTGAGACTATTCTGTAGGAACGGTCTGGTTTTGCAACAGGGAGTAACGGGTTATTCATTGCAGAGACACAGGGCTCAATTACTCCCTGGTACTCGAGCTGAGTGAGGATCTCCCTCACTGGAGCTTTTGCTTCATGTTTAACAGGATATTGTGGCTGAGGCTGGGGTGTAGACCTGATAGGTATTACATGGCAAGGAGAATCCTTGTTCCAACCTACATGAATGTGGTACAACGCAGGTGCCTGCACTAAAGCCCAATTGACAGCATTGGCTTCTTTTATCACTTCTGGAACAAGATCAGAGAAGGAATGCATAATTACATCTTCCCCTTGTGGGTGCTTACGGAAGTTCTCGGGTGGCCAGTCCCTCTCGGCCAGCAGGATATCACAACTAAGTTAATCCCAGAATATCACACCAATGGTGCACTCTACGTCTCCCTCAATTTGGATATTTAGATCATGAACCTTGTCGGTTGGGAGAATGCACCCATCCGCAGTCTCAACTGCAATGAAATCGCTAGTTGCTCTCGCATCCAGATGATCTTTCAGAATCTGGTGACAAATCGTGACCTCTGCTGTGCTGTCTAACAATGTCACTGCCCACGTCTTGTTCTTCAGCAATGTTCTCCAGTGTACTGGCATTTTTAACTGACAGTGCTGCCTCCTTTTTCTTTTTAAACTGTGGCTTTTGTTGTGAGGACTTATCTTCTTTGTTTTCTGAAGACTGTGGCAAGTCTTTCTTCTGTTTCAAGTATTCAGGACGTCGGTCAGGATGGCCCACTCTCTCACTACGTCTATCCGGTGCGTCCTGAAAGGTTCCAGAGGGACGTGAATCAGTATACCTGTCAGGAGCTTTTATGTTTTCTCTATTTCTGAGAGTATCTCTCCTGTCGGAGTTCCTCGGGTGTGGAGAATCTGCTCTCTGATTTCATCTATCTTTAAATTGTTTTTGTTGATCCCAGTTATTCTTTGAACCCTCCTGTGCTTGTTTAGTGCCTTCCTTAGGGGTGGTACTCTGTAGTTCAAGCTTCTTCAGCTTGGCTCCCAAACTATCCCAGCCTATACTGATATAGGTGTCAGAAATAATTTTGGTAGCTGTTTCTCCTGGTCCAAATGTAGAATCTCTTGGAGGCGCTGGCACATAGCCAGTGCTACAGCTTCCCCTTTAATATTGCTGAGTATGATTGAGGATACTGCGTCGAAGTTACGCATTAATTTCATCCCCAAATCTAGGGCTGGTGCAGCCCGTGCTCATTCTGAATTTGTTTTAACACTTCTGGTAAATTGGCAAGGGTAGGGGTACCATGTGTGGTAGAATAAATTGCAGAAAAGACTGTACCCCATGTGGCACAGTTATCCACTGAGGAAACCATCCCGAAGGGCAAGCACATCATGAGAATTGTATGTTTTTTCTGTGGTCCCGTATGCGGGGACACAGCTTGCAGCTGATTTGTTTTCTGGTCTATCCAGAATAGGATTTTTTTCTCATTCCGTGGGTACCTCACTCATGATAGTATGCACAGTTTGTGGATTAATCCCAGTAGCCAATTGACATCCAGTAGGTGCTGGTGGTGCTGGACGTGCTGGTAAGTGTTCAGAGTTCGCATTACTAACTGAACAAGTCGTCTGTAAAGTGTTACTAGCTCAATGTATAAGTTTCGCAGGTCCGCTGCCTGCATGTTTCGTATACCTGGATGAGGTGTTTATGTGGCAAACATAGGCCATGTAGGTCTGTCATTACCTAAGGGACCTATCTCATGGGTTGTAGCACAAGTGGTAGGGTGCCTTCAAAGCAGTTCTGATGCTCCTGAGAAGTGAACAGTATTTCATGATACTTGTATGCTTGCTACCGATGAGGTACATTTGCAATTCTTTATGTGTGGAATGTGAATGTAGTGTTGTCTTCCTTAGGAAAGTGAACCCAGGAATAAAATGTTTCTGTTTGATAAGCTTCCCTAGCTTCCACTATGAATGTACCATCCCGCCCTCTTCTCTTAAACCATGCACTACTAGACGTAATGTTAATGCTTGTCTAGCATTCTCAGGAATTTCTATGGTCTTAGCCATGTTGTGAAATGGGTAAAGAGATGGAACACCAAATGGGGAGAAAAGTCCTTTTATGAGTTTGAGCTCGAACAACCTACAGCCTAATTAGGTGGTCCCTGTTCAGCTGAGGAGGATCTTCCCCAAGACCGCAGACGTCTCCGTATAATGGTACTTAGGATACCTGTTGTATGTGAGACAGTGATAGTCAGGATGTCCGTAAATTAGTGCCTAAATACCATTGTTGGTGGCGCCATGTCGTAGTTTGACTCTTGCTCTAGGCAAGACTGCTGTTTTAAGGATGACAGCACTTCTGTTTGTAGGTGACTATGCCAATCCTACAACAAGTCACAAATGTCATCCCAGCCCTCCCGGCTCACAAGCAGCACCTCACTAAAAACCCAAACAGTAAAAGGTGTTTTGTGGCAGCCTTTACACATGGACTCAAGAGTGTGACATCTCAGGGAGTGTTGTGGTTATACGGAGAGTACCACTATCTCACATGAACAACATGTCTCAATCAAACACAGGCAATAAAGAAGATGCAGTACATTTTTCAATAGGTTTTATTTAACAAAACTGCAATCTAGGATAAGTTGCATGGGCTGCAAAGATTAGGATATTGAATAATGCAAGAAACCGAATTGTAAAGACAAGAGTCATTAATACAAAGACCACAACCATCTTGCAATGACATGAAGTGACATTAGATGTGAAATATGTCCTGATACCCAAGTATGATGAACCTAATCTCTAACCTAAAAGAGGATTAGGTGTGTTAAACCTAATCTGCCACTGCCATGTCCATGAGAAGAGCCCCGCATCTCTTGTTACCTTAGATGATGTCTCTAGCTCAGACTCCGTAGTGACACAAAGACTGGGTCATTGTGTCAAGGTGACGTGCAGCATCGATAGCACCGATGGCATCTGGTCGGAATCCCTCTGACTATCTGTCTAAGTGAGGTGCATTTATACAGATCTGCTTGGACCCCTGACGTAGGTCTGTTCCCAAACAATAAAGAACAAGACATGCTTGGGTTGGCAATATATGTAAATAATTCCCTCAAAGGCGTGAAGAGGGAAAGTACCTAATGTGAACACCTACAGTTTGTTTATCTTTGTCGCTTGATATTGACACCTTAGTGCAGTGGAACTAATAACATGAAACTAAAACATTGGCCTAACTAGAAACAAGGCAGCCATCTTAAAAGATATAGGGCCTCATTACAACAAAGTTCTAACCGCCGTGCGGCCGCCAATGCAGCCGCACTCCTGCGGTGCCCATAATGACATCCCCGCTGGGCTGGCGGGTGGAAACAGAGTTTCCGCGCGCTGGCCCAGCGGAGATGTGGGCCGCAACATGGGAGTTGGCTCCAAATGGAGCCGGCGGTGTTGTGGCCGTGCCGTGCAGACAGTGAAAAGCTGTGTGGGGCTGTGCCAGGGGGCCCCGTGACTCCCCTTTCCGCCAGCCTTTCCATGGCGGTTCCTACCGCCATGGAAAGGCTGGCGGGAAGTGGACTCGTAATCCCCTGGGCAGCGCTGCCCTGGAGGATTAAATCAGCCTGGATCACTGTGGCAGAAAACCGCCGGTCACAGCGGTGCGACTGCGGCGCTTCCACCACGGTCGTAATATGCAAGTTTGTACCGCCAGCCTGTTGGCGGTACAACCTCCAAAACAGTCCTGGCGGTCTTTGACCGCCAGGGTTGTAATGACGGCCAAAATTAAGTAAATGTGCTAAATCAGAGCAAAGTAAGTAGGGTAAAAGTCACTAGGTGACGGGGGCACGAGTCTGCAAGCCAAAAGCTAAGCTAACTCCTGTTTCCCATTAAAACAAGATAGGATTCACTGTAATGTTGATGCAACAGGGCTGGGAGGTGTAGTTGTGGACACAGTGAGACTTACTGTGGCCATCTTCCCAGGCTGCCTATATGCACCAGAGCCGTCCTCCACATCCACAATACCAGGAGTGTTGTGATCACTGAGGGCTTCATCTGGTGGGGGGGGAGTAGTAGTCTGGTTGATGGAAGAGATCTGCCTAGGGGTTATGCCGGCGAGTACGTTATTGGTTGAAATGTGCCATCTACCTCCAAAGGTTTTGTGCCACAGTAAGTGGAGCCATTGGACATTCTTAGGTTGTAGGTTAGCCCATTGTGCCATGTTACCATGGTATCGTAATACTTGACATGACATGTGTGAAGCTTGCCTAGACTATTTGACTCAACCAGCTCAGTAAATGTGCTAATCATTTGCAGTGTGAATGAGCGGATAAAAATGACATCTTACCAACAGTGAGGCCAACACAGTCGAGAGGCAACATGTGCATGTGACCATTAGGAGCCTATTTGAGTGTGATACAGGCAAACACACACCTTTGTTGTATCTGTATCTGGAGTCATCATATGTGCAGTGGTGTCAATGTGTTTGCTGTGGCTACCAATCTACTGATGCAGTTTACAACCATAGGAATACTTAATGTACAACCTTGGTAAGGTGTCACTCCTGTCCTCACTAGTTTCATTTTGGGATACCGGGTCAAGATGGAGCTAGTTAGAAAGACATGTCTCTGAGCTGAGCATGATCTGTATATTTCTCACTCCAAGGTGAGTAAACTTCATCTGAGAGAGCACACAGGTGTATTTGGCAAAGTGAACACTGGGCTGGTGTTTGGAGTGACAAAAACAGGGCCTCTTGGGAGTTGTAGTCAGGTCACTACATCTACTCCCCAACACTTGGCAAACTGCATACTCCCAGGTGAGTAAACGTAATTTGAGAGTTTACTAACAGATGTATTTGGGCAAGTGAACACTGGGCTGGTGGCTGGAGTCAGAGAAACTGAGCCTATTAGCTTTGCAGTCAGGTCACTCCCTCTACTTCCCAACACTGGTCAAACGCCATACTCCCAGTTGAGTAAACTTCATTTGAGAGTTCAATAACAGATGTATTTGGGAAAGTGAACACTAGGCTGCTGGTTGTAGTTAGAGAAACATAGCACATTGGGCTTTGCAGTCAAGTCACTCCCTCTACTTCTTACATTAGACAAATGGCATACTCCCAGGTGAGTACACTTAATTTGAGAGTTTACACACAGGTGTTTCTTGGAAAGGGAACACAGGGCTGGTGTTTGGAGTTACAGAAACATGGCCTACTGGGAGTTGTAGTCAGGTCACTCCCTCTACTCTCCAACACTTGCCAAATGTTGGGTATTACATATCTGTTGCCAGTCTGCATTTAGGTTGGATCATACATTTACATGTTGAGACATTTCATGAGTCCTGGGATGAATTTTTGTTATTGAAACACTAACATGGCACCATTCCAACTTTTGGCATGTGATGGGCTTGGTAGCTGTGATGTTAGGTCCAACAATACACATTGACAGTCTTACATCTCAGATAGTCTGGGTATTGAATGTTGCTAGTGTCAATGAATAACACTGTGGCAAAAGCTGAGCTGTGAGCATGCATGACATTGCAGTTTAGCAACAGTTTTTGTGTTGTAACTTACGAGACTCTGCTCCCCCAGGTATTCCTGTCAAGCCCTCAGGATGCCCAACACCTTCTCCTCCCAGGATAAGAGTTGTGATGGGGCACTGGGTGGGCCACCGCCAGTCTTGTTGGCTTCCATATGTTGCCAAGAGGCCAGGGAACACGCCTTTTCCCTCAGGCCATTCCAGCTCTTCCTAATGTCCTCCTTTGTGTGCAGGGTTTGCCGCAGTTCCATTTCCCTACTGAGAGAAGTGGGCTGGACTTGGTCTCCAAACAATTGTGGCTCTACTCTTATGATTTCATCCCCCATGGCTCTCAACACATCCTCTGAAAAACGTGGATTTTTGGTGAGTGACAGTGACAAAGTAAACAAGACAAGTGATATTTGGGGCAAAAAAATTGAAAATATTAGAAGTGTGTGTAAGGGGAAAAATTGGATAGGCGAAAAGGACTGCCTTATGTGACAAGAAATTACAAAAAGTAGTGTGGTCTCTGTCTTGCTGTACGGCAGTGAAGATGCAAAGAATCATGGTATGTGAAAGGGTATGTGTTTTTAGTGTGATTTGAGGGTGAGTCCACTGGGCCCATACTTTTCAGCTGTGTTGTTTTTTAGTTCATCCAATGTACACTTGTCTATTACTTTGCTGAACGCGTTGGTCATCCGCCATTGGCTAACTGCTCGGTGGTTGGCAATGGTGCTGGAGTACTGTAGGAAAGTACCATCTTGCCTGGCATGTTACCCCCATATTTCACTGTATATATGTTGTTTTAGTTGTATGTGTCACTGGGACCCTGCCAGCCAGGGCCCCAGTGCTCATAAGTGTGCCCTGTATGTGTTACCTGTGTTATGACTAACTGTCTCACTGAGGCTCTGCTAACCAGAACCTC
The DNA here is from genome assembly GCF_031143425.1 of Pleurodeles waltl. Classification (NCBI taxonomy): domain Eukaryota; kingdom Metazoa; phylum Chordata; class Amphibia; order Caudata; family Salamandridae; genus Pleurodeles; species Pleurodeles waltl. Next base: position 2,374,259 of record NW_027150397.1, on the reverse strand, counting down.
AGTGATTATGCTCTCTCATTTCTTTCCAAATTGTCACTAACAGGCTAGTGACCAATTTTACCAATTTACATTGGCATACTGGAACACCCTTATAATTCCCTAGTATATGGTACTGAGGTACCCAGGGTATTGGGGTTCCAGGAGATCCCTATGGGCTGCAGCAGTTCTTTGGCCACCCATAGGGAGCTCTGACAATTCTTACACAGGCCTGCCACTGCAGCCTGAGTGAAATAACGTCCACGTTATTTCACAGCCATTTTACACTGCACTTAAGTAACTTATAAGTCACCTATATGTCTAACCTTTACCTGGTAAAGGTTGGGTGCTAAGTTACTTAGTGTGTGGGCACCCTGGCACTAGCCAAGGTGCCCCCACATTGTTCAGGCCTAATTCCCCGGACTTTGTGAGTGCGGGGACACCATTACACGCGTGCACTATACATAGGTCACTACCTATGTATAGCTTCACAATGGTAACTCCGAATATGGCCATGTAACATGTCTAAGATCATGGAATTGCCCCACCAATGCCATCCTGGTATTGGGGAGACAATCCCATGATTCCCCGGGTCTCTAGCACAGACCGGGGTACTGCCAAACTGCCTTTCCCGGGATTTCACTGCAGCTGCTGCTTCTGCCAACCCCTCAGACAGGTTTCTGCCCTCCTGGGGTCCAGCCAGGCTTGGCCCAGGAAGGCAGAACAAAGGACTTCCTCAGAGAGAGGGTGATACACCCTCTCCCTTTGGAATAAGGTGTCAGGGCTGGGGAGGAGTAGCCTCCCCCAGCCTCTGGAAATGCTTTGATGGGCACAGATGGTGCCCATCTCTGCATAAGCCAGTCTACACCGGTTCAGGGATCCCTCAGTCCTGCTCTGGCGCGAAACTGGACAAAGGAAAGGGGAGTGACCACTCCCCTGACCTGCACCTCCCCTGGGAGGTGCCCAGAGCTCCTCCATTGTGCTTCAGACCTCTGCCATCTTGGAAACAGAGGTGCTGCTGGCACACTGGAATGCTCTGAGTGGCCAGGGCCAGCAGGTGACGTCAGAGACTCCTTCTGATAGGCTCCTTCAGGTGTTGCTTGCCTATCCTCTCTCCTAGGTAGCCAAACCTCCTTTTCTGGCTATTTAGGGTATTTGCTTTGGGGAATTCCTTAGATAACGAATGCAAGAGCTCATCAGAGTTCCTCTGCATCTCCCTCTTCACGTTCTGCCAAGGAATCGACTGCTGACCGTGCTGGAAGCCTGCAAAACTGCAACAAAGTAGCAACGACGACTACTGCGACCTTGTAATGCTGATCCTGCCTCCTTCTCGACTGTTTTCCTGGTGGTGCATGCTGTGGGGGTAGTCTGCCTCCTCTCTGCACTAGAAGCTCCGAAGAAATCTCCCGTGGGTCGAAGGAATCTTCCCCCTGCAACCGCAGGCACCAAAGAACTGCATCACCAGTCCTCTGGGTCTCCTCTCAGCACAACGAGCGAGGTCCCTTGAACTCAGCAACTCTGTCCAAGTGACTCCCACAGCCCAGTGACTCTTCAGTCCAAGTTTGGTGGAGGTAAGTCCTTGCCTCCCCACGCTAGACTGCATTGCTGGGAACCGTGTGTTTTGCAGCTACTCCGGCTCCTGTGCACTCTTCGAGGATTTCCTTTGTGCACAGCCAAGCCTGGGTCCCCGGCACTCTAACCTGCATTGCACGACCTCCTGAGTTGTCCTCCGGCTTCGTGGAACCCTCTTGTGCAACTTCGGGTGAGCTCCGGTTCACTCCACTTCGTAGTGCCTGTTCCGGCACTTCTGCGGGTGCTGCTTGCTTCTGAGTGGGCTCCTTCTCTTGCTGGGCGCCCCCTCTGTCCCCTCACGCAATTGGCGACATCCTGGTCCCTCCTGGGCCACAGCAGCATCCAAAAACCCTAACAACAACCCTTGCAGCTAGCAAGGCTTGTTTGCGGTCTTTCTGCACGAAAACACTTCTGTACGACTCTTCACGACGCGGGACATCCATCCTCCAAAGGGGAAGTTTCTAGCCCTTGTCGTTCCTGCAGAATCCTCATTTTCTACCATCCAGTGGCAGCTTCTTTGCACCCACAGCTGGCATTTCCTGGGCATCTGCCCACTCCCGACTTGATCGTGACTCTTGGACTTGGTCCCCTTGTTCCACAGGTACTCTCGTCAGGAAATACATCGTTGTTGCATTGCTGGTGTTGTTGTTTCTGGCAGAATTCCCCTATCACGACTTCTGTGCTCTTTGGGGAACTTAGGTGCACTTTGCACCCACTTTTCAGGGTATTGGGGTGGGCTATTTTTCTAACCCTCACTGTTTTCTTACAGTCCCAGCGACCCTCTACAGGGTCACATAGGTTTGGGGTCCATTCGTGGTTCGCATTCCACTTCTAGAGTATATGGTTTGTGTTGCCCCTATCCCTATGTGCCCCCATTGCATTCTATTGTGACTATACATTGTTTGCACTGTTTTCTATTGCTATTACTGCATATTTTGGTATTGTGTACATATATCTTGTGTATATATGCTATCCTCATACTGAGGGTACTCACTGAGATACTTTTGGCATATTGTCATAAAAATAAAGTACCTTTATTTTTAGTATATCTGTGTATTGTGTTTTCTTATGATATTGTGCATATGACACTAGTGGTACTGTAGGAGCTTCACTCGTCTCCTAGTTCAGCCTAAGCTGCTCTGCTAAGCTACCTTTTCTATCAGCCTAAGCTGCTAGACACCCCTCTACACTAATAAGGGATACCTGGGCCTGGTGCAAGGTGTAAGTGCCCCTTGGTACTCACTACAAGCCAGTCCAGCCTCCTACAAGTACATACCTCCATTATAGCAGACTGCAGCTCTGCTGGTGGTCTGCACTTTGGCTTGGCGGGCGGAGGTTTTGCCTGTGTACTTTGTAAGATGGAGGTGGGGGGGCCACCAGCGCAGTGGTCTTTTTGGGACCGCCGGCTTGGCCGTCTGGCGGTCCAACAGCCAAACACATAATCAGGCCTTTAGTTGAAGTGGGAATAGTATCTGTAACACCTTTAGTGTCCAACACCTTCCTCAAATGGTTTAGATTGCAGAGGGACTAGTAAATGTAACCTCATTAGTGTGCAATACCTTCACTTAAAGTTTAGTTTAGAGTGGGAATACTACTTGCACCCCCTTTAGTGTTCAACACCATCCTAAGGTTTAGATTGGAGTGAGGCTATTAAGGTTTTTCTGGTATGCAGAGTTATGCAACATAAGTGTTACAAAATCAACCCTTCCCCACGTGAATGCACAATGTGTATGGTAGACAGCACAAGAAGGCAGAGTACCATAGTCTACAGTATGAAAGCCAGATGGCAGCAGTGGGCTGAATAATGGCCACAGGGTATGTAGTCACCCTAGGGATTAGGTGCAATCTGACCAGTAGTGGTGTCAGCATGTTAGAACACATTTAACCTAGGAATCATGAAAAATAATGCAAATCACCTTGTCAGATGTGGACCTGATCTCTTCTCATACACCTAGGAATGGTAGTCCCTTTGACCTGAGTAATATGGGTCATGACTCACAAAGTCTGCCTTGTCACACAGTGGTTTAAGTGTATTAAGAACGCAGTGATACTGCCATATGAAAGGCAACTACACTGCAACTTGGACTGTATACCTCTTTGTAAGAAACATCCTATGCATCAATGCTGTATTGAAAGTCAAACATTAGCAAGTCAGAATGTCAATTTGATTGCTCGTGTCAATATCCAACCTAGAACACCATTAACATTGCTCTCTCTCTTATTGCAAAGGATGCACCTATACCTCCTGAGCAGCTGCCAGTCTGGGATGATGATCCGTCTGAGGATGAAAGTCTGCCAACCCTTGATCAAGACACCCTCAAGGAAATCCTGGCCTCCTACGACACACCATGTCTGGGTGCAGGAAGGCCCAGAGCATTGCGGGGTTTCCAGTAGGACTCCAGTAGGAGATGCTAGATGGGGTGGGGGTGGGGATGGAGACTGTGGTGGGCACCCTGGAAGCAGTTCATATAAGCCTCAGACCAAATAAGGACACTTCAACTGCTATGATGCACCTACCCTCCGCTCTGTGGACTCCAACAGTCCCTGGCTGACATTGCTGGTGTCATGAGGCAGAATCATAAATTGCCCTGCCAAAGTGGCCCAGTGAGGTTTCCAAACAGCTGAGTGTGATACGCAAGCTCCTGTGGTACATGGAGCAGAAGCACGACACATACATCACCAAAATGGGTGCCTATCACCACAACCCTGGTGCTATGCTGGCAAACCAGCAGGCCTTTCTCAGTGCAGTAATGTCTCACTTGTTGGCACAGTATAAGGCTGCTGTGGACTGGGGTTCCACATCTTCAGCCGCTGATGTGTGTGTGCCACCATTGCCTCTGGCACCTACAACCCTGCCCTCATGGGAAGCACCACACACATCAGAGGAGGAAGATGTGGACTTCACTTCTTTCAAATGAAAAACCTCCTGTTAGCATTTCTCTGTCCCAAATTACCAGTTTCTCCTTAGCCCAGACATTCTATAGCTTACAAACAATGTTGGTGTTGTTGCTGCAAGGACTGCCACTAGCGCCTTGCTCCTATGTGCACCTGTAAACAAAATCACTTATTGGATCAAGCTTGTTGTATCTGTACTTAATCGGACGGAGTGGACCATGCTGGATGTGCTGCCCCAATAGACCCATCATATCCTCCAATTGGAATTGTATGCAATAGACCCTTGACAAAATTAGTACATGCCAAGGAAAAAAGTATATGTGAAGCTTATTTGCATCTGAAGTAGCAAGGTCACATGCATGAAGTTCTGCAATTAGCAATCAGTCAATGGTCATATCAAATGAAGTTACTGGCCAGGTGGGGGACATATTCATGGAGACTAGTCCGCAATAGACCCTGATGTGACAATACATTGGTGCAAGGGAAAGTGTGTAAGTGTCTGGCAACAATGTGTGACCGAACATCCTTGATTATTCACAATTGCATCACTTATTTGTCCTTACATAACAAATAGCTGCACTTGCACACACAGTATAACAGTTGGTGAATACCTGTATGGGGTTAGGTGTCCAATCACAGCACGTATACCACTTTCTGGGCGTAAACTAGTTGATTGATCTCCTAAATTACTCCATTGCAAATTTACCAGCATATAATCCTTTGGTGCTTTACCCAGTTACATATGTATACAAGCAATGTCATGGAAACACACATCATGGGCTTAATCCAGCAAAAGCATGTATGTCAACTGACACATAGTTAATAAGGGAGCAGTTTTGAAAGTGAAGAATAGTTTTTTATTAATAGCACTATTGACACCTTCAATTCTAAAATAAAATTAACCAACACTACATAAAAACCGAAGTAAAATCTGCCTAATCTAACCTATGCTAACTAATCTATGATATCTTAATTTACAAATAACCTAATTTATCAAGATCTACACATATACCACATCAGACATATTAAACATCAATATCCCAGCCCCCTTAATACACAACAGGATACGAGATACATACATTACATCCATACATAAACTAACTAAACATTAAAACCTAAACAAATATAGATTTTTAGCACATTTTTAAAGTATATATATCTATATAGATATTTTATATGTTTTATACAGATACTAAACATCATCCCCCACCCACTATATAACCTACCCACCTATATCCCAAAAAAGGAAATATGAAATATGAAAAGGTATAAAAGAACTACAAACAAGCAAAACTATCCCTATTCAAAAACTTATACTAAACTATGCTAAAATTATATTTATAAATAAATACAAAGCACAATAACTGGGGAGGGGCAACATGTCAGAACTATCCTACAATTTTTCAGCTATCCTGTCCACTTTGTTTTGCAACTTGTCATTAATCTGCATCAGGGGGCGCACCTGCAGGTCAAGCCCTGCCAGCCTCAGCTTAATTTCAGCATTGTGCTTCTGGGCCTGCTGATCCACATTGGAGCTACCCCCTGGCATTGTGACCCCCTGTGGTGCAAAGGCTGGCTATGCTGTGGATGGTCCAGGTACAGCCCCAAGATATCCAGCAAGTGGAACTCTCCCCCTGCAATCCTGCATGACTTGTCTGGCACTTTATTTCCCCAGCAGCCTTTCATTGCTTAAACTACCTCCCCATTTTTCTGAAGGACTTGCTCACATGCTGAAGGTGGCGGTATCGCTCCAACTTGAGCCAATAGGCCTTCTTCTGCTCTTGGGTCATGTTGGGTGTTGGAGTGGAAGGACATATGTATCAGACCAAGAAGATGTTTTCCAAGTTGTCATCAAATACATGCATAAATATGTATTAGCAGGATAAGTGGTATATCCAGAGTAAAAATAAACTTCTATGTAACGACTCATGACCAACCGCCATAAGAAGCATGTCATTTTCCTAAAGTTACAATGCTAAAGTGCTAATGTCTTGCCCTTGTAGGTTTATGAAATGGCTGTGTTTTGCCTAACAAACGTATACACATGTCATTATGACAAATAATCTGATCAATGATGTTTTATACACATGGAATTGTACAAATGATACATCTAGGTACTCTCTGCAAGAGGATATAATAAGGGGCCAGTCATCTGTGTGAAATGAGTAATGTGTGCAAGTACACATGTTGTGACTCACCAAAGTGTCACTGTAATGGGAAGGACACAAGCCCACACACATTGCAGCATTGACTGACTCTGTGCCAGGTAGTTCTAATATAGTTGGAGCATGGCTAGCCACCTCCAAATCAACAGACCTGTTGGGCACTTCTCCAGTATAGACTCATGAACAAACTGGAACACTTTGACAATGATCACGGAATGAAATTGAAACATAATCTTTTACATATCCAAGTGTCTGTCTATACATACCTGTACAGATAGTTACCTAGATGCACATCAACTAATACTTAATCCATGTGATGAGTGTGTGCTCATCTAGATCTCAGATGTCTGAGTATATTAAAAGGTTCAATGGTTACAAATCCTTTGGGAGACAGTGGGCCTGACTCAGAACTTGGTGGATGGAATACCCCATCACAAACTTGACTGATAGCCCATCCACAATAGTACAATCCCCAGAGGATATAATGAGATCATAATACAGAGTAAGGAATATCTGTCACATTTGTGACAAAGTATTCCCATCCAACAGGTTCCAAATTAGGCCCAGTATATGTAACAACAGCAGAAGGTGGAATGTGAAATGGCTTGCATGCAGACAACAATGTGCATACATGTTTATGGGAATAAACACATTGGGCTTTATACCTCTCAAAACACTACAAAGGTAGGAACATGTGTCTATTATATTGCATGGTGTATATAAAGGCATGAGTCAGCCATGTGGCTGCATTGGCATGTGTGGACTGCTGACATGTCAAACATTGACTCATACATATTTGCTTTGAGTTTAGAATAAACACAGCCTGTGTAGTGCTGTCAAACAAAATGGATCATACATTGCCATGTGGACGCCAACACTAGCATTGTGCATCATACAGGCAGATTGAAGATCACCCTTCAAAATTGTTGTTCACCTCCAATTCCATGACCACGTCCTTCATATCACCATGCCATTTGGGCTATTGATCCTCTGACACCCTTTCTCACCAATATGCAGTTCTCAAAGGGATGCAGAGCTACACATGATGAGGGATGACAATTGTCACATATAATGATTTATGTGGGCTAAGAGCTATGGGCAATGGACTTACTCACTCACTGCAACAAATTGAATATGTAACTTGCAAACTGGTTTTGCTATCATGAATGATACATGTTGTCTACGCCATGTCACAAATACATCTGCAGCATCTATACTAGTAAGAAATCATATTTAGGTATGCTGCGTCTGCTCACATGGTCACCCAAGTCTATTGTAGTACTTAAGTTGGTTAGGCACTGTAGGAGGCTGGACTGGCTTGTAGTGAGTACCTAGGGGTACTTACACCTTGCACCAGGCCCAGTTATCCCTTATTAGTGTATAGGGTGTCTAGCAGCTTAGGCTGATAGATAATGGTAGCTTAGCAGAGCAGCTTAGTCTGAACTAGGAGACGAGTGAAGCTCCTACAGTACCACTAGTGTCATATGCACAATATCATAAGAAAACACAATACACAGATATACAAAAAATAAAGGTACTTTATTTTTATGACAATATGCCAAAAGTATCTCAGTGATTACCCTCAGTATGAGGATAACAAATATACACAAGATATATGTACACAATACCAAAAATATGCAGTATAGTATTAGAAAACAGTGCAAACAATGTATAGTTACAATAGGATGCAATGGGGACACATAGGGATAGGGGCAACACAAACCATATACTCCAAAAGTGGAATGCGAACCACGAATGGACCCCAAACCTATGTGACCTTGTAGAGGGTCGCTGGGACTGTAAGAAAACAGTTAGGGTTAGAAAAATAGCCCACCTCAAGACCCTGAAAAGTGAGTGCAAAGTGCACTAAAGTTCCCCAAAGGACATAGAAGTCGTGATAGGGGAATTCTGCAGGAAAGACACAAATCAGCAATGCAACAACGATGGATTTCCAAACGAGGGTACCTGTGGAACAAGGGGACCAAGTCCAAAAGTCACAAGCAAGTCGGAGATGGGCAGATGCCCAGGAAATGCCAGCTGTGGGTGCAAAGAAGCTGCTACTGGACAGTGGAAGCTGAAGATTCTGCAGGAACGACAAGGGCTAGGAACTTCCTCTTTGGAGGAAGGATCCCTCACGCAGTGCAGAGTCGTGCAGAAGTATTTTCCTGAAGAAAGACCACCAACAAGCCTTGCTAGCTGCAAATCGTGCGGTTAGGGTTTTTGGATGCTGCTGTGGCCCAGGAGGGACCAGGATGTCGCCAATTGCGTCTGGGGACAGAAGGGGCGTTGAGCAAGACAAAGAGCCCTCTCAGAAACAGGCATCACCCGCAGAAGTGCCAAAACAGGCACTACAAAGTGGAGTGAAACAGTGCTCACCCGAAGTTGCACAAAGGAGTCCCACGCCGCCGGAGGACAACTTAGGAGGTTGTGCAATGCAGGGTAGAGTGCCGTGGACCCAGGCTGGACTGTGCAAAAGGATTTCCGCCGGAAGTGCACGGAGGCCGGAGTAGCTAAAAAAGTCACGGTTCTCAGCAATGCAGTCTGGCATGGGGAGGCAAGGACTTACTTCCACCAAACTTGGACTGAAGAGTCACTGGACTGTGGGAGTCACTTGGACAGAGATGCTGGATTCAAGGGACCTCGCTCGTCATGCTAAGAGGAGACCCAGGGTACCGTTGATGCAGTTCTTCGGTGCCTGCGGTTGCAGGGGGACGATTCCGTCGACCCACGGGAGATTTCTTCGGAGCTTCTAGTGCAGAGAGGAGGCAGACTACCCTCACAGCATGCACCACCAGGAAAACAGTCGAGAAGGCGGCAGGATCAGCGTTACAGAGTTGTAGTAGTCGTCTTCGCTACTTTGTTGCAGTTTTGCAGGCTTCCAGCGCGGTCAGCAGTCGATTCCTTGGCAGAAGGTGAAGAGAGAGATGCAGAGGAACTCGGATGAGCTCTTGCATTCGTTATCTAAGGAAATCCCCAAAGCAGAGACCCTAAATAGCCAGAAAAGAGGGTTTGGCTACTTAGGACAGAAGATAGGCTAGCAACACCTGGAGGAGCCTATCAGAAGGAGTCTCTGACGTCACCTGCTGGCCCTGGCCACTCAGAGCAGTCCAGTGTGCCAGCAGCACCTCTGTTTCCAAGATGGCAGAGGTCTGGACCACACTGGAGGAGCTCTGGGCACCTCCCAGGGGAGGTGCAGGTCAGGGGAGTGGTCACTCCCCTTTCCTTTGTCCAGTTTCGCACCAGAGCAGGGCTGAGGGGTCCCTGAACCGGTGTAGACTGGCTTATGCAGAAATTGGCACCATGTGAGCCCATGAAAGCATTTCCAGAGGCTGGGGGAGGCTACTCCTCCCCTGCCTTCACACCATTTTCCAAAGGGAGAGGGTGTAACACCCTCTCTCAGAGGAAGTCCTTTGTTCTGCCATCCTGGGCCAGGCCTGGCAGGACCCCAGGAGGGCAGAAACCTGTCTGAGGGGTTGGCAGCAGCAGCAGCTGCAGTGAAACCCTGGGAAAGGCAGTTTGGCAGTGCCAGGGTCTGTGCTAGAGACCCGTGGGATCATGGGATTGTACCAAAAATGCCAGGATGGCATAGAGGGGGCAATTCCATGATCTTAGACATGTTACATGGCCATATTCGGAGTTACCATTGTGAAGCTACACATAGGTAGTGACCTATATGTAGTGCACGCGTGTAATGGTGTCCCCGCACTCACAAAGTCCGGGGAATTGGCCCTGAACAATGTGGGGGCACCTTGGCTAGTGCCAGGGTGCCCACACACTAAGTAACTTAGCACCCAACCTTTACCAGGTAAAGGTTAGACATATAGGTAACTTATAAGTTACTTAAGTGCAGTGTAAAATGGCTGTGAAATAACGTGGACGTTATTTCACTCAGGCTGCAGTGGCAGGCCTGTGTAAGAATTGTCAGAGCTCCCTATGGGTGGCAAAAGAAATGCTGCAGCCCATAGGGATCTCCTGGAACCCCAATACCCAGTACCATCTTGCCTGGCATGTTACCCCCATTTTTCACTGTATATATGTTGTTTTAGTTGTATGTGTCACTGGGACCCTGTTCACCAGGGCCCCAGTGCTCTTAAGTGTGCCTGAATGTGTTACCTGTGTAGTGACTAACTGTCTCACTGAGGCTCTGCTAATCAGAACCTCAGTGGTTATGCTCTCTCATTTCTTTTAAATTGTCACTGACAGGCTAGTGACCAATTTTACCAATTTACATTGGGTTACTGGAACACCCTTATAATTCCCTAGTATATGGTACTGAGGTACCCAGGGTATTGGGGTTCCAGGAGATCCCTATGGGCTGCAGCATTTCTTTTGCCACCCATAGGGAGCTCTGACAATTCTTACACAGGCCTGCCACTGCAGCCTGAGTGAAATAACGCACACGTTATTTCACAGCCATTTTACACTGCACTTAAGTAACTTATAAGTCACCTATATGTCTAACCTTTACCTGGTAAAGGTTAGGTGCAAAGTTACTTAGTGTGAGGGCACCCTGGCACTAGCCAAGGTGCCCCCACATTGTTCAGAGCCAATTCCCTGAACTTTGTGAGTGCGGTGTAGGAGGCTGGACTGGTTTGTAGTGAGTAGCAAGGGGTACTTGCACCTTGCACCAGGCCCAGTTATCCCTTATTAGTGTATAGGGTGTCTAGCAGCTTAGGCTGATAGATAATGGTAGCTTAGCAGAGCAGCTTAGGCTGAACTAGGAGACGTGTGAAGCTACTACAGTACCACCTAGTGTCATATGCACAATATCATAAGAAAACACAATACACAGTTATACTAAAAATAAAGGTACTTTATTTTTATGACAATATGCCAAAGTATCTTAGAGTGTACCCTCAGTGAGAGGATAGGAAATATACACAAGATATATATACACAATAGCAAAAATATGCAGTATAGTCTTAGAAAACAGTGCAAACAATGTATAGTTACAATAGGATGCAATGGGGAAACATAGAGATAGGGGCAACACAAACCATATACTCCAAAAGTGGAATGCGAACCACGAATGGACCCCAAACCTATGTGACCTTGTAGAGGGTCGCTGGGACTATTAGAAAATAGTGAGAGTTAGAAAAATAACCCTCCCCAAGACCCTGAAAAGTGAGTGCAAAGTGCACTAGAGTTCCCCTAAGGACAAAATAGTCGTGTTAGAGGGAAAATGCAAAGAAAACACGAATCAGCAATGCAACAACGATGGATTCCTGACTGAGGGTACCTGTGGAACAAGGGGACCAAGTCCAAAAGTCACAAGCAACTCGGAGATGGGCAGATGCCCAAGAAATGCCAGCGGTTGGTGCAAAGAAGCTCTTACTAGGCTGAAGAACTGTGAATACTGCAGGAACGACAAGGGCTAGAGACTTCCCCTTTGGAGGATGGATCCCCCACGCCTTGGAGAGTCGTGCAGAAGTGTTTTCCCGCCGGATGGACGCCAACAAGCCTTGCTACACGCAAATCGTGCGTTTGGCGTTTTTGGACGCTGCTGGGGCCCAGGAGGGACCAGGAGGTCGCAAATTGGACCTGCAGAGAGAGGGGACGTCGATCAAGACAAAGAGCCCTCACTGAAGCAGGTAGCACCCGGAGAAGTGCCAGAAACAGGCAATACAAGGATGCGTGAAACGGTGCTCGCCGAAGTTGCACAAAGGAGTCCCACGTCGCCGGAGACCAACTTAGAAAGTCGTGCAATGCAGGTTAGAGTGCCGTGGACCCAGGCTTGGCTGTGCACAAAGGATTTCCGCCGGAAGTGCACAGGGGCCGGAGTAGCTTGCAAAGTCGCGGTTCCCAGCAATGCAGCCCAGCGAGGTGAGGCAAGGACTTACCTCCACCAAACTTGGGCTGAAGAGTCACTGGACTGTGGGGGTCACTTGGACGGTGTCGCTGGATTCGAGGGACCTCGCTCGTCGTGCTGAGAGGAGACCCAAGGGACCGGTAATGCAGCTTTTTGGTGCCTGCGGTTGCAGGGGGAAGATTCCGTCGACCCACGGGAGATTTCTTCGGAGCTTCTGGTGCAGAGAGGAGGCAGACTACCCCCACAGCATGCACAAGCAGGAAAACAGTCGAGAAGGCGGCAAGATCAGCGTTACAGAGTTGCAGTAGTCGTCTTTGCTACTATGTTGCAGGTTTGCAGGCTTCCAGCGCGGTCAGCGGTCGATTCCTTATCAGAAGGTGAAGAGGGAGATGCAGAGGAACTCGGCTGAGCTCATGCATTCGTTATCTAAAGTTTCCCCAGAGACAGAGACCCTAAATAGCCAGAAAAGAGGGTTTGGCTACCCAGGAGAGAGGAAAGGCTACTAACACCTGAAGGAGCCTATCAGCAGGAGTCTCTGACGTCACCTGGTGGCACTGGCCACTCAGAGCAGTCCAGTGTGCCAGCAGCACCTCTGTTTCCAAGATGGCAGAGGTCTGGAGCACACTGGAGGAGCTCTGGACACCTCCCAGGGGAGGTGCAGGTCAGGGGAGTGGTCACTCCCCTTTCCTTTGTCCAGTTTCGCGCCAGAGCAGGGGCTAAGGGGTCCCTGAACCGGTGTAGACTGGCTTATGCAGAATTGGGCACATCTGTGCCCAACAAAGCATTTCCAGAGGCTGGGGGAGGCTACTCCTCCCCTGCCTTCACACCATTTTCCAAAGGGAGAGGGTGTCACACCCTCTCTCAGAGGAAGTTCTTTGTTCTGCCATCCTGGGCCAGGCCTGGCTGGACCCCAGGAGGGCAGCTGCCTGTCTGAGGGGTTGGCAGCAGCAGCAGCTGCAGTGAAACCCCAGGAAGGGCAGTCTGGCAGTACCAGGGTCTGTGCTACAGACCACTGGGATCATGGAATTGTACCAACAATGCCAGGATGGCATAGAGGGGGCAATTCCATGATCATAGACATGTTACATGGCCATATTCGGAGTTACCATGGTGAAGCTACATATAGGTAGTGACCTATATGTAGTGCACGCGTGTAATGGTGTCCCCGCACTCACAAAGTTCAGTGAATTGGCTCTGAACAATGTGGGGGCACCTTGGCTAGTGCCAGGGTGCCCTCACACTAAGTAACTTTGCACCTAACCTTTACCAGGTAAAGGTTAGACATATAGGTGACTTATAAGTTACTTAAGTGCAGTGTAAAATGGCTGTGAAATAACGTGGACGTTATTTCACTCAGGCTGCAGTGGCAGGCCTGTGTAAGAATTGTCAGAGCTCCCTATGGGTGGCAAAAGAAATGCTGCAGCCCATAGGGATCTCCTGGAACCCCAATACCCTGGGTACCTCAGTACCATATACTAGGGAATTATAAGGGTGTTCCAGTAAGCCAATGTAAATTGGTAAAAATGGTCACTAGCCTGTCAGTGACAATTTGGAAAGAAATGAGAGAGCATAACCACTGAGGTTCTGATTAGCAGAGCCTCAGTGAGACAGTTAGTCACTACACAGGTAACACATTCAGGCACACTTATGAGCACTGGGGCCCTGGGTTACCAGGGTCCCAGTGACACATGCAACTAAAACAACATATATACAGTGAAAAATGGGGGTAACATGCCAGGCAAGATGGTACTTTCCTACACAACCCCCCCCCAAACGAAGGACAATAAGACTAGCCATTACCTGATGAGTCTTCATTGTCTAAGTGGAAATATCTGGAGAGTCCATCTGCATTGGAGTGGCTACTCCCAGGTCTATGTTCCACTGTATAGTCCATTCCCTGTAGGGATATGGACCACCTCAACAATTTAGGATTTTCACCTTTCATTTGTTTTAGCCAAAGTAGAGGTTTGTGGTCTGTCTGAACAATGAAGTGAGTGCCAAACAGCTATGGCCTCAACTTCTTCAGAGCCCAGACCACATCAAAGGCCTCCCTCTCAATGGCAGACCAACGCTTTTCTCTAGGGGTCAACCTTCTACTAATAAAAGCAACAGGTTGATCCTGGCCCTCAGAATTAAGTTGTGATAGGACTGCCCCTACTCCTAATTCAGATGCATCAGTTTGGACATAGAATTTTTTAGAGTAACAAGGGCTTTTCAGGACAGGTGCAGAGCACATGGCCTGCTTCAGCTCCTCAAAAGCTTTCTGACAGTTTGCTGTCCATAATACCTTTTTAGGCATTTTTTTGGATGTGAGGTCATTAAGAGGGGCTGCAATGGAGCCATAGTTCTTAATGAACCTCCTGTAATACCCAGTGAGGCCTAGGAAGGCTCTCACCTGAGTCTGAGTGGTAGGGGGAACCCAATCAATAATAGTTTGGATTTTCCCCTGAAGTGGTGCAATCTGTTCCCCACCAACAAGGTGTCCCAGATAAACCACCTTACCCTGCCCTATCTGGCACTTTGAAGCCTTGATAGTGAGGCCTGCCTTTTGCAGGGCCTCCAAAACTTTCCAAAGGTGGACCAGGTGATCATCCCAGCTGGAGCTAAAGACAGCTATATCATCCAAATATGCTGCACTGAAAGCTTCCAGCCCTTGCAGGACTGTGTTCACCAACCTCTGAAAAGTGGCAGGTGCATTTTTCAGACCAAAAGGCATTACAGTAAACTGGTAATGTCCTCCAATGGTAGAAAATGCAGTCTTAGATTTAGCATCTTCTGACAATTTGATCTGCCAATACCCTGCAGTCAAATCAAAAGTGCTTAGATACTTGGCAGATGCCAGTGTATCTATGAGCTCATCTGCCCTGGGTATAGGGTGAGCATCAGTTTTGGTTACCAAGTTGAGACCTCTATAGTCGACACAAAACCTCATTTCCTTCTTTCCATCTTTAGAATTGGGTTTTGATACCAGTACCACAGGAGAAGCCCATGGACTGTCAGAGTGCTCAACCACTCCTAGTTCCAACATCTTCTGAACTTCTTGCTTTATGCAGTCCCTGACATGGTCAGGCTGCCTATAGATCTTACTTTTGACAGGTAAACTGTCTCCAGTATCTATAGTGTGCTCACACCAAGAAGTGGTGCCTGGCACAATGGAGAAGAGTTCTGAAAATTGTCCTAGGAGATTTATGCAATTATCTTTCTGCTCAGCAGTAAGACAATCAGCCAAAACTACACCTTCCACAAGAGCATCTTGTTCTGTGGAAGAGAAGAGATCAGGTAGAGGATCACTGTCTTCTTCCTGTCCCTCATCTGTTGCCATGAGCAGGGTGAGATCAGCCCTGTCATAGTAGGGTTTCAGGCGGTTGACATGGAGCACCCTAAGGGGACTCCTGGCAGTGCCCAAGTCAACCAAGTAGGTGACTTCACCCTTCTTTTCAACAATTGTGTGTGGACCACTCCATTTATCTTGGAGTGCTCTTGGGGCCACAGGCTCCAACACCCACACTTTCTGCCCTGGTTGGTACTAAACCAAAACAGCCTTCTGATCATGCCATTGCTTCTGGAGCTCTTGGCTGGCCTGAAGGTTTTTACTGGCCTTTTTCATGTACTCAGCCATCCTTGATCTGAGGCCAAGTACATAGTCCACAATATCCTGCTTAGGAGCTTTTAAAGGTTGTTCCCAACCCTCCTTTACAAGTGTGAGTGGACCCCTAACAGGGTGTCCAAAAAGAAGTTCAAAGGGGCTGAAGCCCACTCCTTTCTGGGGTACCTCCCTGTAGGCAAAAAGGAGGCATGGTAGAAGGATATCCCATCTCCTGCGGAGTTTTTCAGGGAGTCCCATAATCATGCCTTTGAGAGTTTTATTAAATCTATCTACCAGTCCATTTGTTTGTGGATGATAGGGTGTTGTGAACTTGTAAGTTACACCACACTCCTTCCACATGGCCTTTAAGTATGCAGACATGAAATTGCTTCCTCTGTCTGATACTACTTCCTGTGGGAAGCCCACCCTGGAAAATATTCCCAGGAGGGCCTTTGCCACTGCAGGTGCTGTAGTGGTCCTTAAAGGAATAGCTTCAGGATATCTTGTGGCATGGTCCACTACCACTAAGATAAACCTATTGCCTGAAGCAGTAGGAGGGTCAAGGGGGCCAACTATGTCAACCCCTACCCTTTCAAAGGGAACCCCAACCACAGGCAGTGGGATAAGGGGTGCCTTTGGAGTGCCACCTGTTTTGCCACTGGCTTGACAGGTTTCACAGGACTTACAAAATTCTTTTGTGTCCTCAGACATCCTAGGCCAATGAAACAGTGGTACCAATCTGTCCCAAGTTTTCATTTGGCCCAGGTGCCCAGCTAAGGGAATGTCATGTGCCAGTGTTAGGAGGAACTTTCTGTACTCCTGAGGAATCACTAATCTCCTGGCAGCTCCAGGTTTAGGATCCCTATGCTCAGTGTACAAGAGGTTGTCCTCCCAGTAAACTCTGTGTGAGTCACTGACATCCCCATTAGCCTGTTTGACAGCTTGCTGTCTGAGACCCTCTAATGTGGGACAGGTTTGCTGTGCCACACTCAGCTCCTCTCTGGCAGGCCCCCCTTCACCCAAAAGCTCAGCAGTGTCTGCTTCCAGCTCCTCTGGTGTAGGTTCTGCACAGGGAGGGAATTCTTCTTTCTCAGAAGTAGAATCCACTGTAGAGGGAGGGATAGTAGGACGTGGTTTGCTTCTACTAGCCCTAGCTTTAGGGAGCACTTGGTCCATTGTTCCAGGATCCAAGCTTCCCTGTCCTTTTTGCTTTTTGGCCTGAGCCCTTGTCAAAGCAAAAATATGCCCTGGAATGCCCAGCATTGCTGCATGGGCCTCCAACTCCACATCTGACCAAGCTGATGTCTCCAAATCATTCCCTAATAGACAGTCTACAGGTAAATCTGAAGCTACCACAACTTTCTTTGGACCAGATACCCCCCCCCAGTTGAGATTTACAACAGCCATGGGGTGGCTTTGTGTTATGTTGTGAGCATCGGTTACTTGGTACTGGTGTCCAAGTATGTGTTGTTCAGGGTGCACCAGTTTCTCAATCACCATTGTGACACTGGCACCTGTGTCCCTGTAGGCCTGGACCTCAACACCATTTATTAGGGTTAGTTGCTTGTACTTCTCCAAGTTATGGGGGCAAGCAACCAAAGTGGCTAAGTCAATAGCCCCTTCAGAGACTAAAGTAGCCTCTGTGGTCTCCCTAATTAGACCAACCCCAACTAAATTACCAAAAGTGAGCCCAGCTACTCCCTTGGATTGGCTATTAGTAGGTTTGCTCCCACCACCACTGCTATTAGTAGGGACACTAGGTTTAGCAGTAGGGGTTGTAGTGGTAGGAGCTGTGGTGCCTTTCTTTGGACAACTGGGATCTGTTGTCCAATGGCCTTTTATTTTACATAAATAGCACCATGGTTTCTTTTCCTTGTTCTGATTAAAGGAGGATTTGGGCCCACCACCCCCACCAGAGTGTTTTTGTGGGCCTGATGAAGACTCATTTTTAGATTTGTCCCCACCCTTGTCAGAAGACTTACCATCCTTCTTTTTGTTGCCATCTTTGTCACCCCCTGTATGAACTTTTCTGTTCACTCTTGTTCTGACCCATTTGTCTGCCTTCTTTCCCAATTCTTGGGGAGAGGTCAGATCAGAGTCCACCAAGTACTGGTGCAACAAATCAGACACACAATTATTAAGAATATGCTCTCTCAGGATCAAGTTATACAGGCTGTCATAATCAGTAACTTTACTGCCATGTAACCACCCCTCCAAGGCCTTCACTGCCTGGTCAATGAAATCAACCCAGTCTTGTGAAGACTCCTTTTTGGTATCTCTGAACTTTATCCTGTACTGTTCAGTGGTTAAGCCATAACCATCCAGGAGTGCATTCTTAAGAACTTGGAAATTGTTAGCATCATTTTCTTTTACAGTAAGGAGCCTATCCCTACCTTTTCCAGTAAATGATAGCCATAGGATAGCAGCCCACTGCTTTTGAGGGACATCCTGTACAACACAGGCCCTCTCAAGTGCATCAAACCACTTGTTAATGTCATCCCCCTCCTTGTAAGGGGGAACTATCTTATGCAGATTCCTGGAATCATGCTCTTTTGCAGGATGACTATGGGGAATACTGCTGCTGCCACCATGGGTATCTAAACCCATCTTCTGTCTTTCCCTCTCTATTTCTAAAGACTGTCTATCCAAATCCAGCTGTTGCTTCTTGAGCTTCAGTCTGGTTTGCTCCACTCTCAATCTATTGAGCTCCCTTTCTAACAATCTGTCATCAGGGTGGGTGGGAGGGACATTTCTAGATACAGAGGTATGATGGGAATGAACAGAAGGAGACCTGTCCCTTACCAAGGGCACCCTAACAGCTTGGCTACCAGCATAATGTGAGAGCACATCATCAGTATGATGTGATTCAACCTCTGTACCAACTATGCTAGACTGTCTAGTAATGGGCAGGCTGAGAAGTTTCTTTCCTGAACCTTTTCCTGGGGGAGTCCCTGGATCAGATTGAGAACCATTAGCTACTTTTTCTACAGATTGGGCACTTATGGCCTTATCCTGTACTCTAAGCATATTAATTAACAGTTCTAAGGAAGGATTCTTCCCTACACTCAAACCTCTCTCTATGCAGAGACTCCTTGCTCCTTTCCAGCTAAGGTGATCATATGCAAGTTTGGACAGTTCAACTTTTTGGCCTGTGCCAGACATTTTTAGAGAGAGTTAAAGTGATAGACAAAGAGAAAAAAGTTTTCAGAACTTTTTGGAAAGACAGAAAAAAACTTTTTAAACTTTTAAGAACTTTTTGAAAGTTTAGAAGTACTTTTCAGCACTTAGAAAAGAGTGAAAAGAGGAAATGCAAAACTTTTTGGCTATGTGTATATACACTGACCTTGTTTTGTATATTTTTCTCTTATGAAAAGTACAATGACAAGAGTGGTAAGTAGTCTCAAAGCACTTATCCCACCGCTGCACAACCAATGTAGGAGGCTGGACTGGTTTGTAGTGAGTACCAAGGGGTACTTGCACCTTGCACCAGGTCCAGTTATCCCTTATTAGTGTATAGGGTGTCTAGCAGCTTAGGCTGATAGATAATGGTAGCTTAGCAGAGCAGCTTAGGCTGAACTAGGAGACGTGTGAAGCTACTACAGTACCACCTAGTGTCATATGCACAATATCATAAGAAAACACAATACACAGTTATACTAAAAATAAAGGTACTTTATTTTTATGACAATATGCCAAAGTATCTTAGAGTGTACCCTCAGTGAGAGGATAGGAAATATACACAAGATATATATACACAATAGCAAAAATATGCAGTATAGTCTTAGAAAACAGTGCAAACAATGTATAGTTACAATAGGATGCAATGGGGAAACATAGAGATAGGGGCAACACAAACCATATACTCCAAAAGTGGAATGCGAACCACGAATGGACCCCAAACCTATGTTTCCTGAACCTTTTCCTGGGGGAGTCCCTGGATCAGATTGAGAACCATTAGCTACTTTTTCTACAGATTGGGCACTTATGGCCTTATCCTGTACTCTAAGCATATTAATTAACAGTTCTAAGGAAGGATTCTTCCCTACACTCAAACCTCTCTCTATGCAGAGACTCCTTGCTCCTTTCCAGCTAAGGTGATCATATGCAAGTTTGGACAGTTCAACTTTTTGGCCTGTGCCAGACATTTTTAGAGAGAGTTAAAGTGATAGACAAAGAGAAAAAAGTTTTCAGAACTTTTTGGAAAGACAGAAAAAAACTTTGTAAACTTTTAAGAACTTTTTGAAAGTTTAGAAGTACTTTTCAGCACTTAGAAAAGAGTGAAAAGAGGAAATGCAAAACTTTTTGGCTATGTGTATATACACTGACCTTGTTTTGTATATTTTTCTCTTATGAAAAGTACAATGACAAGAGTGGTAAGTAGTCTCAAAGCACTTATCCCACCGCTGCACAACCAATGTAGGAGGCTGGACTGGTTTGTAGTGAGTACCAAGGGGTACTTGCACCTTGCACCAGGCCCATTTATCCCTTATTAGTGTATAGGGTGTCTAGCAGCTTAGGCTGATAGATAATGGTAGCTTAGCAGAGCAGCTTAGGCTGAACTAGGAGACGTGTGAAGCTACTACAGTACCACCTAGTGTCATATGCACAATATCATAAGAAAACATAATACACAGTTATACTAAAAATAAAGGTACTTTATTTTTATGACAATATGCCAAAGTATCTTAGAGTGTACCCTCAGTGAGAGGATAGGAAATATACACAAGATATATATACACAATAGCAAAAATATGCAGTATAGTCTTAGAAAACAGTGCAAACAATGTATAGTTACAATAGGATGCAATGGGGAAACATAGGGATAGGGGCAACACAAACCATATACTCCAAAAGTGGAATGCGAACCACGAATGGACCCCAAACCTATGTGACCTTGTAGAGGGTCGCTGGGACTATTAGAAAATAGTGAGAGTTAGAAAAATAACCCTCCCCAAGACCCTGAAAAGTGAGTGCAAAGTGCACTAAAGTTCCCCTAAGGACAAAATAGTCGTGTTAGAGGGAAAATGCAAAGAAAACACGAATCAGCAATGCAACAACGATGGATTCCTGACTGAGGGTACCTGTGGAACAAGGGGACCAAGTCCAAAAGTCACAAGCAACTCGGAGATGGGCAGATGCCCAAGAAATGCCAGCGGTTGGTGCAAAGAAGCTCTTACTAGGCTGAAGAACTGTGAATACTGCAGGAACGACAAGGGCTAGAGACTTCCCCTTTGGAGGATGGATCCCCCACGCCTTGGAGAGTCGTGCAGAAGTGTTTTCCCGCCGGATGGACGCCAACAAGCCTTGCTACACGCAAATCGTGCGTTTGGCGTTTTTGGACGCTGCTGGGGCCCAGGAGGGACCAGGAGGTCGCAAATTGGACCTGCAGAGAGAGGGGACGTCGAGCAAGACAAAGAGCCCTCACTGAAGCAGGTAGCACCCGGAGAAGTGCCAGAAACAGGCACTACAAGGATGCATGAAACGGTGCTCGCCGAAGTTGCACAAAGGAGTCCCACATCGCCGGAGACCAACTTAGAAAGTCGTGCAATGCAGGTTAGAGTGCCGTGGACCCAGGCTTGGCTGTGCACAAAGGATTTCCGCCGGAAGTGCACAGGGGCCGGAGTAGCTTGCAAAGTCGCGGTTCCCAGCAATGCAGCCCAGCGAGGTGAGGCAAGGACTTACCTCCACCAAACTTGGGCTGAAGAGTCACTGGACTGTGGGGGTCACTTGGACGGTGTCGCTGGATTCGAGGGACCTCGCTCGTCGTGCTGAGAGGAGACCCAAGGGACCGGTAATGCAGCTTTTTGGTGCCTGCGGTTGCAGGGGGAAGATTCCGTCGACCCACGGGAGATTTCTTCGGAGCTTCTGGTGCAGAGAGGAGGCAGACTACCCCCACAGCATGCACAAGCAGGAAAACAGTCGAGAAGGCGGCAGGATCAGCGTTACAGAGTTGCAGTAGTGGTCTTTGCTACTATGTTGCATGTTTGCAGGCTTCCAGCGCGGTCAGCGGTCGATTCCTTATCAGAAGGTGAAGAGGGAGATGCAGAGGAACTCGGCTGAGCTCATGCATTCGTTATCTAAAGTTTCCCCAGAGACAGAGACCCTAAATAGCCAGAAAAGAGGGTTTGGCTACCCAGGAGAGAGGAAAGGCTACTAACACCTGAAGGAGCCTATCAGCAGGAGTCTCTGACGTCACCTGGTGGCACTGGCCACTCAGAGCAGTCCAGTGTGCCAGCAGCACCTCTGTTTCCAAGATGGCAGAGGTCTGGAGCACACTGGAGGAGCTCTGGACACCTCCCAGGGGAGGTGCAGGTCAGGGGAGTGGTCACTCCCCTTTCCTTTGTCCAGTTTCGCTCCAGAGCAGGGGCTAAGGGGTCCCTGAACCGGTGTAGACTGGCTTATGCAGAATTGGGCACATCTGTGCCCAACAAAGCATTTCCAGAGGCTGGGGGAGGCTACTCCTCCCCTGCCTTCACACCATTTTCCAAAGGGAGAGGGTGTCACACCCTCTCTCAGAGGAAGTTCTTTGTTCTGCCATCCTGGGCCAGGCCTGGCTGGACCCCAGGAGGGCAGCTGCCTGTCTGAGGGGTTGGCAGCAGCAGCAGCTGCAGTGAAACCCCAGGAAGGGCAGTCTGGCAGTACCAGGGTCTGTGCTACAGACCACTGGGATCATGGAATTGTACCAACAATGCCAGGATGGCATAGAGGGGGCAATTCCATGATCATAGACATGTTACATGGCCATATTCGGAGTTACCATGGTGAAGCTACATATAGGTAGTGACCTATATGTAGTGCACGCGTGTAATGGTGTCCCCGCACTCACAAAGTTCAGTGAATTGGCTCTGAACAATGTGGGGGCACCTTGGCTAGTGCCAGGGTGCCCTCACACTAAGTAACTTTGCACCTAACCTTTACCAGGTAAAGGTTAGACATATAGGTGACTTATAAGTTACTTAAGTGCAGTGTAAAATGGCTGTGAAATAACGTGGACGTTATTTCACTCAGGCTGCAGTGGCAGGCCTGTGTAAGAATTGTCAGAGCTCCCTATGGGTGGCAAAAGAAATGCTGCAGCCCATAGGGATCTCCTGGAACCCCAATACCCTGGGTACCTCAGTACCATATACTAGGGAATTATAAGGGTGTTCCAGTAAGCCAATGTAAATTGGTAAAAATGGTCACTAGCCTGTCAGTGACAATTTGGAAAGAAATGAGAGAGCATAACCACTGAGGTTCTGATTAGCAGAGCCTCAGTGAGACAGTTAGTCACTACACAGGTAACACATTCATTCACACTTATGAGCACTGGGGCCCTGGGTTACCAGGGTCCCAGTGACACATACAACTAAAACAACATATATACAGTGAAAAATGGGGGTAACATGCCAGGCAAGATGGTACTTTCCTACACAACCCCCCCCCAAACGAAGGACAATAAGACTAGCCATTACCTGATGAGTCTTCATTGTCTAAGTGGAAATATCTGGAGAGTCCATCTGCATTGGAGTGGCTACTCCCAGGTCTATGTTCCACTGTATAGTCCATTCCCTGTAGGGATATGGACCACCTCAACAATTTAGGATTTTCACCTTTCATTTGTTTTAGCCAAAGTAGAGGTTTGTGGTCTGTCTGAACAATGAAGTGAGTGCCAAACAGCTATGGCCTCAACTTCTTCAGAGCCCAGACCACGGCAAAGGCCTCCCTCTCAATGGCAGACCAACGCTTTTCTCTAGGGGTCAACCTTCTACTAATAAAAGCAACAGGTTGATCCTGGCCCTCAGAATTAAGTTGTGATAGGACTGCCCCTACTCCTAATTCAGATGCATCAGTTTGGACATAGAATTTTTTAGAGTAACAAGGGCTTTTCAGGACAGGTGCAGAGCACATGGCCTGCTTCAGCTCCTCAAAAGCTTTCTGACAGTTTGCTGTCCATAATACCTTTTTAGGCATTTTTTTGGATGTGAGGTCATTAAGAGGGGCTGCAATGGAGCCATAGTTCTTAATGAACCTCCTGTAATACCCAGTGAGGCCTAGGAAGGCTCTCACCTGAGTCTGAGTGGTAGGGGGAACCCAATCAATAATAGTTTGGATTTTCCCCTGAAGTGGTGCAATCTGTTCCCCACCAACAAGGTGTCCCAGATAAACCACCTTACCCTGCCCTATCTGGCACTTTGAAGCCTTGATAGTGAGGCCTGCCTTTTGCAGGGCCTCCAAAACTTTCCAAAGGTGGACCAGGTGATCATCCCAGCTGGAGCTAAAGACAGCTATATCATCCAAATATGCTGCACTGAAAGCTTCCAGCCCTTGCAGGACTGTGTTCACCAACCTCTGAAAAGTGGCAGGTGCATTTTTCAGACCAAAAGGCATTACAGTAAACTGGTAATGTCCTCCAATGGTAGAAAATGCAGTCTTAGATTTAGCATCTTCTGACAATTTGATCTGCCAATACCCTGCAGTCAAATCAAAAGTGCTTAGATACTTGGCAGATGCCAGTGTATCTATGAGCTCATCTGCCCTGGGTATAGGGTGAGCATCAGTTTTGGTTACCAAGTTGAGACCTCTATAGTCGACACAAAACCTCATTTCCTTCTTTCCATCTTTAGAATTGGGTTTTGATACCAGTACCACAGGAGAAGCCCATGGACTGTCAGAGTGCTCAACCACTCCTAGTTCCAACATCTTCTGAACTTCTTGCTTTATGCAGTCCCTGACATGGTCAGGCTGCCTATAGATCTTACTTTTGACAGGTAAACTGTCTCCAGTATCTATAGTGTGCTCACACCAAGAAGTGGTGCCTGGCACAATGGAGAAGAGTTCTGAAAATTGTCCTAGGAGATTTATGCAATTATCTTTCTGCTCAGCAGTAAGACAATCAGCCAAAACTACACCTTCCACAAGAGCATCTTGTTCTGTGGAAGAGAAGAGATCAGGTAGAGGATCACTGTCTTCTTCCTGTCCCTCATCTGTTGCCATGAGCAGGGTGAGATCAGCCCTGTCATAGTAGGGTTTCAGGCGGTTGACATGGAGCACCCTAAGGGGACTCCTGGCAGTGCCCAAGTCAACCAAGTAGGTGACTTCACCCTTCTTTTCAACAATTGTGTGTGGACCACTCCATTTATCTTGGAGAGCTCTTGGGGCCACAGGCTCCAAGACCCACACTTTCTGCCCTGGTTGGTACTGAACCACAACAGCCTTCTGATCATGCCATTGCTTCTGGAGCTCTTGGCTGGCCTGAAGGTTTTTACTGGCCTTTTTCATGTACTCAGCCATCCTTGATCTGAGGCCAAGTACATAGTCCACAATATCCTGCTTAGGAGCTTTTAAAGGTTGTTCCCAACCCTCCTTTACAAGTGTGAGTGGACCCCTAACAGGGTGTCCAAAAAGAAGTTCAAAGGGGCTGAAGCCCACTCCTTTCTGGGGTACCTCCCTGTAGGCAAAAAAGAGGCATGGTAGAAGGATATCCCATCTCCTGCGGAGTTTTTCAGGGAGTCCCATAATCATGCCTTTGAGAGTTTTATTAAATCTCTCTACCAGTCCATTTGTTTGTGGATGATAGGGTGTTGTGAACTTGTAAGTTACACCACACTCCTTCCACATGGCCTTTAAGTATGCAGACATGAAATTGCTTCCTCTGTCTGATACTACTTCCTTTGGGAAGCCCACCCTGGAAAATATTCCCAGGAGGGCCTTTGCCACTGCAGGTGCTGTAGTGGTCCTTAAAGGAATAGCTTCAGGATATCTTGTGGCATGGTCCACTACCACTAAGATAAACCTATTGCCTGAAGCAGTAGGAGGGTCAAGGGGGCCAACTATGTCAACCCCTACCCTTTCAAAGGGAACCCCAACCACAGGCAGTGGGATAAGGGGTGCCTTTGGAGTGCCACCTGTTTTGCCACTGGCTTGACAGGTTTCACAGGACTTACAAAATTCTTTTGTGTCCTCAGACATCCTAGGCCAATGAAACAGTGGTACCAATCTGTCCCAAGTTTTCATTTGGCCCAGGTGCCCAGCTAAGGGAATGTCATGTGCCAGTGTTAGGAGGAACTTTCTGTACTCCTGAGGAATCACTAATCTCCTGGCAGCTCCAGGTTTAGGATCCCTATGCTCAGTGTACAAGAGGTTGTCCTCCCAGTAAACTCTGTGTGAGTCACTGACATCCCCATTAGCCTGTTTGACAGCTTGCTGTCTGAGACCCTCTAATGTGGGACAGGTTTGCTGTGCCACACTCAGCTCCTCTCTGGCAGGCCCCCCTTCACCCAAAAGCTCAGCAGTGTCTGCTTCCAGCTCCTCTGGTGTAGGTTCTGCACAGGGAGGGAATTCTTCTTTCTCAGAAGTAGAATCCACTGTAGAGGGAGGGATAGTAGGACGTGGTTTGCTTCTACTAGCCCTAGCTTTAGGGAGCACTTGGTCCATTGTTCCAGGATCCAAGCTTCCCTGTCCTTTTTGCTTTTTGGCCTGAGCCCTTGTCAAAGCAAAAATATGCCCTGGAATGCCCAGCATTGCTGCATGGGCCTCCAACTCCACATCTGACCAAGCTGATGTCTCCAAATCATTCCCTAATAGACAGTCTACAGGTAAATCTGAAGCTACCACAACTTTCTTTGGACCAGATACCCCCCCCCAGTTGAGATTTACAACAGCCATGGGGTGGCTTTGTGTTATGTTGTGAGCATCGGTTACTTGGTACTGGTGTCCAAGTATGTGTTGTTCAGGGTGCACCAGTTTCTCAATCACCATTGTGACACTGGCACCTGTGTCCCTGTAGGCCTGGACCTCAACACCATTTATTAGGGTTAGTTGCTTGTACTTCTCCAAGTTATGGGGGCAAGCAACCAAAGTGGCTAAGTCAATAGCCCCTTCAGAGACTAAAGTAGCCTCTGTGGTCTCCCTAATTAGACCAACCCCAACTAAATTACCAAAAGTGAGCCCAGCTACTCCCTTGGATTGGCTATTAGTAGGTTTGCTCCCACCACCACTGCTATTAGTAGGGACACTAGGTTTAGCAGTAGGGGTTGTAGTGGTAGGAGCTGTGGTGCCTTTCTTTGGACAACTGGGATCTGTTGTCCAATGGCCTTTTATTTTACATAAATAGCACCATGGTTTCTTTTCCTTGTTCTGATTAAAGGAGGATTTGGGCCCACCACCCCCACCAGAGTGTTTTTGTGGGCCTGATGAAGACTCATTTTTAGATTTGTCCCCACCCTTGTCAGAAGACTTACCATCCTTCTTTTTGTTGCCATCTTTGTCACCCCCTGTATGAACTTTTCTGTTCACTCTTGTTCTGACCCATTTGTCTGCCTTCTTTCCCAATTCTTGGGGAGAGGTCAGATCAGAGTCCACCAAGTACTGGTGCAACAAATCAGACACACAATTATTAAGAATATGCTCTCTCAGGATCAAGTTATACAGGCTGTCATAATCAGTAACTTTACTGCCATGTAACCACCCCTCCAAGGCCTTCACTGCCTGGTCAATGAAATCAACCCAGTCTTGTGAAGACTCCTTTTTGGTATCTCTGAACTTTATCCTGTACTGTTCAGTGGTTAAGCCATAACCATCCAGGAGTGCATTCTTAAGAACTTGGAAATTGTTAGCATCATTTTCTTTTACAGTAAGGAGCCTATCCCTACCTTTTCCAGTAAATGATAGCCATAGGATAGCAGCCCACTGCTTTTGAGGGACATCCTGTACAACACAGGCCCTCTCAAGTGCAGCAAACCACTTGTTAATGTCATCCCCCTCCTTGTAAGGGGGAACTATCTTATGCAGATTCCTGGAATCATGCTCTTTTGCAGGATGACTATGGGGAATACTGCTGCTGCCACCATGGGTATCTAAACCCATCTTCTGTCTTTCCCTCTCTATTTCTAAAGACTGTCTATCCAAATCCAGCTGTTGCTTCTTGAGCTTCAGTCTGGTTTGCTCCACTCTCAATCTATTGAGCTCCCTTTCTAACAATCTGTCATCAGGGTGGGTGGGAGGGACATTTCTAGATACAGAGGTATGATGGGAATGAACAGAAGGAGACCTGTCCCTTACCAAGAGCACCCTAACAGCTTGGCTACCAGCATAATGTGAGAGCACATCATCAGTATGATGTGATTCAACCTCTGTACCAACTATGCTAGACTGTCTAGTAATGGGCAGGCTGAGAAGTTTCTTTCCTGAACCTTTTCCTGGGGGAGTCCCTGGATCAGATTGAGAACCATTAGCTACTTTTTCTACAGATTGGGCACTTATGGCCTTATCCTGTACTCTAAGCATATTAATTAACAGTTCTAAGGAAGGATTCTTCCCTACACTCAAACCTCTCTCTATGCAGAGACTCCTTGCTCCTTTCCAGCTAAGGTGATCATATGCAAGTTTGGACAGTTCAACTTTTTGGCCTGTGCCAGACATTTTTAGAGAGAGTTAAAGTGATAGACAAAGAGAAAAAAGTTTTCAGAACTTTTTGGAAAGACAGAAAAAAACTTTTTAAACTTTTAAGAACTTTTTGAAAGTTTAGAAGTACTTTTCAGCACTTAGAAAAGAGTGAAAAGAGGAAATGCAAAACTTTTTGGCTATGTGTATATACACTGACCTTGTTTTGTATCTTTTTCTCTTATGAAAAGTACAATGACAAGAGTGGTAAGTAGTCTCAAAGCACTTATCCCACCGCTGCACAACCAATGTAGGAGGCTGGACTGGTTTGTAGTGAGTACCAAGGGGTACTTGCACCTTGCACCAGGTCCAGTTATCCCTTATTAGTGTATAGGGTGTCTAGCAGCTTAGGCTGATAGATAATGGTAGCTTAGCAGAGCAGCTTAGGCTGAACTAGGAGACGTGTGAAGCTACTACAGTACCACCTAGTGTCATATGCACAATATCATAAGAAAACACAATACACAGTTATACTAAAAATAAAGGTACTTTATTTTTATGACAATATGCCAAAGTATCTTAGAGTGTACCCTCAGTGAGAGGATAGGAAATATACACAAGATATATATACACAATAGCAAAAATATGCAGTATAGTCTTAGAAAACAGTGCAAACAATGTATAGTTACAATAGGATGCAATGGGGAAACATAGAGATAGGGGCAACACAAACCATATACTCCAAAAGTGGAATGCGAACCACGAATGGACCCCAAACCTATGTTTCCTGAACCTTTTCCTGGGGGAGTCCCTGGATCAGATTGAGAACCATTAGCTACTTTTTCTACAGATTGGGCACTTATGGCCTTATCCTGTACTCTAAGCATATTAATTAACAGTTCTAAGGAAGGATTCTTCCCTACACTCAAACCTCTCTCTATGCAGAGACTCCTTGCTCCTTTCCAGCTAAGGTGATCATATGCAAGTTTGGACAGTTCAACTTTTTGGCCTGTGCCAGACATTTTTAGAGAGAGTTAAAGTGATAGACAAAGAGAAAAAAGTTTTCAGAACTTTTTGGAAAGACAGAAAAAAACTTTTTAAACTTTTAAGAACTTTTTGAAAGTTTAGAAGTACTTTTCAGCACTTAGAAAAGAGTGAAAAGAGGAAATGCAAAACTTTTTGGCTATGTGTATATACACTGACCTTGTTTTGTATATTTTTCTCTTATGAAAAGTACAATGACAAGAGTGGTAAGTAGTCTCAAAGCACTTATCCCACCGCTGCACAACCAATGTAGGAGGCTGGACTGGTTTGTAGTGAGTACCAAGGGGTACTTGCACCTTGCACCAGGCCCAGTTATCCCTTATTAGTGTATAGGGTGTCTAGCAGCTTAGGCTGATAGATAATGGTAGCTTAGCAGAGCAGCTTAGGCTGAACTAGGAGACGTGTGAAGCTACTACAGTACCACCTAGTGTCATATGCACAATATCATAAGAAAACATAATACACAGTTATACTAAAAATAAAGGTACTTTATTTTTATGACAATATGCCAAAGTATCTTAGAGTGTACCCTCAGTGAGAGGATAGGAAATATACACAAGATATATATACACAATAGCAAAAATATGCAGTATAGTCTTAGAAAACAGTGCAAACAATGTATAGTTACAATAGGATGCAATGGGGAAACATAGAGATAGGGGCAACACAAACCATATACTCCAAAAGTGGAATGCGAACCACGAATGGACCCCAAACCTATGTGACCTTGTAGAGGGTCGCTGGGACTATTAGAAAATAGTGAGAGTTAGAAAAATAACCCTCCCCAAGACCCTGAAAAGTGAGTGCAAAGTGCACTAAAGTTCCCCTAAGGACAAAATAGTCGTGTTAGAGGGAAAATGCAAAGAAAACACGAATCAGCAATGCAACAACGATGGATTCCTGACTGAGGGTACCTGTGGAACAAGGGGACCAAGTCCAAAAGTCACAAGCAACTCGGAGATGGGCAGATGCCCAAGAAATGCCAGCGGTTGGTGCAAAGAAGCTCTTACTAGGCTGAAGAACTGTGAATACTGCAGGAACGACAAGGGCTAGAGACTTCCCCTTTGGAGGATGGATCCCCCACGCCTTGGAGAGTCGTGCAGAAGTGTTTTCCCGCCGGATGGACGCCAACAAGCCTTGCTACACGCAAATCGTGCGTTTGGCGTTTTTGGACGCTGCTGGGGCCCAGGAGGGACCAGGAGGTCGCAAATTGGACCTGCAGAGAGAGGGGACGTCGAGCAAGACAAAGAGCCCTCACTGAAGCAGGTAGCACCCGGAGAAGTGCCAGAAACAGGCACTACGAGGATGCGTGAAACGGTGCTCGCCGAAGTTGCACAAAGGAGTCCCACGTCGCCGGAGACCAACTTAGAAAGTCGTGCAATGCAGGTTAGAGTGCCGTGGACCCAGGCTTGGCTGTGCACAAAGGATTTCCGCCGGAAGTGCACAGGGGCCGGAGTAGCTTGCAAAGTCGCGGTTCCCAGCAATGCAGCCCAGCGAGGTGAGGCAAGGACTTACCTCCACCAAACTTGGGCTGAAGAGTCACTGGACTGTGGGGGTCACTTGGACGGTGTCGCTGGATTCGAGGGACCTCGCTCGTCGTGCTGAGAGGAGACCCAAGGGACCGGTAATGCAGCTTTTTGGTGCCTGCGGTTGCAGGGGGAAGATTCCGTCGACCCACGGGAGATTTCTTCGGAGCTTCTGGTGCAGAGAGGAGGCAGACTACCCCCACAGCATGCACAAGCAGGAAAACAGTCGAGAAGGCGGCAGGATCAGCGTTACAGAGTTGCAGTAGTCGTCTTTGCTACTATGTTGCAGGTTTGCAGGCTTCCAGCGCGGTCAGCGGTCAATTCCTTATCAGAAGGTGAAGAGGGAGATGCAGAGGAACTCGGCTGAGCTCATGCATTCGTTATCTAAAGTTTCCCCAGAGACAGAGACCCTAAATAGCCAGAAAAGAGGGTTTGGCTACCCAGGAGAGAGGAAAGGCTACTAACACCTGAAGGAGCCTATCAGCAGGAGTCTCTGACGTCACCTGGTGGCACTGGCCACTCAGAGCAGTCCAGTGTGCCAGCAGCACCTCTGTTTCCAAGATGGCAGAGGTCTGGAGCACACTGGAGGAGCTCTGGACACCTCCCAGGGGAGGTCAGGGGAGTGGTCACTCCCCTTTCCTTTGTCCAGTTTCGCGCCAGAGCAGGGGCTAAGGGGTCCCTGAACCGGTGTAGACTGGCTTATGCAGAATTGGGCACATCTGTGCCCAACAAAGCATTTCCAGAGGCTGGGGGAGGCTACTCCTCCCCTGCCTTCACACCATTTTCCAAAGGGAGAGGGTGTCACACCCTCTCTCAGAGGAAGTTCTTTGTTCTGCCATCCTGGGCCAGGCCTGGCTGGACCCCAGGAGGGCAGCTGCCTGTCTGAGGGGTTGGCAGCAGCAGCAGCTGCAGTGAAACCCCAGGAAGGGCAGTCTGGCAGTACCAGGGTCTGTGCTACAGACCACTGGGATCATGGAATTGTACCAAAAATGCCAGGATGGCATAGAGGGGGCAATTCCATGATCATAGACATGTTACATGGCCATATTCGGAGTTACCATGGTGAAGCTACATATAGGTAGTGACCTATATGTAGTGCACGCGTGTAATGGTGTCCCCGCACTCACAAAGTTCAGTGAATTGGCTCTGAACAATGTGGGGGCACCTTGGCTAGTGCCAGGGTGCCCTCACACTAAGTAACTTTGCAACTAACCTTTACCAGGTAAAGGTTAGACATATAGGTGACTTATAAGTTACTTAAGTGCAGTGTAAAATGGCTGTGAAATAACGTGGACGTTATTTCACTCAGGCTGCAGTGGCAGGCCTGTGTAAGAATTGTCAGAGGTCCCTATGGGTGGCAAAAGAAATGCTGCAGCCCATAGGGATCTCCTGGAACCCCAATACCCTGGGTACCTCAGTACCATATACTAGGGAATTATAAGGGTGTTCCAGTAAGCCAATGTAAATTGGTAAAAATGGTCACTAGCCTGTCAGTGACAATTTGGAAAGAAATGAGAGAGCATAACCACTGAGGTTCTGATTAGCAGAGCCTCAGTGAAACAGTTAGTCACTACACAGGTAACACATTCAGGCACACTTATGAGCACTGGGGCCCTGGGTTACCAGGGTCCCAGTGACACATACAACTAAAACAACATATATACAGTGAAAAATGGGGGTAACATGCCAAGCAAGATGGTACTTTCCTACATGCGGGGACACCATTACACGCGTGCACTACATATAGGTCACTACCTATATGTAGCTTCACAATGGTAACTCCGAATATGGCCATGTAACATGTCTATGATCATGGAATTGCCCCCTCTATACCATCCTGGCATAGTTGGCACAATCCCATGATCCCAGTGGTCTGTAGCACAGACCCTGGTACTGCCAAACTGCCCTTCCTGGGGTTTCACTGCAGCTGCTGCTGCTGCCAGCCCCTCAGACAGGCAGCTGCCCTCCTGGGGTCCAGCCAGGCCTGGCCCAGGATGGCAGAACAAAGAACTTCCTCTGAGAGAGGGTGTGACACCCTCTCCCTCTGGAAAATGGTGTGAAGGCAGGGGAGGAGTAGCCTCCCCCAGCCTCTGGAAATGCTTTCTTGGGCACAGATGTGCCCAATTCTGCATAAGCCAGTCTACACCGGTTCAGGGACCCCTTAGCCCTGCTCTGGCGCGAAACTGGACAAAGGAAAGGGGAGTGACCACTCCCCTGACCTGTACCTCCCCTGGGAGGTGCCCAGAGCTCCTCCAGTGTGCTCCAGACCTCTGCCATCTTGGAAACAGAGGTGCTGCTGGCACACTGGACTGCTCTGAGTGGCCAGTGCCACCAGGTGACGTCAGAGACTCCTTGTGATAGGCTCCTTCAGGTGTTGCTAGCCTATCCTCTCTCCTAAGTAGCCAAACCCTCTTTTCTGGCTATTTAGGGTCTCTGTCTTTTGGGATTCCTGAGATAACGAATGCAAGAGCTCATCCGAGTTCCTCTGCATGTCTCTCTTCACCTTCTGCCAAGGAATCGACTGCTGACCGCGCTGGAAGCCTGCAAACCTGCAACATAGTAGCAAAGACGACTACTGCAACTCTGTAACGCTGATCCTGCCGCCTTCTCAACTGTTTTCCTGGTGGTGCATGCTGTGGGGGTAGTCTGCCTCCTCTCTGCACTAGAAGCTCCGAAGAAATCTCCCGTGGGTCGACGGAATCTTCCCCCTGCAACCGCAGGCACCAAAAAGCTGCATTACCGGTCCCTTGGGTCTCCTCTCAGCACGACGAGCGAGGTCCCTCGAATCCAGAAACTCTGTCCCAGTGACTCCCACAGTCCAGTGACTCTTCAGTCCAAGTTTGGTGGAGGTAAGTCCTTGCCTCACCTCGCTAGACTGCATTGCTGGGAACCGCGACTTTTGCAGCTACTCCGGCCCCTGTGCACTTCCGGCGGAAATCCTTCGTGCACAGCCAAGCCTGGGTCCACGGCACTCTAACCTGCATTGCACGACTTTCTAAGTTGGTCTCCGGCGACTTGGGATTCCTTTGTGTAACTTCGGGTGAGCACCGTTTCACGCATCCTTGTAGTGCCTGTTTCTGGCACTTCCCAGGATGCTACCTGCTGCTAAGAGGGCTCCTTGTCTTGCTCGACGTCCCTTCTACCTCCTGGTCCAATTTGCGACCTCCTGGTCCCTCCTGGGCCACAGCAGCGTCCAAAAACGCTAACCGCATGATTTGCAGCTAGCAAGGCTTGTTGGCGTTTTTTCGGCGGGAAAACACTCCTGCACGACTCTACAAGGCGAGAGGGATCCGTCCTCCAAAGGGGAAGTCTCTAGCCCTTTGCGTTCCTGCAGAAACCGCAGCTTCTTCAGTCCAGTCGTAGCTTCTTTGCACCCGCAGCTGGCATTTCCTGGGCATCTGCCCATCTCCGACTTGCTTGTGACTTTTGGACTTGGTCCCCTTGTTCCACAGGTACCCCAGATTGGAAATCCAGCGTTGTTGCATTGTTGGTTTGTGTCTTTCCTGCATTATTCCTCTAACACAACTTCTTTGTCTTTAGGGGAACTTTAGTGCACTTTGCACTCACTTTTCAGGGTCTTGGGGAGGGTTATTTTTCTAACTCTCACTATTTTCTACTAGTCCCAGCGACCCTCTACAAGGTCACATAGGTTTGGGGTCCATTCGTGGTTCGCATTCCACTTTTGGAGTATATGGTTTGTGTTGCCCCTATCCCTATGTGTCCCCATTGCATCCTATTGTAACTATACATTGTTTGCACTGTTTTCTAAGACTATAGTGCATATTTCTGGTATTGTGTATATATATCTTGTGTATATTTCCTATCCTCTCACTGAGGGTACACTCTGAGATACTTTGGCATATTGTCATAAAAATAAAGTACCTTTATTTTTAGTATAACTGTGTATTGTGTTTTCTTATGATATTGTGCATATGACACTAAGTGGTACTGTACTAGCTTCACACGTCTCCTAGTTCAGCCTAAGCTGCTCTGCTAAGCTACCATTATCTATCAGCCTAAGCTGCTAGAGACCCTATACACTAATAAGGGATAACTGGGCCTGGTGCAAGGTGCAAGTACCCCTAGGTACTCACTACAAGCCAGTCCAGCCTCCTACATTACCACACTCTGCATAGCATGATGATACTGGGGCCTTCTCAAGTCACATATTTGTGGAAATTTGGGGGTGATCCAAATGCCCTGCACAGCCTGTGGCATGATGACATGTAAGTGTGCTCCCCTGTAACAAGCATGCCAACTGGCGCCCATAGTTTAGAGTTGGTAATGACCTACCAAACTGGGTGACAATACTCCCTACACAGTACCGGATGTCTCACATAGCACCTTTTGGCTTAGCCTTCACAGCATGGTTTTTGCAATTGTAATGCCACTTTGAACAAGCCCCTGTGGCATATTATGTTTATTTAACAGAGTTAGTGCATATCATGCCATACTAACCAAAATAAATATCTGAGCCATCAAGAAAAATATTTAGGGGCTTATTTACAAGCCCCTCTGCACCTTCCGGAATGTCAATTTTAATGACTGTCCTGCGATGCACTCTGCAGTCCCATATCTACAAGGCCAAGTAAAGCCACCTTCCGTGGCTTTTCATGGCCTTGTAGCTATGGAATGAGGCAATGCAGCACAAGTCGCTGCATTGCTTCACACTGAGATAGGGAGGTGTGCCATGGGCATACCGGTGGGTGTTCCCACGTAAGACCCATGGCATTTGACAAATTCTCAGACTTTACAACATGCTGTAAACCTGGGATTGTGCTGAAAGCCTATGCCTCCAAAGGGAAGTCATAAGGGAGGGCTGTAGGAGGCTGGCCTGGTTTGTAGAGGGTACCAGAGGTACTTACACCTTGTGCCAGGTCCAGTTATCCCTTATTAGTGTAGAAGAGGTGTTTCTAGCAGCTTAGGCTGATAGAAGGTATCTATGGCAAAGCAGCTTAGGCTGAACTAGGAGACATGTAAAGCTCCTACTATACCACTGGTGTCATATGCACAATATCATAAGAAAACACAATACACAGATATACTAAAAATAAAGGTACTTTATTTTTATGAAAATATGCCAAAAGTATCTCGGTGAGTACCCTCAGTATGAGGATAAGGTATATACACAAGATATATGTACACAAACCAAAATTATGCAGGTAATAGCAAAATGAAGTAATGCAAGCAATGTAAAATTACAGTAGATTGCAATAGGAGCATATAGGTATAGGGGCAACACAAACCATATACTCCAAAAGTGGAATGCGAACCACGAATGGACCCCAAACCTATGTGAGCTTGTAGAGGGTCACTGGACCTGAAAGAAAACACTGAGGGTTAGAAAAATAGCCCACCCCAAGACCCTGAAAGGTAGGTGTAAAGTGCTCCTACTACCCCCAGAGAGCACAGAAGTCGTGATAGGGGGATTCTACAGGAAGAACAAACACCAGCAATGCAACAACAGTGGATTTCCGGACCTGAGTACCTGTAAGACAAGGGGACCAAGTCCAAGAGTCGCGACAGTGTCGAGAGTGGGCAGTATCCCAAGAAATGCCAGCTGAGGGTGCAAGGAAGCTTCCACCTGTTGGAAGAAGCTTAGTATTCTGCAAGAACGAAGAGGACTAGGAACTTCCCCTTTGGAGGATGGATGTCCCACGTCGTGAAGAAGCTTGCAGATGTGTTCCCATGCAGAAAGATCGCAAACAAGCCTTGCTAGCTGCAAGGGTCGCGGTTAGGGTTTTTGGATGCTGCTGTGGACCAGGAGGGACCAGGATATCGCCACTTGGATGAGGAGACAGAGGGGGCACCCAGCAAGTCAGGGAGTCCTCACAGAAGAAGGCAGCACCCACAGAAGTACCTGAACAGGCACTTAGAAGAAAAGTGAACCAGAGTCCACCCGAAGTCACAAAAGGGAGTCCCACGACGCCGGAGAACAACTCAGAAGGTTGTGCACTGCAGGTTAGAGTGTCGGGGACCCAGGCTTGGCTGTGCACGAAGGAAATCCTGGAAGAGTGCACAGTAGTCGGAGCAGCTGCAAATCACGCAGTGTCCAGCAATGCAGTCTAGCGTGGGGAGGCAAGGACTTACATCCACCAAACTTGGACTGAAGAGTCACTGGACTGTGGGAGTCACTTGGACAGAGTTGCTGAGTTCCAGTGACCACGCTTGTCGTGCTGAGAGGGGACCCAGAGGACTGGTGATGCAGTCTTTTGTTGCCTGCGGTTGCAGGGGGAAGATTCCATCGACCCACGGGAGATTTCTTCAGAGCTCCTGGTGCAGAAAGGAGGCAGGCTACCCCCAGAGCATGCACCACCTGGAAACAGTCGAGAAAGCCAGCAGGATGAAGCGATACAAGGTTGCTAGTAGTCGTCTTGCTACTTTGTTTACGGTTTTGCAGGCGTCCTGAGCAGTCAGCAGTGGATCCTTTGGTAGAAGGTGAAGAGGGAGATGCAGAGGAACTCTGGTGAGCTCTTGCATTCGTTATCTGGTGAGATCCCAAAAGCAGAGACCCTAAATAGCCAGAAAAGGAGGTTTGGCTACCTAGGAAGGAGGATTGGCTACCAAGAGAGGTAAGAGCCTATCAGAAGGAGCCTCTGACGTCACCTGCTGGCACTGGCCACTCAGAGCAGTCCAATGTGTCACAAACAGCACTGTTTCCAAGATGGCAGAGGTCTGGGACACACTGGAGGAGCTCTGGGCACCTCTCCTGGGAGGTGCAGGTCAGGGGAGTGGTCACTCCCCTTTCCTTTGTCCAGTTTCGCACCAGAGCAGGGCTGGGGGATCCCTGAACCGGTGTAGACTGACTTATGCAGAGATGGGCACCATCTGTGCCCATCAAAGCATTTCCAGAGGCTGGGGGAGGCTACTCCTCCCCAGCCTTCACACCTATTTCCAAAGGGAGAGGGTGTTACACCCTCTCTCAGAGGAAGTCCTTTGTTCTGCCTTCCTGGGCCAGGGCTGCCTGGACCCCAGGAGGGCAGAAACCTGTCTGAGGGGTTGGCAGCAGCAGCAGCTGCAGTGGAGACCCCGGAAAGGCAGTTTGGCAGTACCCGGGTTCTGTGCTAGAGACCCGGGGGATCATGTTACATGGCCATGTTCGGAGTTACCATTGTGACGCTGTACATAGGTAGTGACCTATGTACAGTGCACACGTGTAATGGTGTCCCCGCACTCACAAAGTCTGGGGAATTTGCCCTGAACGATGTGGGGGCACCTTGGCTAGTGCCAGGGTGCCATCACACTAAGTAACTTTGCACCCAACTTTCACCAGGTGAAGGTTAGACATATAGGTGACTTATAAGTTACTTAAGTGCAGTGGTAAATGGCTGTGAAATAACGTGGACGTTATTTCACTCAGGCTGCACTGGCAGGCCTGTGTAAGGATTGTCAGAGTTCCCTATGGGTGGCAAAAGAAATGTTGCAGCCCATAGGGATCTCCTGGAGCCCCAATACCCTGGGTACCTCAGTACCATATACTAGGGAATTATATCGGTGTACCAGTATGCCAATGTGAATTGGTAAATGTAGTCACTAGCCTGTTAGTGACAAATTTGGAAAGCAGAGAGAGCATAATCACTGAGGTTCTGGTTAGCAGAGCCTCAGTGAGACAGTTAGGCATCACACAGGGAACACATACAGGGCACATACTTATGAGCACTGGGGCCATGCCTGGCAGGGTACCAGTGACACATAGACTAAAACAACATATATACAGTGAAATATGGGGGTAACATGCCAGACAAGATGGTACTTTCCTACAAGGGCAACAAGGAAAAATAACATAATTCTCCTTGTTTTTCCTCTTTTTATGCGTGCAAAATTCTGCAGCACACATAGTAAGAGGAAATCACCACCATTGATTGTTTTTGTACAGGAAGGTCTCCCATCTACAATGCAGACACCCTAGCACAATTCATATCTACAATGCAGACACCCTTGCACCATAGTGAGTTGGTGCCAGCGATGTAGGAGAGGACAGGAATGCTCCGTATCTTGTAGATACGGAGCATTTCTGCCCTTTTCTTTTGATGCAGCAAGAAGGCTAGTGGCGCTGCCCTGGCCA
Organism: Pleurodeles waltl; assembly: GCF_031143425.1. Lineage (NCBI taxonomy): Eukaryota > Metazoa > Chordata > Amphibia > Caudata > Salamandridae > Pleurodeles > Pleurodeles waltl. Next base: position 2,335,261 of record NW_027150397.1, on the reverse strand, counting down.
ATAAATTGTAAATATGCCCCATCATTTTTAACATGTCTGCAAAAGACACACAGCAACAAGCTTATGCTATCTTGGCACTTACCAGTAGGTTCACCAACTTCAATCTCAAGGTTATAAGGAGATCCCTCTCTCCGCTGACCACATCTGCCCAATGGTGCTTGAGTTGGTGGATGCTCCACTGGACATTGAATATATGAGACATGTGGAATAGCACCTTTGCCCAAAACTGTCACCTCTCCTGTGTTGGACCAACAACCACAGCAGTCCACCGAACTCCTGCTGCAACATGTTCCCGGCTCTGTCCCGTCCCAACATATCACAACCCAAAATTCCCACCCTAAACCCACAACTAACAAAAAACTAACCCTTCCCTCTGCCCTGAAAACTATAAAAACCCTAAATGGACAGACATCGGGCAAGAGGATGGACAATACTTGGCAATATAGAATTACAATACACAAATGACAGTTAATGCACACAACAAGGACAGCAGAAACACAAACAAGACCAGAAAAAACACCACTTCTTCAGTGCACACACAAAACACCTCCACCAGCCAGCACAGATTCAAATACTCTAAGGGTAAGTTCAGGAGTGGTTAGGGTAGCGTGGTAACTGATGGTTTCAGTTAATTCAGCTCACTGAGGGTTGTTTATATTGTCTGGACGTCCTTTACGGTCAGTGAAACCAAAAGAATAGGAGCCCCCATTAGTATGTGTTGTAAAAGTAGGTTTAACACTGGTTTTATTGTTTTTTGGGGAAGAATATTATGTATTACAGAGGTCAAGTGTGTTTGAACGGTTAAAATAAAGGAGGCGACGTGACGTGGTCAATGCCTATCAGTTGTAGTCAGGCAGAAGCCACGTTTCCTCTTACGTGTAAAGGTCACAGACAAACAGCCTGCCAGAACGAGGAAGACGAGAAAGCTTCGGGGGCATGTCAGCCATGGGTACGGCCATATTGGCAAATAACAGAAAACACCCTGGAGGTCGTGGAAATGCTGGAGGTATGCATCATCACAGAATCAACTTCGATAAATATCATCATGGATATTTTGGCAAAGTTAGTATGAGATATTTCCATCTGAAGAGGAATCAGCAGTTCTGTCCAACAATCAACTTGGATAAGCTCTGGACTCTAGTTAGTGAGCAGACCAGGGTTAACTATGAGAAGAAGTCAGATGGACCAGCTCCCATCATTGATGTAGTGCAGTCGCCCTCTACAGTACAGACCAGTGTCAAAGGCCTCAGGAATATACACATGAAATTTGGCAGTCTCCATGTGGCCCGGTGTGGGACTACATCCCCCAGGCTTCCAGGCTCCCGACTTCAGATTGAAATAGACACGACCTCGCGCTGGACGTGCATTTGGCATTATCCGTGTGGCCCGTGGTGGGACTACATCCCCCAGGCTTCCAGGCTTTCGGCTTCAGATTGAAATAGACGCGACCTCGCGCGAGATGCGCATTTCGCATTTTCCGTGTGGTCCACGGTGGGACTACATCCCCCAGACTCCTGGCTTCAGATTGAAATAGACGCGACCTCGCGTAGGACGTGGGATGCGCGTGGGACTTGCCCGGGACCCTCCAACTTGGCTGGAGAAGCAAGCATTAAAGGACCCACCAACTTGGCTGGAGAAGCAAGCATTAATTAAGAGCCAGTGGTTTTTATTTCCTTCTTACCTGGGCTGTCAAATACATCACTTATTAATCATCATGGGGAAAAGGAAAGCTGTTGATTTTCCTGTGCCATTGAATGGCACTAAAAAATTGAAAAAACGCTCTAGTAAATAAGCAAGCTAGGAAGAAGAGGAGGCAATTATTAGACTCTTCTATAGAGGTTGTTGGAAGGGAGGAATTGCACATTTCAAGAAACACTGCTATATCTCCATCGCTGGCAATATCATGTAGTGTCCCTAATTTTCCACCTTGTCAGGAGGGCACTCTTCCTGAGGGAGCAATGTCCATTCCCCATCCGCTAAGTCCAGTGGTAAGGGTTGTCCCAAATATACTGTGTACCAATTGATTTGATCCACTGGCAGAGGAAGGGGATTTACCTATGGGTACACTACAATATCTGCCCGGAGTAGCCATTGACAACAATACTTTGACCAACCCCCTGTTTGATTCCAAAGCATTGGAACCATTAGACAACGGAATTAACATGGCTCTTATTTTACAGAGGGTGGATGAAGTTAGGAACTTGGTCTTATTATTAACAAGATCAATGAATGGAAAAATTCCTCATCAATGTGGTTGTAAATGTCAGCAGGATGACGGGGAGGTAAGGGGGGACGAAAACCCTGCTATGGCTAGATTAATCATATCCAATGATATTCCCCTGGGGGGCCAGTAAGTTCCCCTGTTTGTGAAAAATTGTCTACATTTGGTGCAGAGGGGCATCAGTCAGTTCCTATAAGTAATCTCAGGAGCGATAGACGGGGACTGTAGGAAAGTACCATCTTGCCTGGCATGTTACCCCCATTTTTCACTGTATATATGTTGTTTTAGTTGTATGTGTCACTGGGACCCTGGTAACCCAGGGCCCCAGTGCTCATAAGTGTGCCTGAATGTGTTACCTGTGTAGTGACTAACTGTCTCACTGAGGCTCTGCTAATCAGAACCTCAGTGGTTATGCTCTCTCATTTCTTTCCAAATTGTCACTAACAGGCTAGTGACCATTTTTACCAATTTACATTGGCTTACTGGCTTACTGGAACACCCTTATAATTCCCTAGTATATGGTACTGAGGTACCCAGGGTATTGGGGTTCCAGGAGATCCCTATGGGCTGCAGCATTTCTTTTGCCACCCATAGGGAGCTCTGACAATTCTTACACAGGCCTGCCACTGCAGCCTGAGTGAAATAACGTCCACGTTATTTCACAGCCATTTTACACTGCACTTAAGTAACTTATAAGTCACCTATATGTCTAACCTTTACCTGGTAAAGGTTAGGTGCAAAGTTACTTAGTGTGAGGGCACCTGGCACTAGCCAAGGTGCCCCCACATTGTTCAGAGCCAATTCCCTGAACTTTGTGAGTGCGGGGACACCATTACACGCGTGCACTACATATAGGTCACTACCTATATGTAGCTTCACAATGGTAACTCCGAATATGGCCATGTAACATGTCTATGATCATGGAATTGCCCCCTCTATGCCATCCTGGCATAGTTGGCACAATCCCATGACCCCAGTGGTCTGTAGCACAGACCCTGGTACTGCCAAACTGCCCTTCCTGGGGTTTCACTGCAGCTGCTGCTGCTGCCAACCCCTCAGACAGGCATCTGCCCTCCTGGGGTCCAGCCAGGCCTGGCCCAGGATGGCAGAACAAAGAACTTCCTCTGAGAGAGGGTGTGACACCCTCTCCCTTTGGAAAATGGTATGAAGGCAGGGGAGGAGTAGCCTCCCCCAGCCTCTAGAAATGCTTTGTTGGGCACAGATGTGCCCAATTCTGCATAAGCCAGTCTACACCGGTTCAGGGACCCCTTAGCCCTGCTCTGGCGCGAAACAGGTGACGTCAGAGACTCCTTGTGATAGGCTCCTTCAGGTGTTGCTAGCCTATCCTCTCTCCTAGGTAGCCAAACCATCTTTTCTGGCTATTTAGGGTCTCTGTCTCTGGGGAAACTTCAGATAACGAATGCAAGAGCTCATCCGAGTTCCTCTGCATCTCTCTCTTCACCTTCTGATAAGGAATTGATTGCTGACCGCGCTGGAAGCCTGCAAACCTGCAACATAGTAGCAAAGACGACTACTGCAACTCTGTAATGCTGATCCTGCCACCTTCTCGACTGTTTTCCTGCTTGTGCATGCTGTGGGGGTAGCCTGCCTCCTCTCTGCACCAGAAGCGCCGAAGAAATCTCCCGTGGGTCGACGGAATCTTCCCCCTGCAACCGCAGGCACCAAAAAGCTGCATTACCAGTCCCTTGGGTCTCCTCTCAGCACGACGAGCGAGGTCCCTCGAATCCAGCGACTCTGTCCAAGTGACCCCCACAGTCCAGTGACTCTTCAGTCCAAGTTTGGTGGAGGTAAGTCCTTGCCTCACCTCGCTGGGCTGCATTGCTGGGAACCGCGACTTTGCAGCTACTCCGGCCCCTGTGCACTTCCGGCGGAAATCCTTTGTGCACAGCCAAGCCTGGGTCCACGGCACTCTAACCTGCATTGCACGACTTTCTAAGTTGGTCTCCGGCGATGTGGGACTCCTTTGTGCAACTTCGGCGAGCACCGTTTCACGCATCCTCGTAGTGCCTGTTTCTGGCACTTCTCCGGGTGCTACCTGCTTCAGTGAGGGCTCTTTGTCTTGCTCGACGTCCCCTCTCTCTTCAGGTCCAATTTGCGACCTCCTGGTTCCTCCTGGGCCCCAGCAGCGTCCAAAAACGCCAAACGCACGATTTGCGACTAGCAAGGCTTGTTGGCTTCCTTTCGGCGGGAAAACACTTCTGCACGACTCTCCAAGGCGAGAGGGATCCGTCCACCAAAGGGGAAGTCTCTAGCCCTTTTCGTTCCTGCAGAAACCTCAGCTTCTTCTGTCCAGTAGAAGCTTCTTTGCACCCGCAGCTGGCATTTCCTGGGCATCTGCCCATCTCCGACTTGCTTGTGACTTTTGGACTTGGTCCCCTTGTTCCACAGGTACCCTAGATTGGAAATCCACAGTTGTTGCATTGCTGGTTTGTGTCTTTCCTGCATTATTCCTCTAACACGACTTCTTTGTCCTTAGGGGAACTTTAGTGCACTTTGCACTCACTTTTTCAGGGTCTTGGGGAGGGTTATTTTGCTAACTCTCACTATTTTCTAATAGTCCCAGCGACCCTCTACAAGGTCACATAGGTTTGGGGTCCATTCGTGGTTCGCATTCCACTTTTGGAGTATATGGTTTGTGTTGCCCCTATCCCTATGTTTCCCCATTGCATCCTATTGTAACTATACATTGTTTGCACTGTTTTCTAAGACTATACTGCATATTTTTGCTATTGTGTATATATATCTTGTGTATATTTCCTATCCTCTCACTGAGGGTACACTCTAAGATACTTTGGCATATTGTCATAAAAATAAAGTACCTTTATTTTTAGTATAACTGTGTATTGTGTTTCCTTATGATATTGTGCATATGACACTAAGTGGTACTGTAGTTGCTTCACCCGTCTCCTAGTTCAGCCTAAGCTGCTCTGCTAAGCTACCATTATCTATCAGCCTAAGCTGCTAGACACCCTATACACTAATAAGGGATAACTGGGCCTGGTGCAAGGTGCAAGTACCCCTTGGTACTCACTACAAGCCAGTCCAGCCTCCTACATTGGTTGTGCAGTGGTGGGATAAGTGCTTTGGGACTACTTACCACTCTTGTCATTGTACTTTTCATAAGAGAAAAATATACAAAACAAGGTCAGTGTATATACACATAGCCAAAAAGTTTTGCATTTCCTCTTTTCACTCTTTTCTAAGTGCTGAAAAGTACTCCTAACTTTCTAAAAAGTTCTAAAAAGTTTAAAAAGTTTTTTTTCTCTGTCTTTCTAAAAGCTCTGACAAACTTTTTATCTTTTACTATCACTTTAACCCTCTCTAAAAATGTCTGGCACAGGCCAAAATGTTGATCTGTCCAAACTTGCATATGACAACCTTAGCTGGAAAAGAGCAAGGAGTCTCTGTATAGAGAGAGGTTTGAGTGTAGGGAAGAATCCTTCCTTGGAACTGTTACTTAACATGCTTAGAGAACAGGATAAGGCCATAGGTGCCTCATCTGTTGAAAAAGTACCTAATAGTTCTCAATCTGATTCAGGGACTCCCCCAGGAAAAGATTCAGGAAAGAAACTTCCTAGCCTGCCCATTACTAGACAGTCTAGCATAGTTGGTAATGATGATGAGCCACACCATACAAATAGTGTTGTCTCACATCATAGCAAAAGCATTTATTCTCACCATACTGGTAGTAATGTTTCTGTTAACCAAGCTGTTAGGGTGGCTTCTGTAAGGGACAGGTCTCCTTCTGTTCATTCTCATCACACCTCTGTATCTAAGAATGTCCCTCCCACCAACCGTGATGACAGAATGTTAGAGAGGGAACTCAATAAGTTGAGGGTGGAACAAACCAGACTGAAGCTTAAAAAGCAACAGCTGGATTTGGATAGACAGTCTTTTGAACTAGAGAAGGAAAGACAGAAGTTGGGTTTAGAAACCCATGGTGGCAGCAGCAGTATTCCCCATAGTCATCCTGCAAAAGAGCATGATTCCAGGAATCTGCACAAGATAGTTCCCCCTTATAAGGAGGGGGGTGACATTAACAAGTGGTTTGCTGCACTTGAGAGGGCCTGTGTTGTACAGGATGTCCCTCAAAGGCAGTGGGCTGCTATCCTATGGCTATCATTTAGTGGAAAAGGTAGGGATAGGCTCCTTACTGTGAAAGAAAATGATGCTAATAATTTCCAAGTTCTTAAGAATGCACTCCTGGATGGTTATGGCTTAACCACTGAACAGTACAGGATAAAGTTCAGAGAGACCAAAAAGGAGTCTTCACAAGACTGGGTTGATTTAATTGACCATTCAGTGAAGGCCTTGGAGGGGTGGTTACATGGCAGTAAAGTTACTGATTATGACAGCCTGTATAACTTAATCCTGAGAGAGCATATTCTTAATAATTGTGTGTCTGATTTGTTGCACCAGTACTTGTTGGACTCTGATCTGACCTCTCCCCAAGAATTGGGAAAGAAGGCAGACAAATGGGTCAGAACAAGAGTGAACAGAAAAGTTCATACAGGGGGTGACAAAGATGGCAACAAAAAGAAGGATGGTAAGTCTTCAGACAAGGGTGGGGACAAATCTAAAAATGAGTCTTCATCAGGCCCACAAAAACACTCTGGTGGGGGTGGTGGGTCCAAATCCTCCTTTAATCAGAACAAGGAAAAGAAACCATGGTGCTATTTATGTAAAATAAAAGGCCATTGGACCACAGATCCCAGTTGTCCAAAGAAAGGCACCACTGCTCCTACCACTACAACCCCTACTGCTACACCTAGTGTCCCTACTAATAGCAGTGGTGGTGGGAGCAAACCTACTAATAGCCAATCCAAGGGAGTAGCTGGGCTCACTTTTGGTAATTTAGTTGGGGTTGGCCTTGTTAGGGAGGCCACAGAGGCTGTGTTAGTCTCTGAGGGGGCTATTGATTTAGCCACCTTAGTTGCTTGTCCCCTTAATATGGATAAGTACAAGCAGCTACCCCTAATAAATGGTGTTGAGGTTCAGGCCTACAGGGACACTGGTGCCAGTGTGACTATGGTCATAGAGAAACTGGTCCACCCTGAACAACACCTACTTGGTCACCAGTACCAAGTAACCGATGCTCACAACAACACACTTAGCCACCCCATGGCTGTTGTTAATCTCAACTGGGGGGGGGGGTTACTGGTCCAAAGAAAGTTGTGGTAGCTTCAGATTTACCTGTAGACTGTCTATTAGGGAATGATTTGGAGACATCAGCTTGGTCAGATGTGGAGTTGGAGGCCCATGCAGCAATGCTGGGCATCCCAGGGCATATTTTTGCTTTGACAAGGGCTCAGGCCAAAAAGCGAAAAGGACAGGGAAGCTTGGATCCTGTAAGAATGGACCAAGTGCTCCCTAAAGCTAGGACTAGTAGAAGCAAACCACTTCCTACTATCCCTCCCTCTAAGTGGATTCAACTTCTGAGGAAGAAGAATTCCCTCCCTGTGCAGAACCTACACCAGAGGAGCTGGAAGCAGACACTGCTGAGCTTTTGGTTGAAGGGGGGCCTGCCAGAGAGGAGCTGAGTGTGGCACAGCAAACCTGTCCCACATTAGAGGGTCTCAGACAGCAAGCTGTCAAACAGGCTAATGGGGATGTCAGTGACTCTCACAGAGTTTACTGGGAGGACAACCTCTTGTACACTGAGCATAGGGATCCTAAACCTGGAGCTGCCAGGAGATTAGTGATTCCTCAGGAGTACAGAAAGTTCCTCCTAACACTGGCACATGACATTCCCCTAGCTGGGCACCTGGGTCAAATGAAAACTTGGGACAGATTGGTTCCATTGTTTCATTGGCCTAGGATGTCTGAGGACAAAAATGAATTTTGTAAGTCCTGTGAAACCTGTCAAGCCAGTGGCAAGACAGGTGGCACCCCAAAGGCACCCCTTATTCCACTGCCTGTGGTTGGGGTTCCCTTTGAAAGGGTAGGGGTTGACATAGTTGGCCCCCTTGACCCTCCTACTGCTTCAGGCAATAGATTTATCTTGGTGGTAGTGGACCATGCCACAAGATATCCTGAAGCTATTCCTTTAAGGACCACTACAGCACCTGCAGTGGCAAAGGCCCTCCTGGGAATATTTTCCAGGGTGGGCTTCCCAAAGGAAGTGGTATCAGACAGGGGAAGCAATTTCATGTCTGCATACTTAAAGGCCATGTGGAAGGAGTGTGGTGTAACATACAAGTTCACAACACCCTATCATCCACAAACAAATGGACTGGTGGAGAGATTTAATAAAACTCTCAAAGGCATGATTATGGGTCTCCCTGAAAAGCTCCGCAGGAGATGGGATATCCTTCTACCATGCCTCCTTTTTGCCTACAGGGAGGTACCCCAGAAAGGAGTGGGCTTCAGCCCCTTTGAACTTCTTTTTGGACACCCTGTTAGGGGTCCACTCACACTTGTAAAGGAGGGTTGGGAACAACCTTTAAAAGCTCCTAAGCAGGATATTGTGGATTATGTACTTGGCCTCAGATCAAGGATGGCTGAGTACATGAAAAAGGCCAGTAAAAACCTTCAGGCCAGCCAAGAGCTCCAGAAGCAATGGCATGATCAGAAGGCTGTTTTGGTTCAGTACCAACCAGGGCAGAAAGTGTGGGTCTTGGAGCCTGTGGCCCCAAGAGCACTCCAAGATAAATGGAGTGGTCCCCACACAATTGTTGAAAAGAAGGGAGAAGTCACCTATCTAGTTGACTTAGGCACTGCCAGGGGTCCCCTTAGGGTGCTCCATGTCAACCGCCTGAAACCCTACTATGACAGGGCTGATCTCACCCTGCTCATGGCAACTGATGAGGGACAGGAAGAAGACAGTGATCCTCTACCTGATCTCTTCTCTTCCACAGAACAAGATGCTCTTGTGGAAGGTGTAGTTTTGGCTGATTGTCTTACTGCTGAGCAGAAAGATAATTGCATAAATCTCCTAGATCAATTCTCTGAACTCTTCTCTACTGTGCCAGGTACCATTTCTTGGTGTGAGCACACTATAGATACTGGAGACAGTTTACCTGTCAAAAGTAAGATCTATAGGCAGCCTGACCATGTCAGGGACTGCATAAAGCAAGAGGTCCAGAAAATGTTAGAAGTAGGAGTGGTTGAGCACTCTGACAGTCCATGGGCTTCTCCTGTGGTACTGGTACCAAAACCCCATTCCAAAGATGGAAAGAAGGAAATGCGGTTTTGTGTAGACTATAGAGGTCTCAACTTGGTAACCAAAACTGATGCTCACCCTATACCCAGGGCAGATGAGCTCATAGATACACTGGCATCTGCCAAGTATCTAAGCACTTTTGATTTGACTGCAGGGTATTGGCAGATCAAATTGTCAGAAGATGCTAAACCTAAGACTGCATTTTCTACCATTGGAGGACATTACCAGTTTACTGTAATGCCTTTTGGTTTGAAAAATGCACCTGCCACTTTTCAGAGGTTGGTGAACACAGTCCTGCAAGGGCTGGAAGCTTTCAGTGCAGCATATTTGGACGATATAGCTGTCTTTAGCTCCAGCTGGGATGATCACCTGGTCCACCTATGGAAAGTTTTGGAGGCCCTGCAAAAGGCAGGCCTCACTATCAAGGCTTCAAAGTGCCAGATAGGGCAGGGTAAGGTGGTTTATCTGGGACACCTTGTTGGTGGGGAACAGATTGCACCACTTCAGGGGAAAATCCAAACTATTATTGATTGGGTTCCCCCTACCACTCAGACCCAGGTGAGAGCCTTCCTAGGCCTCACTGGGTATTACAGGAGGTTCATTAAGAACTATGGCTCCATTGCAGCCCCTCTTAATGACCTCACATCCAAGAAAATGCCTAAAAAGGTATTATGGACAGCAAACTGTCAGAAAGCTTTTGAGGAGCTGAAGCAGGCCATGTGCTCTGCACCTGTCCTGAAAAGCCCTTGTTACTCTAAAAAATTCTATGTCCAAACTGATGCATCTGAATTAGGAGTAGGGGCAGTCCTATCACAACTTAATTCTGAGGGCCAGGGTCAACCTGTTGCTTTTATTAGTAGGAGGTTGACCCCTAGAGAAAAGCGTTGGTCTGCCATTGAGAGGGAGGCCTTTGCTGTGGTCTGGGCTCTGAAGAAGTTGAGGCCATACCTGTTTGGCACTCACTTCATTGTTCAGACAGACCACAAACCTCTACTTTGGCTAAAACAAATGAAAGGTGAAAATCCTAAATTGTTGAGGTGGTCCATATCCCTACAGGGAATGGATTATACAGTGGAACATAGACCTGGGAGTAGCCACTCCAATGCAGATGGACTCTCCAGATATTTCCACTTAGACAATGAAGACTCATCAGGTCATGGCTAGTCTTATTGTCCTTCGTTTGGGGGGGGGTTGTGTAGGAAAGTACCATCTTGCCTGGCATGTTACCCCCATTTTTCACTGTATATATGTTGTTTTAGTTGTATGTGTCACTGGGACCCTGGTAACCCAGGGCCCCAGTGCTCATAAGTGTGCCTGAATGTGTTACCTGTGTAGTGACTAACTGTCTCACTGAGGCTCTGCTAATCAGAACCTCAGTGGTTATGCTCTCTCATTTCTTTCCAAATTGTCACTAACAGGCTAGTGACCATTTTTACCAATTTACATTGGCTTACTGGAACACCCTTATAATTCCCTAGTATATGGTACTGAGGTACCCAGGGTATTGGGGTTCCAGGAGATCCGTATGGGCTGCAGCATTTCTTTTGCCACCCATAGGGAGCTCTGACAATTCTTACACAGGCCTGCCACTGCAGCCTGAGTGAAATAACGTCCACGTTATTTCACAGCCATTTTACTCTGCACTTAAGTAACTTATAAGTCACCTATATGTCTAACCTTTACCTGGTAAAGGTTAGGTGCAAAGTTACTTAGTGTGAGGGCACCCTGGCACTAGCCAAGGTGCCCCCACATTGTTCAGAGCCAATTCCCTGAACTTTGTGAGTGCGGGGACACCATTACACGCGTGCACTACATATAGGTCACTACCTATATGTAGCTTCACAATGGTAACTCCGAATATGGCCATGTAACATGTCTATGATCATGGAATTGCCCCCTCTATGCCATCCTGGCATAGTTGGCACAATCCCATGACCCCAGTGGTCTGTAGCACAGACCCTGGTACTGCCAAACTGCCCTTCCTGGGGTTTCACTGCAGCTGCTGCTGCTGCCAACCCCTCAGACAGGCATCTGCCCTCCTGGGGTCCAGCCAGGCCTGGCCCAGGATGGCAGAACAAAGAACTTCCTCTGAGAGAGGGTGTGACACCCTCTCCCTTTGGAAAATGGTGTGAAGGCAGGGGAGGAGTAGCCTCCCCCAGCCTCTGGAAATGCTTTGTTGGGCACAGATGTGCCCAATTCTGCATAAGCCAGTCTACACCGGTTCAGGGACCCCTTAGCCCTGCTCTGGCGCGAAACTGGACAATGGAAAGGGGAGTGACCACTCCCCTGACCTGCACCTTCCCTGGGAGGTGTCCAGAGCTCCTCCAGTGTGCTCCAGACCTCTGCCATCTTGGAAACAGAGGTGCTGCTGGCACACTGGACTGCTCTGAGTGGCCAGTGCCACCAGGTGACGTCAGAGACTCCTTGTGATAGGCTCCTTCAGGTGTTGCTAGCCTATCCTCTCTCCTAGGTAGCCAAACCCTCTTTTCTGGCTATTTAGGGTCTCTGTCTCTGGGGAAACTTCAGATAACGAATGCAAGAGCTCATCCGAGTTCCTCTGCATCTCTCTCTTCTCCTTCTGATAAGGAATCGACTGCTGACCGCGCTGGAAGCCTGCAAACCTGCAACATAGTAGCAAAGACGACTACTGGAACTCTGTAACGCTGATCCTGACGCCTTCTCGACTGTTTTCCTGCTTGTACATGCTGTGGGGGTAGCCTGCCTCCTCTCTGCACCAGAAGCTCCGAAGAAATCTCCCGTGGGTCGACGGAATCTTCCCCCTGCAACCGCAGGCACCAAAAAGCTGCATTACCGGTCCCTTGGGTCTCCTCTCAGCACGACGAGCGAGGTCCCTCGAATCCAGCGACTCTGTCCAAGTGACCCACACAGTCCAGTGACTCTTCAGTCCAAGTTTGGTGGAGGTAAGTCCTTGCCTCACCTCGCTGGGCTGCATTGCTGGGAACCGCGACTTTGCAGCTACTCCGGCCCCTGTGCACTTCCGGCGGAAATCCTTTGTGCACAGCCAAGCCTGGGTCCACGGCACTCTAACCTGCATTGCACGACTTTCTAAGTTGGTCTCCGGCGACGTGGGACTCCTTTGTGCAACTTCGGCGAGCACCGTTTCACGCATCCTCGTAGTGCCTGTTTCTGGCACTTCTCCGGGTGCTACCTGCTTCAGTGAGGGCTCTTTGTCTTGCTCGACGTCCCCTCTCTCTTCATGTCAAATTTGCGACCTCCTGGTCCCTCCTGGGCCCCAGCAGCGTCCAAAAACGCCAAACGCACGATTTACGGCTAGCAAGGCTTGTTGGCGTCCTTTCGGCGGGAAAACACTTCTGCACGACTCTCCAAGGCGAGAGGGATCCGTCCACCAAAGGGGAAGTCTCTAGCTCTTTTCGTTCCTGCAGAAACCTCAGCTTCTTCTGTCCAGTAGAAGCTTCTTTGCACCCGCAGCTGGCATTTCCTGGGCATCTGCCCATCTCCGACTTGCTTGTGACTTTTGGACTTGGTCCCCTTGTTCCACAGGTACCCTAGATTGGAAATCCACAGTTGTTGCATTGCTGGTTTGTGTCTTTCCTGCATTATTCCTCTAACACGACTTCTTTGTCCTTAGGGGAACTTTAGTGCACTTTGCACTCACTTTTTCAGGGTCTTGGGGAGGGTTATTTTGCTAACTCTCACTATTTTCTAATAGTCCCAGCGACCCTCTACAAGGTCACATAGGTTTGGGGTCCATTTGTGGTTCGCATTCCACTTTTGGAGTATATGGTTTGTGTTGCCCCTATCCCTATGTTTCCCCATTGCATCCTATTGTAACTATACATTGTTTGCACTGTTTTCTAAGACTATACTGCATATTTTTGCTATTGTGTATATATATCTTGTGTATATTTCCTATCCTCTCACTGAGGGTACACTCTAAGATACTTTGGCATATTGTCATAAAAATAAAGTACCTTTATTTTTAGTATAACTGTGTATTGTGTTTCCTTATGATATTGTGCATATGACACTAAGGGTACTGTAGTAGCTTCACCCGTCTCCTAGTTCAGCCTAAGCTGCTCTGCTAAGCTACCATTATCTATCAGCCTAAGCTGCTAGACACCCTATACACTAATAAGGGATAACTGGGCCTGGTGCAAGGTGCAAGTACCCCTTGGTACTCACTACAAGCCAGTCCAGCCTCCTACAGGGACCCAATAGAGCATTCAATTGTAGGGATTCCCCGTGTAATCAGAAATGTAATATTGTTCACCCCGATGTTCCCAAAGATAGGAGAAGACTAAGGGGGCATGATATCTCTAAAACAGCCGGTAAGGAGGTCGACCCTCCTCCCCCAACGATTAAATCATTGGAACCTCCCATTAATATTAATACTCCTTCTTGTAACAATGCCAGTGGTTTAGCAACTGTGGCCCAGGATCTAGGCCTAAAAGGTGGAGATAGTATAATCTATATGGTTGATGTCCCAAAGTTGCCACCAGGCTCTGTTGAGAACCATGAATCCTTGATTAATAAGGTAATACACTGGCTATGTATCCGACGGAACTGTTTCTCAGTTATCCGCTTGGATATTGTAGCAGTGGAAAGATGCAGTCCGCCAAGTTCAAACTTTGATCTAATTTCTGTTCATCTTCTTGATAAGGTATTGGTGAACCAATTTATGGCCTTTGATTTACGTACTTCACAGTATAGGGAGTGCAGAGGGTGGGATTAGCCTTGCATTGAAGCCATCTAGTGCCTGTTTGATTGCTATTCATGGAAGTTCAAACTATTCTCAGGAAAGTGATTCATCTGTGACAGCTAAAATCCCTTGTTCGCTGCTAAACGCCGTATGACTAACTACTGCTCAGGAAGCACCTATTGGGACCTGTTGTGAGGATTTGCACATGAACGAGATTAATAGGGTGGTGTCAACTGGGATTTGTAATGAGGAGATGGACACGGAGGAGGCTGGATGCCTGATCCATGGAATAGAGTTAGACAATCATGAATTAACAATAATGACTTGGAACTTAGCTGGACTTGATAGGAAATTGGCTGACCCAGAATGGATTACGTATATTAATAATCAGGACATTTGTTTGTTCCAGGAAACTTGGGCAGAGGACAACATTAATATAGATGGGTTTCTCTCATTTAGTATTTCTGCCCAACCACCAGAGAAGGGATGAGGCCAAGCCAAGGGAGGGTTGCTAGTTCTTTTAAATAAGAAATTGCAATGTGATCATATGAAATTAGATATTGAGTCTGTTGATTTAAGGGTCATGCAAATTTCGTTTCAGCAGAACTTTAAAATTATTCTTATTAATGTTTACGCCCGATCTGTCTCATGAGTCTCAGACCCTAGTTTTATTGTCTGAATTTTTAGATACTTTACAACCTTTGACTTTTTTAATTATAGCAGGTAATCTGAACTGTACTTTTGAACCTTCTTTTCTGCTCAGTGGATTAACGGTTGAAGAGGATGAACTCTGGGGAATTCCACAGATAATTAACTCTCCGTACTGTACTCGTTCTTTTGTGGCTTCTCACTTGGCCTCTTTATGTTTAAAGTATGGCCTTAGGGCCTGCAATGGTCGTGCGCCTTCTGATTTAAACACCGTGCCCACATTTAAACGAAGTAGGTCCACAAGTGTCATTGATTATTTTTTGGTGGACGTTAGGTTGTGGCCTCTGCTGAGGGATATGAGGGTGGATCTATGATATGAGAGCGATCACTACCCCCTGCGTCTTACTCTTTCTGGGTATGTATTTGGGAGGATACTTAACAATCAGCACACAGCGGTTCCATCCCTATGTTTGAACGATAATTCTACAAGGGTTGGTTGGTCAAAGGTGATGTCTAACCCCTACTTGATATGTGGGACTTACCAATTGTTTATAGACAAATTGGCAGCTTATGAAGAACAGGACGCTAACGATATTCCTATACTTAGTATACATGATAGTATGTCTATAAAATTGCAGAGCTTTTTTTATAAAAAGGTTGGTTTTAGGCCCTGTGGTGGGAAATCGGTTAGTAATGGATGGTTTGATGAAGTCTGCTCCAGGGCGAAGTCTGGATTATGACTGGTCTCCTGGGGGAGATACAACAAGCCAGACATATATGTAAGGAGACTATATTACGAGCAAAAACATCATAGGAAGATTCTATTTGGCAGGAACTATTGTATGCTTCAAAATCAAATAACAATATGCTGTTTTGTGAACTGTTGTCTAAAAGACAAAGAGGGGGTAGGAGCAATATCGGGAATCACATACAACCAGAAAGTTTGGTGGATCATTTCTCCCGTCTTTATGCTATACCTGAAAACGTCTTGGCATTTGATTCCCATGACGGAGATCATGTCTTCTCATTGATGTTGGATGTGAATCCTAGTATTGACTCATCAGGGGTGGATGCCAACGCCCCTGAGGATTATATATTTTTTCTCTATGGAGGAAACCCTTGATGCAATTAACTCACTCAAACCAGGCAAAGCTCCTGGGCCTGACAAGCTCCCGGGAGATCTTTATAGATCAAAACCAGTCATATGGTCCTGGTATAAAAATTTGATCTTGAATAAAATTGCTGCAGGGGGTCAGATTCTGAGTACGTGGAAAGGGTCCGGAATTATCCCAATTTATAAAAAGGGTAATGCAAATCTCCCAATCAACTATAGACCAATCAGCCTCATTGATAACTTACAAAAAATCTTTGCTAAACAACTTTTAGGGAGGCTAATTAGTTGGGTCCAAGATCATCAGATCCTCTCCCCACTTCAGGCGGGTTTCCGCAAAAAAACTAGCACAGTAGATCAGGTTTTTAGGCTGGCTGTTCTATATTGGAAATATGTAGCCCTTGCCAAGCAACACTTATATGTTGTTTTCGTAGATCTATGATCCGCTTTTGATTTGGTCCCAAGAGAAAAACTGTGGGACGTGTTGCACAGATTAGGAACCCCAACTAACATAATTCAAATGCTAAAGCGGTTGCACGAAAATACATATGGGCAAGTGCGATGGGGTAATCAAGGTGAGCTGACTGAAAAAATCCCTATTCAAAGGGGAGTTTGCCAGGGCTGTGTGATGGCTCCGTTATTTTTCACCTTATTTATTAATGAGGTGGTGCAGGCCCTGACTTCTTGTCAGAATGATGCCCCTTCCCTGAATGCACAGAAAATTCCCATTCTTCTTTTTGCTGATGACTCACTTCTTATTTCAAAGACACCAATGGGTCTCAAATTCTTGTCGACAGATTTAATTGATTCTGCAGGGATTACAGCCTGGAGTTGAATGTCAGTAAAAAAAAAACTGATGGTGTTCAATTCTGGACCTTGCAAGAGATGCACCATTAAACTGGATGGTGTCCCTCTAAGCAAGGTTAGTTCAATAGACTATTTGGGCGTGAGGTTAACAAGTAAATTACATTCGGAGGACCGGATTAGCAAAAGTATGGGGCTTTTACAGCATAGAGCAGCATCCATCCTGTGCTTTTACGAAAGTTCAACAACAAAAGCTGTATCTCCAGCTATTAAGATTTATGTGGCTAAGGCGCAGGGAGCTGCTGTCTATGGTGCGGAGGTATGGGGATCCTCCAATAGTAATAGATTAGCTGTCTGCGAAAATAACATTGCGAGGGCCTTGACTGCGTGCCTTCACAGTACACCACTGATCCCAATGTTTCTCTACTTGGGGTTAAATCGAGTAGCTGATTTAATTGCTTTAAGACCTCTGTTATAATGGGTAAGGATCTGGACTGTCCCTGAATTAGATAAATATAAGATTTCACTTCTCGATTTATTAAAGAGACCAAATGCTGCTACTATTCATTGGGTCAGACATGTGTCCAATTGGTTCTGCACCCTGGGTTTGGGAGATTATTGGGAGAATCCTCATAAATTAGTGGAATCCCATAAAATTGTTTTGAAATCTGTATACTGGTCCCATGTAAGGAATGATTATATTTGTCGTAAATCAAATGGTCGATTAACTAATCTTTTTATTGATTTTAAGTGGTACCCGCAGTATGAACCTTATTTAGATACTATACCCGACTTACTGGGCAAAGGCTTATATGCTAGATTTCGTTTTGGGACCTTAACTTTGATGTCTCTACCATGCAGTTAGGGGTCAACTGTTACTCCTGACATATGCCCAGTATGTGGTGGCGCCCCGAAAACAGTCGAACATTTTATGTTCTTCTGTCCTGCTTATTCTTCTCCTTGGTCAAAATGGATTTGTAAAATTTGTCAAGAAATGGGGCTGAGTAAATGTTGTACAGCAATAAGGGTTTTAAAAAGCCACAGCTCTAATGTGCTAATTCTTGCAGTTGTAAGTCTTTAGTGGCAGCATGGCATATACTCAATTGTTTTGTAAATAAGGACTCATGAAGATTGACTAGGTGGGATTTTAGATATGAGTAGCTTGAGATTTTTAAGTATTTATTATTTATCTGCTTGTATTCAATGATTGTATAGGTTATAAAATGAGTTTTTAATGTATTGTGATGCTTTGATGGTTAATTGACCAAATAAAGTTTTGTGTTGATTTGATACTGTAAGTGAAAGTGAAAGGATCTTCACAATTCCTGATTTACAGCATGGCTGAGCCATTGCATAATTTCCTGGGTGGATGCCTCACGTTTTCTACATAAGTGTCCATTTTCCTACTGAAACGTCACATTTTGTAATGAAGTGTCACTTTTTCAAACTCAAGCATCCAAAGCGTCATGTTTTATCATAAAGCGTCACATTTCTGACTCAAGCATAAAAAAAGTGTCATGTTTATGATAAAACCACACTTCCGACTCAAGCATCAGAAGCGTCATGTTTTATGAAAAAGTGTCACTTTTCCTACTCAAACATCAAAAGTGTCATGTTTCATGATAAGGCGTCACATTTCCTACTCAAGTATCAAAATCATCATGTTCAATCAAGAAGCATCACTTTTCATCCTAAATGGTTGTTTTTTCTGACACATTGCTTGTGAACTCGCCTATGTGTTAGATACACTTTTTTTTATCCTTGCTCAATATCTATTTGCTGACATGCTTTTAGACTTGGGCTGTGTTACATGTGTATGTTGACGTCCCGCATATGTGTGAATCCTTGCGGTCATGGTGTGGATACTAGGACAGGCAATATATTGCTGTGACTTACACAGGTTTATTGTCTTCCTTGCATATCGTGACAATATCTTTTATCTTTTCTGTACGTCTTATGCTTGCCTTGATGTAGGTCTCTGCATGTTATGCATTTTTGGTTCATATATGCTAACCTCCTATGCAAATGGTATCCTTATTGTCATACTTGATTTTGGCCATATTAAAAGATCCTATCTGTGTACATTACAGACGAAGGATGTGTTATATGCACAAAACACACTCAGAAAATGATATACACTGGCTACTTCAGCCTGTCTACAGTGTATGAGGCATACAGCTCACTGACAGACTGTGTAAATGTGTATGGTATTTTGCTAGGACAAAAGGTCAGCTGCTAATACGAGCGTGACATCATATTGCAGACTATCATGGCCAATGACCACCATATGCTGTAATGTTGCACACACATCTACTGTCTTTGATTGGTGTCTGGCACTATATGTGTGCCACATGCAAATTACACTTGCAGAAATGGTTCATGCAAGGCTATTACTTTGTTCTTCGTGAGGCCTGCTTGAGTAGGCCTAACAAATGTGATGTCTTCCAAGCAGGGATATGTTTAGCATGTCCCTGCAAACCAAGTTTTTAGACACAGGAGAGCGCGGACTTGAACTTATAATGTGGTTAGGCATTCATACCAGATGGTCAGATGTGCAGTCCTTGCCAGGTTACACCACTGTGACCTGGGATGCGTCAGTTCATGCTACTTTGCCAGGAGTGACAGCACTTGTAGTTTGACCTAGACATCTATTTGTCTATTAGTTTAGCTTTGAGTCCTGGACAAATCGGACCGCATGTATGGAGCTGTAGGTGTCACAGCAATGTTAATTTCAAGGTGAGAATGAACAACACAGTCACATCCATTCTTGCGTCCTTGCCTATTGGTTGAAGTGTGGTTACCTTGTAGCTAGGTAACCAGCCTTGCAGGAATCGACAACTGTATGTGTTATGTGAGATGCAACACTGCTGGAGTTATATGCTGACAAACTTTGGTGTAGCATATGTTGATTTACTGTGTTGCACTGTGTGCCCACGACCATCCTCTGGGACTCTGTTCACAGTCATGGGACAATCAGATCACTATACTGCCCTATATAACATGGCACAGTAAAGAAATGGAATTATGGGCAACACATACAGACACACACCCTGTTGCCATTTACACTTCCTCTGGATTGTGATGGGGTGTCTGACAGTCAGTGCACTGTTGTACCACACATACTCAGTACATGTGCAGAATATTGAATATTGCCCCCTTTGTTTGTTGTGCATCTGCCACACACATGCACTTGGCACAGGTTGTTGAGATGCACCCATGTTTTTGACCACATGATCGTGCTCTGTGGTGTGAAATACACAATTTCTGATTGACCAGATTCACATAGATGAGATATCAATGCATGGATGTTTACAGTGACTGTAAAATGAAAGTCCGTACAAATGTGTAGTCTACATTAACCTGTTTACATTTTTAAAGACTTTTGCCCTCATTACGAGTTTGGGGGTCAGCTGACTGCCAAACTGGTGATCGCTGTAGTGCCACTGCTAGTTTGGCGGTGAAGACCGCCATAATTTGACCACGGCAGTGATCCCTCCCACATACAGTCAATGCTCCGCCAGTACAGCCAGTGCGGTTTAGCCACTGACTGTGGCGGTTGCCATCTTCAGGCTGGCGGAAGAACATTCACTGCCCACCATATTACGACTTAGTAGACCGCCGGAATTTCTGGAGCGGGACCACCGCCACGAAAAGTCTGGCGGAAACGAGCCGTATAAAAGGAGACACTCACCTCCAGGGACACAGATGAGTCCGCCGCCCCCATGGAACCCAAATGGGAAGTCTTCCCAATGCTGTACCACGCAATGGAAGTCCAGGAGCAGTGACGTCGGCGAAGACGACAACTGTGAGTACACAAGGGATGGAGGGGAGAGTGACACACCCACACGCACAACACACATCCCACACACGGAGAACAATCCTCTGTAAAATCCAACAATCACATAGGCCAGGAGAAGAGAAAGGCAGGACAAATACCTGTGATGTAACCAATGTATATTTGTGGAAATAGCACCAACAGCAAAACAAAATCTAGAAAAAAAGGGCCAGTTGCTAGTCCAATTGTCCATCACAACTGACAGGGCAACGAAATAGACCAACTTAACTCCTGACAGTCTAATTGACTCCAATTGGCAGGGATATCAATGTGGAAGGCAGGCAACTCAGGGGGTTGGGAGTAATGAGGGGGTTTCTTTTTGCAAGGGCGGGGGTCCTTGGACTTAGGTTTGGGAGGGGTAGGGTCTTCGTTTTCTGTTTGGGGCAGGGAGTGGGCCTGGAGCGGGTTGTGGGAGTGTCTGACTTCTGCTTCATAGTGGGAGTTTTTTTAGCAGGGGGAAGAACACTTGCAACACTAGGGGGGGCATGGGAGGACTGAGAGCTGGAGGGAGTGGGCTGGGGGAGCTGAACCTTATATTTCTGGACAACACAGGGTGGGTCAGGAGGAGGGAAGAGGTCAAGGCGGGCAAGCAAAACTTTTTTAGGTACAGTGGGGCAGAGTGTGGAAGCAGGTTTGGGAGTGGAGGTAGAGGGGGTGGTTGTAGGAGGTGTAGGTGTCCTGGACTGGGTTATAGGTGCAGGTAAAGTGTGCATGTGTGAGGTGGGTGACTGTTGAGTGTCTGAATGGGAGCGTATAGGTGTTTTGTGAGGAGGGGGAAGAGATGGAGGGAGATGACAAATAGGTCATGTGAATGTATGTTGGGGTGGTGTCTGCAAGTAAGGTGGGTGTGCTGCATGTGGTTGTAATGGTGGTGGTGGTGACTGTGCATGTGGTGAATGGGGTGCTAGTCTGCGTGCCTACTGTTGTGGTGACTGTGGGCATGACTGAACATGTGGCAGGATCTGGGACTGTGGATACAGTGCTTGTAGGTTTTAGTGCTGATGTGACTGTGAGGGAGGAGGTGGAGGGGTGGACAGAGGAGGCAGTGGCTGTTGTTGTGTGTGCTTCTGTGTGTTGGCTGTGTGTATATTCTTGTGGTGTGATCTGTGGTGCTTGTGCTTGTCTTTGCGAGTCCTGTCTCTTGTCTTGGGTGCATGCTTGTCTGATTGTGTGCTTGGGATGGGTACAGGTAGTGTGAAGCGGGACAGAAGAACTAGGTACACTGGCTGCCATCAAAGAGGAGGCCAGAGCCTGAAACGATCTCTGTAGGCCAGCCAAGCCAACGTGAATGCCCTCCAGCTAGGCATTCCATTGCTGCATTTGGGATGCCTGCCCCTAGATGGCATTCACTATGGTTGACTGCCCTTCAGAGATGGACCTCAGGAGGTCAATAGCCACCTCAGTGAGTGTAGCAGGGCTGACTGGGGCAGGGGCTGAGTTGCCTGCGGCGAAGGTGGCGATGTAGGAAAGTAGCCTCTTTCTAGCATGGTTACCCCCACTTTTGGCCAGTTTGTGAGTGTGTGTCAGTGTGTTTTTACTATGTCACTGAGATCCTGCTAGCCAGGACCCCAGTGCTCATCGATAAAAACCTATATTTCAGTGTGTTTTGTCTCTCTCACTGGGATCCTGCTAGCCAGAACACCAGTGCTCATAGTTTGTGGCCTAATGTGTATGCCTGTGTAGTGCCTAACTGTGTCACTGAGGCTCTGCTAATCAGAACCTCAGTGCTTATGGTCTCTCTGCTTTTAAATTTGTCACTGTAGGCCAGTGACTCCATTTACCAATTTAAATTGGCACACTGGACCCCCTTTATAAGTCCCTAGTACATGGTACCTAGGTACCCAGGGCATTGGGGTTCCAGGAGATCCATATGGGCTGCAGCTTTTTTTTTTCCACAATACAGAGCTCAGACAAACCCTTACATAGGACTGCCATGGCATGCACACACTATTTCACAGCCATTTTCAGTGCACTTAAGTAACTTATAAGTCACCTATCCATCTAACGTTCCCTTGCTGAAGGTTAGGTGCAAAGTTACTAAGTGTGAGGGCACCCTTGCACTAGCAAAGGTGTCCCCACATAGTTCAGGGCCATTTCCCCGGACCTTGTGAGTGTGGGGACGCCATTACATGCGTGCACTACACATGGGTTAATACATATATGTAGCTTCACAATAGTAACTCCAGATATAACCATGTAACATGTCTAAGATCATGGAATTGTCCCCCCATTCCAAATCAGGTATTGGGGAGACAATTCCATGCATCATGGGGGCTCCACCATGGACCCCCAGTACTACCAAACCAGCTCTCTGAGGCTTGCACTGCAGCTACAGCTGCTGCCACCTCACAGACAGGGTTCTGCCGTCCTGGGGTCTGGGGAGCCCAGTCCCAGGAAGGCAGGAACAAAGCATTTCCTCTGAGAGCAGGGTGTTACACCCTCTCCCTTTGGCAATAGGTGTTACAGGCTGGGGAGGGGTAGCCTCTCCCAGCCTCTGGAAATGTTTTGAAGGGCACAGATGGTGCCCTCCTTGCATAAACCAATCTACACCGGTTCAGGGACCCCTTCTCGCCCTGCTCTGGTGGGAAACTGGACAAAGGAAGGGGAGTGACCATTTCTCTGTACATCACCACCCCAGGGGTGGTGCCCAGCGCTCCTCCAGTGTGTCCCAGACTTCAGCCATCTTGCTTTGCAAGGTGTGGGGGCACTCCGGAGGCCTCTGAGTGGCCAGTGCCAGCAGGTGACGTCAGAGACCACTCCTGATAGGCCCATACCTGATAAGGTAGCCAATCCCCCTCTCAAGGCTATTTAGGGTCTCTCCTATGGGTTCTCTTCAGATTCATACTGCATGTTTCCTTCAGGAATTCTCTACAACAACTTCAGCATCCTCTGACCTCAGATCAACTGCAGCCTGCTACAAGAAACTCTGTAACTGCAACATATTGTCTACAAGAGACACTTTTCTTCAGCAACCTCAGCTCCAAGTCAGCAACTGCAACACTTTCCATGGTGTGCATGCTCTGCGGACTCCCTGTCTTCATCCTGCACCAGAAGGACTGAAGAAATCTCCCGTGGAGTGACGGAGTCACTCCCCTGCTCCAAGCAGGCACCTTCCAAGGCAACGACCTGTACCCTGGGACTCCTCTCACGGCGACGAGCTTGCTCCTAAGGACACAGAGGGTGGACATCATCAACATAGACTGTCCTGAGGTCCTGCTGATGCAATTTGGAGGAGGTAAGACCTTGCCTTCCCTGAGAACAATAGTATCCCTGTGTTTTGTGTCTTCTTCACCTTCTGAGGCCTCTGTGCACTCTTTGCAAAATCCCTTTGTGCACAGCCTGGCCCAGGTCCCCAGCACTCCACCCTGTGATGCTCAACTTGCTGAGTTGTTCTCCAGTGGTGTGGAACCTTCTTTTGTTGTGCTGCATCATCCATGTTTTGCACCTCCTTTGAACCCAGATCCTGTGGCTTCTGGGGGTGCTGATTGGCATCCTAAGGGCTCTCTAAAGTGCTGAGAGCCCCCTCTTCCTCTTCACAAAGAGTTGAGGCCTCCAGGTCCCTCCTGTGTCCATCCAGTGCCATTTTTATGAAAAATGCACTTTTGCCATAGCCAAGGCTTGTTGGGACCTTCCAACACGAAATCTCATCTGCAACAATCTTCATGCCGTGGGACATCTGCATTATGCAGGAACCCGCTGGCATCTTCCTAGGGTGCATTTCTGCAGTCTTCAACCAACCAGGTACTCTTCTTTTGCACCCTCTTCTGGGTCGGCAGTGGCTCCTGTTCTTCCTGGAACTTCTTTCAACTTCTGGACTTGGTCCCCTTCCTTTGCAGATCTTCAGGTCCAATAATCCAGCAGTTGTTCTTTGTAGACTTGGTTGGCTGCAGCAAAATCCCAAAAACGAGTTTTAGTGTGTCTTAATGAAACCTGCAGTACTTTACTCCTGCTTTTCTGGGCTCTGGGGTGGGGTAATTTACTTACCTTTACTGTATTCTTACTCTCCCAGCAATTCTGCACACACTACACTTGTTTAGGGGGTAATTTGTGATTCACATTCCACTTTTTTAGTATATGGTTTATGTTTCCCCCAGACCTATTTTCTCCCATTGTATTCTACATGATTTCCCACTGTTTGCATTGTTCTATGACTATTTATTTGTCTAATTTTGGTGTCTAGTGTATATATTGTGTATAATACTTACCTCCAGGAGGAGTATTGTCTCTAAGATATGTTTGGTACTGTGTCACCCAAATAAATACCTTTATTTTTGGTAACAGTGAGTATTGTCTTTACATGTGTATAAGTACTGTGTAACTATAAGTGGTATTGCAGGAGCTTTGCACGTTTCCTAGTTCAGCCTAAGGTGCTCTGCTATAGCTACCTCTATCAGCCTAAGTTGCTAAAACACTACTACATTTCACTAATAAGGGATAACTGGACCTGGTATAAGATGTAAGTACCCAAGGTACCCACTACAAATGAGGCCAGCCTCCTACAGATGCCCACCCTCTTGGGTGAGCAGGCACGGGCAACTGGGTGGGGGGCAACTGGGAGTGCGGTGCTGGAACGTGGGGTGGCGAAAGATGTTGTTGCTGATGTCCTCCCAGATGGGTCCGCCACCACAAGGGAGCTCCCATCGGAGGAGGAATCAGAGTCAGTTGTAGTAGCTCCTGTCTCCTCCATGGTGCTCCTCTCGACCTCCAACCCACTGGTCCCCTCTGCGTCAGTGGACACTGCCTCCTGGGTCCCGTGGGCTGCAGCTCCCCCACTTGCCGGTGCCCCTGCTCCTTCACCAGATGATGCTAATGTACACAAGGACAGAAGAAGAAAAGGAGGGAGGGTGGGGGAGAAAGATAGGTAGCACAGGGTCAATTACAGTAATCACAGCACATATGGCATACACATCACAGTGACTCACTGGTAATTTACTATATTCAGTGACAACCACAATACCACACCATTGCCTAAGAACAACAGCTGAAAATGAAATCTGCACACCTACTGATACTCACTAATCCATGTCTGCCTGTTGACAATGGTATAGCTTTACTTACTCCGTTTCAGTGTCTGTACAACTTGCAATTTCCAGGACATACCACCTAGACAGTGGACATCAGAGCGTCACTACTACACTGATGAGTCAGGATGTAGGCCCTTACTAAAACTGAAATCCCAGCAAGGAACTAATACCTATTGTACATACCACTCACCATAGTAATGCAGAACTATGCAATATTACCAACAATGGGATACTGAGGCATACACTGACTACTACCTTGGCATCCAAAGACCATGCCAGTCACAAGGGAACAAGAGAACACTATGAGTACTCACCCACTTGTGGCTGCTGTGCTGCCTTCAATCTCCCATCCAACCCTGGGTTGGCTACTGCCACTATGCAGGCCATTAGAGGGGTCAGGGTCCGATGGGCACCCCTCCCTCATTGGGAGTACGTCCCCAGCTGGGCCTCCGCAGTCTTCCAGGCCCAGCCTCTCAGGTCCTCCCACCACTTTCATCAGTGAGTGCTCCTCTGGCTATGGACCCCCAGGGTCCATAAGTCCTTGGAGATGGCACACCATAACCCTTTCTTCTGATGGGTGCTGACCTGCATAGGAAACACTGACAGAAGAACACCATTTACTACACATATCAGTCAGTTACAATAACAGACTATGGGGGTCATTCTGACCCCCGCCGGCGGAGGATGCCGCCGGCCTGGCGGGAACCGCCAGAAGACCGTACCGCGGTCAAAAGACCGCGGCGGTCATTCTGAGTTTCCCGCTGGGCTGGCGGGCGACCACCAGAAGGCCGCCCGCCCGCCCGCCCAGCGGGAAACCCCCTTCCACGAGGATGCCGGCTCCGAATGGAGCCGGCGGAGTGGAAGGGGTGCGACGGGTGCAGTTGCACCCGTCGCGATTTTCAGTGTCTGCAAAGCAGACACTGAAAATCTTTGTGGGGCCCTGTTAGGGGGCCCCTGCACTGCCCATGCCAGTGACATGGCCACTGCAGGGGCCCCCAGGGGCCCCACGACACCCGTTCCAGCAGCCAGGTTCTGGCGGTGAAAACCGCCAGAACCAGGCTGGCGGGAAGGGGGTCGGAATCCCCATGGCGGCGCTGCTTGCAGCGCCCCGTGGAGGATTCCCTGGGGCAGCGGGAAGCCGGCGGGAAGCCGGCGGGAAATCGCCGGCTTCCCTTTTCTGACCGCGGCTTTACCGCATGCACACACATTCATCAACATACAGCCATGTCGCATCCAATATACCAAAAAGGTGCTCACCTGTTGATCTGGTGGTCCATACAACCGTCCATACAAGCACAGGACCCCATCCACAAACTTCTCAAGTTCTTCGGATGTGAAAGCTTGGGCCCTATCCCCTGTAGCACAGGTCATTGTGGCTTCCAGACACAGGACATAACAGCTCACGCAGTGGAGGTCTTGATAGTGTGAGAGTCAGGAATCAAGTAACATGGGCTTCTGAAAATGGCAGTCACGTCTGCACCGGTAATTACCGTCACCGCCGGCAGTAACCATCATTGGCTCCTGTTCTCCATAAACATCAATGTTAACCAATGAGGTGTTGCACAGCCGTTCAGACCATCCTCTGCCAGGAGGACAAACGCTGGTGGAGTGAGATCACTTCCACCCGTCCTCTGCATGCAGGACAGGCGGATGCATTTCTGAAGATTGTTATCATTGCACTCAATGATACGTGCATCATAGGTACTTATGGTATGCACCAGGGCAATTCCTACACGTCTACATTGTGCATTTGGTGGCAGTATCTGGCTTATAAATTAGTGCTCATACCAGTGCACTGCTTGAATAATAGTAGTTGAGAAACATTGATAATGTAAAGCTACAAATCACGTCTCACAACTGAGACTACAACTGAGAAGCAGTATGACCATATAATGATAATGCATAGTATCAGATGTCCGTTTGCATGTTGATGCAACCAGAGCAGATTTCAAACAGTGGTTGTCTGAAATGTATGAGAAAACTCTATTAACTGTAATTTTGTGGTTTCTATCCTTCATGCTTACTCACACCTGTGATGTTTGGTCTGTTTAGATACCTACCACAGAACCGGTGTACCGACTCCTAGTTGACTTGGCTACAATGGAGGAATGCCATATAATTCTCACCTATCATCTGAACAGGGCGACAATCACTGAACTGTGTGCACAATTGGAGCCAGATCTCATTCCTGATCTTCGTAGTCCTACTGCAATACTTCCTACAGTAAAGGTGCTGCCAGTGCTCCACTTCCTGACCAGTGGATCTTTTTAGGTGGCAGCTGGCTTGGCTGCAGGTATATCTCAGCCAGTGTTTGCTATAGTGCTGAAGAGAGTTATGAATGCCTTGCTGAAACACATGAGCAGCTATATCACATACCCCCAAAGTGATGATTTGCCCACCGTTAAGGCTGCTTTCTATACAATTGGACATATTCCACATGTGATTGGGGCCGCTGACTGGACCCATATTGCTTTGGTTCCTCCCATGATAAATGAGCAGGTGTTCAGAAATAGGAAGAGTTACCATTCTATTAATGTGCAGATGGTGTGCCTTGCTAATCAGTATATTTCAAACGTTACTGCCAAGTTTCCAGGATGTGTACATTATGCCTACGCAATGAGGAACAGCAGTATCCCACAGATGATGGCACAACTATAGAGAGAGAGAATCTGGCTCATTGGTGAGCATGATGTATGTCACAGCATGTTACCTGGAGTTGTCCTCTATAGTGTTGTACACATGTAATGTGAGATTCTCACAATTACCAGGTGACTCCGGCTACCCTAACCTATCATAGCTGTTGACACCAGTGAGGAATAAGAGGACAGAGGCTGAGAATTGATACAATGAGGCACATGGACAGACCAGAAGAGTCATTGAAAGAACATTTGGGCTACCGAAAGCCAGGTTCAGGTGCCTACATATTTCTGGTGGATCCCTACTCTACTCCCCTGTAAAGGTCTACCAGATAGTCATGACCTGCTGCATGCTTCACAATTTGGCCCTCAGAAGGCATGTACCATTACTGCAGGAGGAGGGGGGAGACAATTCACCTGTGGAGGCAAAGGAAACTGAAGATAGTGATGAAGATAGGGAGGAGGATGATGTGGACAACAGGACACATCTGATACACCAGCACTTCCAATGACAGCCAGGTAAGACTGTAGATCTGTTTATTCCACCATTTCAATGAAGAGCTGTGTGGCAGGTATGATGTACCAAGCTCAAATGTGTGCATTATGAAACCTAACACTGTTCCCTCTTTGGTTAGTGTGGCCAGTGGTATGATGCTTGGGAAACAGCTTATTCTGCCCATGCAATGTATCATCCGTTTTGCAGTTTCAAATACATGCTCACGTCAAACTGTGTCCTCATTCCATTCAGTACTTAGCATTTGTTGCTGGGAATGTAGTGTGAGTTTCAATGTGCTTACACAACTGCTCTGGTACGTCATTGTCCCTGACATTTTGGCTTGGACTAGGTGTTTTAGAGGAGGGATTGGCATAGTAACAACATGGCATAGCTAAAACCATGGTATCTTGTCTGAGGCTCTTACTAAAGTTGTGTCTTGTCACTACTAGTGTTTGGAGTTAATTGCAGTGCAAATGTTTAAGTTGATGTGAACAGATGAATGTAGGCTGTTATGTTACAGGGGCTCATGTTGCTTTACTTCCCTTTACTTCTCATTTGAATGTCACTAAAGTTTTCCCTTTTTTCAGATGTTGGTGTGGTCACTACTGTGTACTCATGGAATGCCTACTGACTGCTTTCACACAGTTTGGTGGATGGTGACTTGTGGCAAGCACTTACACTGGTAATGTGTACCCCAAGCTGACTATGCATTGGATAGATTCACACTTTACATTACATTTGCACAGGATAATAAAGTTCAAGACATTGCATACTGATAAAATAAAAGCACAAATCCTTCAGTTGTGTTTATTGAAATTACAAATGGAAAATAATAGTGCAACAAAGTGGGGTTATGGTGGACGAAATCTTCAGTGTAGTGGCCCATTTAGTTTGTAGCACAGGTCCAGTATCCATGGGGGCACAGGAAAAGGAGCAATGGCAGTCCTAAGGGAACAAGGTGTCTCAGTGGCACACAAGGGAGACATGAAGGAGAGGCTCACTTCCTGGCAGTGGTTTTGGTCTTGGCTACAGTCTCTGTAGGATGTCTAGCTCGCAGGGAACATTAACACTGTGTACATATTAAACATAGTACATTGACTTCACTAATGCCTGGTATTGCCAGTACATTAAACATGTAACATAGGACTAAGTTGGAAAGTCAAGTTGTTGTATATTCATATGCAATGTTGTAGGGTAGTTAGATAATACCTGGCACATTACGTACCAGGTGCACAGTGTGCAGACAGGGTAGAAAACCATCCTAGCTTGCTACATGGTGCAAGGGTACCTTGATTTGATGGTGACGTGAACAGGCCAGTTTGACTTACCACACTCTGCATAGCATGATGATACTGGGGCCTTCTCAAGTCACATGTGTGGAAATTTGGGGGTGATCCAAATGCCCTGCCCAACCTGTGGCATGATGACATGTAAGTGTGCTCCCCTGTAACAAGCAGGCCAACTGGCCCCCATAGTTTAGAGTTGGTAATGAACTGCCAAACTGGGTGACAGTACTCCCTACACAGTACAGGATGTCTCATAGCACCTGTGGGCTTAGCCTTCACAGCATGGTTTGTTTTTTGCAATTGTAATGCCACTGTGAACAAGCCCCTGTGGCATGTTGTGTTTATTTAACAGAGTTAGTGCGTATCATGCCATACCAACCAAAATAAATATCTGAGCCAGCCAGAAAAAATATTTAGGGGCTTATTTACAAGCCCCTCAGCACCTTCCGGAATGTCACTTTTAATGACAGTCCTGCAATTCACTCTGCGGACCCATATCTACAAGGCTACGTAAAGCCACCTTCCGTGGCATTTTATGGCCTTGTAGCTATGGAGTGAGCGAGTGCAGCACAAGTCGCTGCATTGCTTCACACTGATAAAGGGAGGTGTGCCATGGGCATAGCAGTGGGTGTTCCCACATAACACCCATGGCATTTGACAAACTCTCAGATTTACAAGATTCTGTAAACCTGGGACTGCGCCAAAAGCCTAAGCCTCCCAAGGGAAGGCACAAGGAAGGCGCAATGAGGAGAAATCACATAATTCTCCTTGTTTTTCTTCTTTTTATGTGTGCAACTTTCTGCAGCACACATTGTAAGAGGAAATCACCACCATTGATTGCATTTGTGCAGGAAGGTCGCTATCTACAATATAGACGCCCTTGCACAATTCATATCTACAATGCAGCCACTATTGCATCATGGTGCATTGGTGCCAGCATTGTAGGAGAGGACAGGAATGTGCTGTATCTCATAGATACGGTGCATTTCTGCCCTTTTGTTCTGATGCAGGACAGTGCAGCAAGAAGGCTTGTGGCGCTGCCCTGGACAATAAATTGTAAATATGCCCCTTAATTTTTAACATGTCTGCAAAAGGCACGCAGCTACAAGCTCATGCTATTTAAGGACTTAGCAGTAGGTTCACCAACTTCTATCTCAAGGTGATCAGGAGAACCCTCTCTCGGCTGACCACATCTGCCCAATGGTGCTTGAGTTGGTGGACGCTCCACTGGACATTGAATATACGAGACATGTGAAATGGCACCTTTGCCCAAAGCTGTCGCCTCTCCACCGAACTCCTGCTCCGACATGTTCCTGGCTCTGTCCCTTCCCAACATATCACAGCCCAAAATTCCCACCCTAAACCCACAACTAACAAAAAACTAACCCTTCCCTCTACCCTGAAAACTATAAAAACCCTAAATGGACAGACACCCAACAATACAATGGACAATACTTGACAATGCACAATTACAATACACAAATGACAGTTAATGCACACAACAAGGACAGCAGAAACACGAACAGACCAGAAAAAACACCACTTCTTCAGAGCGCATACCAAACACCTCCGCCAGCCAGCACAGATTCAAAGACGCTAAGTGAAAGTGAAAGCATCTTCACAGTTCCTGATTTACAGCATGGCTGAGCCATTGCATCTTTTCCTGGGTGGATGCCTCACGTTTTCTACATAAGTGCCTCTTTTCCTACTGAAGCGTCACATTTTGCAATGAAGTGTCACTTTTTCAAGCTCAAGCATCCAAAGCGTCATGTTTTATCATAAAGCGCCACATTTCTGACTCAAGCATCAAAAAAGTGTCATGTTTATGATAAAACCACAATTCCGACTCAAGCATCAGAAGCGTCATGTTTTATGAAAAAGTGTCACTTTTCCTACTCAAACATCAAAAGTGTCATGTTTCATGATAAGGCGTCACATTTCCTACTCAAGAATCAAAATCATCACGTTCTATCAAGAAGCGTCACTTTTCATCCTAAATGGTTGTTTTTTCTGACACATTGCTTGTGAAATAGCCTATGTGTTAGATAAACTTTTCTTTTTGATCCTTGCTTAATATCCATTTGCTGACATGCTTTTAGAGTTGGGCTGTGCTACATGTGTATGTTGACATTCCGCATATGTGTGAATCCTTGCGGTCATGGTGCTGACACAAGGACAGGCAAAATATTGCTGTGACTTACACAGGTTTATTGTCTTCTTTGCATAATGTGAAAATATATCTTTTATCTTTTCTGTATGTCTTATGCTTGCCTTGATGTAGGTCTCTGCATGTTATGCATTTTTGGTTCATATATGCTAACCTCCTATGCAAATGGCATCCTTATTGTGATACTTGATTTTGACAATAATAGAAGATCCTATCTGTGTACATTACAGACAAAGGATGTGTTATATGCACCAAACACACCCAGAAAATTATATACACTGGCTACATCAGCCTGTCTACAGTGTATGAGGCATCCAGCTCACTGACTGACTGTGTAGATGTGTATGGTATTTTGCTAGGACAAAAGGTCAGCTGCTCATATGAACATGACATCATATACCACACTATCATGGCCAACGACCACCATATGCTGTACTGTTGCTCACACATCTACTGACTTTGCTTTGTGTCTGGTACTATATGTGTGCCACATGCAAATTACACTTCTAGAAATGGCTCATACAAGACTATTACTAATTACTTTGTTCTTCGTGAGGCCTGCTTGAGTAGGCCTAACAAGTGTGATGTCTTCCAAGCAGGGATATGTTTAGCATGTCCCTGCAAACCAAGTTTTTAGACACAGGAGAGCGCAGACTTGAACTTATAATGTGGTTAGGCATTCATACCAGATGGTCAGATGTGCAGTCCTTGCCAGGTTACACCACTGTGACCTGGGATGCGTCAGTTCATGCTACTTTGCCAGGAGTGACAGCACATGTAGTTTGACCTAGACATCTATTTGTCTATTAGTTTAGCTTCGAGTCCTGGACAAATCGGACCGCATGGATGGAGCTGTAGGTGTCACAGCAATGTTAATTTCAAGGTGAGAATGAACAACCCAGTCACATCCATTCTTGCATCCTTGACTGTTGGTTGAAGTGAAGTGTGCCTTGTAGCTAGGTAACCAGCCTAGCAGTGGCACAGTACAGAAATCAACAACTGTATGTGCTATTTGAGATGCAAAACTGCTGGAGTTATATGCTGACAAACTTTGGTGTAACATATGTGTTGCACTGTGTACCCATGACCATCCTCTGGGACTCTGTTCACAGTCATGGGACAATCAGATCACTATACTGCCCTATATGACATGACGCAGTAAAGAAATGGGATTATGGGCAACACACACACACCCTGTTGCCATTTGCACTTCCTTTGGCTTGTGATGGGGTGTCTGGCAGTCAGTGCACTGTTGCACCACGTATATTAAGTACATGTGCACAATATTGCATATTGCCCCCTTTGCTTGTTGTGAATCTGCCACACACATGCACTTGGCACAGGTTGTTGAGATGCACCCATGTTTGTGACCACATGATGTTGTTCTGTATTGTGAAATACACATAACTACCTAATTTCTGATTGACCAGATTCGCATAGGTGAGATATCAATGCATGGATGTTTACAGTGACTGTAAAATGAAAGTCTGTACACATGTGTAGTCTACATTAGTTTGTTTACATTTTTAAAGACTATTGCCCTCATTATGAGTTTCGGGGTCTGCTGACTGCCATACCGGCGATGGCGGTAGTACCGCCGCTAGGGTGGCGGTGAAGACCGCCATAGTATGACCACAGCGGTGATCCCTCCCACATTCAGTTAATGCACCTCCAGTACCGCCAGTACAGTCCAGCCACCGACTGAGGCGGTTGCCATCTTCAGGCCGGCGGAAGCTGTAGGAAAGTACCATCTTGCCTGGCATGTTACCCCCATTTTTCACTGTATATATGTTGTTTTAGTTGTATGTGTCACTGGGACCCTGGTAACCCAGGGCCCCAGTGCTCATAAGTGTGCCTGAATGTGTTACCTGTGTAGTGACTAACTGTCTCACTGAGGCTCTGCTAATCAGAACCTCAGTGGTTATGCTCTATCATTTCTTTACAAATTGTCACTAACAGGCTAGTGACCAATTTTACCAATTTACATTGGCTTACTGGAACACCCTTATAATTCCCTAGTATATGGTACTGAGGTACCCAGGGTATTGGGGTTCCAGGAGATCCCTATGGGCTGCAGCATTTCTTTTGCCACCCATAGGGAGCTCTGACAATTCTTACACAGGCCTGCCACTGCAGCCTGAGTGAAATAACGTCCACGTTATTTCACAGCCATTTTACACTGCACTTAAGTAACTTATAAGTCACCTATATGTCTAACCTTTACCTGGTAAAGGTTAGGTGCAAAGTTACTTAGTGTGAGGGCACCCTGGCACTAGCCAAGGTGCCCCCACATTGTTCAGAGCCAATTCCCTGAACTTTGTGAGTGCGGGGACACCATTACACGCGTGCACTACATATAGGTCACTACCTATATGTAGCTTCACCATGGTAACTCCGAATATGGCCATGTAACATGTCTATGATCATGGAATTGCCCCCTCTATGCCATCCTGGCATAGTTGGCACAATCCCATGATCCCAGTGGTCTGTAGCACAGACCCTGGTACTGCCAAACTGCCCTTCCTGGGGTTTCACTGCAGCTGCTGCTGCTGCCAACCCCTCAGACAGGCAGCTGCCCTCCTGGGGTCCAGCCAGGCCTGGCCCAGGATGGCAGAACAAAGAACTTCCTCTGAGAGAGGGTGTGACACCCTCTCCCTTTGGAAAATGGTGTGAAGGCAGGGGAGGAGTAGCCTCCCCCAGCCTCTGGAAATGCTTTGTTGGGCACAGATGTGCCCAATTCTGCATAAGCCAGTCTACACCGGTTCAGGGACCCCTTAGCCCCTGCTCTGGCGCGAAACTGGACAAAGGAAAGGGGAGTGACCACTCCCCTGACCTGCACCTCCCCTGGGAGGTGTCCAGAGCTCCTCCAGTGTGCTCCAGACCTCTGCCATCTTGGAAACAGAGGTGCTGCTGGCACACTGGACTGCTCTGAGTGGCCAGTGCCACCAGGTGACGTCAGAGACTCCTGCTGATAGGCTCCTTCAAGTGTTAGTAGCCTATCCTCTCTCCTAAGTAGCCAAACCCTCTTTTCTGGCTATTTAGGGTCTCTGTCTCTGGGGAAACTTTAGATAACGAATGCAAGAGCTCATCCGAGTTCCTCTGCATCTCTCTCTTCACCTTCTGATAAGGAAACGACCGCTGACCGCGCTGGAAGCCTGCAAACCTGCAACATAGTAGCAAAGACGACTACTGCAACTCTGTAACGCTGATCCTGCCGCCTTCTCGACTGTTTTCCTGCTTGTGCATGCTGTGGGGGTAGCCTGCCTCCTCTCTGCACCAGAAGCTCCGAAGAAATCTCCCGTGGGTCGACGGAATCTTCCCCCTGCAACCGCAGGCACCAAAAAGCTGCATTACCGGTCCCTTGGGTCTCCGCTCAGCACGACGAGCGAGGTCCCTCGAATCCAGCGACTCTGTCCAAGTGACCCCCACAGTCCAGTGACTCTTCAGCCCAAGTTTGGTGGAGGTAAGTCCTTGCCTCACCTCGCTGGGCTGCATTGCTGGGAACCGCGACTTTGCAGCTACTCCGGCCCCTGTGCACTTCCGGCGGAAATCCTTTGTGCACAGCCAAGCCTGGGTCCACGGCACTCGAACCTGCATTGCACGACTTTCTAAGTTGGTCTCCGGCGACGTGGGACTCCTTTGTGCAACTTCGGCGAGCACCGTTTCACGCATCCTCGTAGTGCCTGTTTCTGGCACTTCTCCGGGTACTACCTGCTTCAGTGAGGGCTCTTTGTCTTGCTCGACGTCCCCTCTCTCTTCAGGTCCAATTTGCGACCTCCTGGTCCCTCCTGGGCCCCAGCAGCGTCCAAAAACGCCAAACGCACGATTTGCGCCTAGCAAGGCTTGTTGGCGTCCTTCCGGCGGGAAAACACTTCTGCACGACTCTCCAAGGCAAGAGGGATCCGTCCACCAAAGGGGAAGTCTCTAGCCCTTTTCGTTCCTGCAGAAACCTCAGCTTCTTCTGTCCAGTCGAAGCTTCTTTGCACCCGTAGCTGGCATTTCCTGGGCATCTGCCCATCTCCGACTTGCTTGTGACTTTTGGACTTGGTCCCCTTGTTCCACAGGTACCCTAGATTGGAAATCCACAGTTGTTGCATTGCTGGTTTGTGTCTTTCCTGCATTATTCCTCTAACACGACTACTTTGTCCTTAGGGGAACTTTAGTGCACTTTGCACTCACTTTTCAGGGTCTTGGGGAGGGTTATTTTTCTAACTCTCACTATTTTCTAATAGTCCCAGCGACCCTCTACAAGGTCACATAGGTTTGGGGTCCATTCGTGGTTCGCATTCCACTTTTGGAGTATATGGTTTGTGTTGCCCCTATCCCTATGTTTCCCCATTGCATCCTATTGTAACTATACATTGTTTGCACTGTTTTCTAAGACTATACTGCATATTTTTGCTATTGTGTATATATATCTTGTGTATATTTCCTATCCTCTCACTGAGGGTACACTCTAAGATACTTTGGCATATTGTCATAAAAATAAAGTACCTTTATTTTTAGTATAACTGTGTATTGTGTTTTCTTATGATATTGTGCATATGACACTAGGTGGTACTGTAGTAGCTTCACACGTCTCCTAGTTCAGCCTAAGCTGCTCTGCTAAGCTACCATTATCTATCAGCCTAAGCTGCTAGACACCCTATACACTAATAAGGGATAACTGGGCCTGGTGCAAGGTGCAAGTACCCCTTGGTACTCACTACAAGCCAGTCCAGCCTCCTACATTGGTTGTGCAGTGGTGGGATAAGTGCTTGAGACTACTTACCACTCTTGTCATTGTACTTTTCATAAGAGAAAAATATACAAAACAAGGTCAGTGTATATACACATAGCCAAAAAGTTTTGCATTTCCTCTTTTCACTCTTTTCTAAGTGCTGAAAAGTACTCCTAAACTTTCAAAAAGTTCTTAAAAGTTTAAAAAGTTTTTTCTGTCTTTCCAAAAAGTTCTGAAAACTTTTTTCTCTTTTTCTATCACTTTAACTCTCTCTAAAAAATGTCTGGCACAGGCCAAGGTGTTGATCTGTCCAAACTTGCATATGACAACCTTAGCTGGAAAAGAGCAAGGAGTCTCTGTATAGAGAGAGGTTTGAGTGTAGGGAAGAATCCTGCCTTGGAACTGTTACTTAACATGCTTAGAGAACAGGATAAGGCCATAGGTGCCCCATCTGTTGAAAAAGTACCTAATAGTTCCCAATCTGATTCAGGGACTCCCCCAGGAAAAGATTCAGGGAAGAAACTTCCTAGCCTGCCCATTACTAGACAATCTAGCATAGATGGTAATGATGATGAGCCACACCAAATAAATAGTGTTGTCTCACATCATAGCAAAAGCATTTATTCTCACCATACTGGTAGTAATGTTTCTGTAAACCAAGCTGTTAAGTTGGCTTCTGTAAGGGACAGGTCTCCTTCTGTCCATTCCCATCATAGCTCTGTTTCTAGAAATGTCCCTCCCACCAACCCTGATGACAGAATGTTAGAGAGGGAACTCAATAAGTTGAGGGTGGAACAAACCAGACTGAAGCTTAAAAAGCAACAGCTGGATTTGGATAGACAGTCTTTTGAATTAGAGAAGGAAAGACAGAAGTTGGGTTTAGATACCCATGGTGGCAGCAGCAGTATTCCCCATAGTCATCCTGCAAAAGAGCATGATTCCAGGAATTTGCACAAGATAGTTCCCCCTTATAAGGAGGGGGTTGACATTAACAAGTGGTTTGCTGCACTTGAGAGGGCCTGTGTTGTACAGGATGTCCCTCAAAGGCAGTGGGCTGCTATCCTATGGCTATCATTTAGTGGAAAAGGTAGGGATAGGCTCCTTACTGTGAAAGAAAATGATGCTAATAATTTCCAAGTTCTTAAGAATGCACTCCTGGATGGTTATGGCTTAACCACTGAACAGTACAGGATAAAGTTCAGAGAGACCAAAAAGGAGTCTTCACAAGACTGGGTTGATTTCATTGACCAGGCAGTGAAGGCCTTGGAGGGGTGGTTACATGGCAGTAAAGTTACTGATTATGACAGCCTGTATAACTTGATCCTGAGAGAGCATATTCTTAATAATTGTGTGTCTGATTTGTTGCACCAGTACTTGGTGGACTCTGATCTGACCTCTCCCCAAGAATTGGGAAAGAAGGCAGACAAATGGGTCAGAACAAGAGTGAACAGAAAAGTTCATACAGGGGGTGACAAAGATGGCAACAAAAAGAAGGATGGTAAGTCTTCTGACAAGGGTGGGGACAAATCTAAAAATGAGTCTTCATCAGGCCCACAAAAACACTCTGGTGGGGGTGGTGGGTCCAAATCCTCCTTTAATCAGAACAAGGAAAAGAAACCATGGTGCTATTTATGTAAAATAAAAGGCCATTGGACAACAGATCCCAGTTGTCCAAAGAAAGGCACCACAGCTCCTACCACTACAACCCCTACTGCTACACCTAGTGTCCCTACTAATAGCAGTGGTGGTGGGAGCAAACCTACTAATAGCCAATCCAAGGGAGTAGCTGGGCTCACTTTTGGTAATTTAGTTGGGGTTGGTCTGATTAGGGAGACCACAGAGGCTACTTTAGTCTCTGATGGGGTATTGATTTACCCACTTTGGTTGCTTGCCCCCATAACTTGGAGAAGTACAAGCAACTAACCCTAATAAATGGTGTTGAGGTCCAGGCCTACAGGGACACAGGTGCCAGTGTCACAATGGTGATTGAGAAACTGGTGCACCCTGAACAACACATACTTGGACACCAGTACCAAGTAACCGATGCTCACAACATAACACAAAGCCACCCCATGGCTGTTGTAAATCTCAACTGGGGGGGGGGTAACTGGTCCAAAGAAAGTTGTGGTAGCTTCAGATTTACCTGTAGACTGTCTATTAGGGAATGATTTGGAGACATCAGCTTGGTCAGATGTGGAGTTGGAGGCCCATGCAGCAATGCTGGGCATCCCAGGGCATATTTTTGCTTTGACAAGGGCTCAGGCCAAAAAGCAAAAAGGACAGGGAAGCTTGGATCCTGGAACAATGGACCAAGTGCTCCCTAAAGCTAGGGCTAGTAGAAGCAAACCACTTCCTACTATCCCTCCCTCTACAGTGGATTCTACTTCTGAGGAAGAAGAATTCCCTCCCTGTGCAGAACCTACACCAGAGGAGCTGGAAGCAGACACTGCTGAGCTTTTGGGTGAAGGGGGGCCTGCTAGAGAGGAGCTGAGTGTGGCACAGCAAACCTGTCCCACATTAGAGGGTCTCAGACAGCAAGCTGTCAAACAGGCTAATGGGGATGTCAGTGACTCTCACAGAGTTTACTGGGAGGACAACCTCTTGTACACTGAGCATAGGGATCCTAAACCTGGAGCTGCCAGGAGATTAGTGATTCCTCAGGAGTACAGAAAGTTCCTCCTAACACTGGCACATGACATTCCCTTAGCTGGGCATCTAGGACAAATGAAAACTTGGGACAGGCTTGTTCCCCTGTTTCATTGGCCTAGGATGTCTGAGGACACAAAGGAATTTTGTAAGTCCTGTGAAACCTGTCAAGCCAGTGGCAAGACAGGTGGCACTCCAAAGGCACCCCTTATCCCACTGCCTGTGGTTGGGGTTCCCTTTGAAAGGGTAGGGGTTGACATAGTTGGCCCCTTTGACCCTCCTACTGCTTCAGGCAATAGGTTTATCTTGGTGGTAGTGGACCATGCCACAAGATATCCTGAAGCTATTCCTTTAAGGACCACTACAGCACCTGCAGTGGCAAAGGCCCTCCTGGGAATATTTTCCAGGGTGGGCTTCCCAAAGGAAGTGGTATCAGACAGGGGAAGCAATTTCATGTCTGCATACTTAAAGGCCATGTGGAAGGAGTGTGGTGTAACGTACAAGTTCACAACACCCTATCATCCACAAACAAATGGACTGGTGGAGAGATTTAATAAAACTCTCAAAGGCATGATTATGGGTCTCCCTGAAAAACTCCGCAGGAGATGGGATATCCTTCTACCATGCCTCCTTTTTGCCTACAGGGAGGTACCCCAGAAAGGAGTGGGCTTCAGCCCCTTTGAACTTCTTTTTGGACACCCTGTTAGGGGTCCACTCACACTTGTAAAGGAGGGTTGGGAACAACCTTTAAAAGCTCCTAAGCAGGATATTGTGGATTATGTACTTGGCCTCAGATCAAGGATGGCTGAGTACATGAAAAAGGCCAGTAAAAACCTTCAGGCCAGCCAAGAGCTCCAGAAGCAATGGCATGATCAGAAGGCTGTTTTGGTTCAGTACCAACCAGGGCAGAAAGTGTGGGTCTTGGAGCCTGTGGCCCCAAGAGCACTCCAAGATAAATGGAGTGGACCCCACACAATTGTTGAAAAGAAGGGTGAAGTCACCTACTTGGTTGACTTAGGCACTGCCAGGAGTCCCCTTAGGGTGCTCCATGTCAACCGCCTGAAACCCTACTATGACAGGGCTGATCTCACCCTGCTCATGGCAACAGATGAGGGACAGGAAGAAGACAGTGATCCTCTACCTGATCTCTTCTCTTCCACAGATCAAGATGCTCTTGTGGAAGGTGTAGTTTTGGCTGATTGTCTTACTGCTGAGCAGAAAGACAATTGCATAAATCTCCTAGGACAATTTTCAGAACTCTTCTCTACTGTGCCAGGCACCACTTCTTGGTGTGAGCACACTATAGATACTGGAGACAGTTTACCTGTCAAAAGTAAGATCTATAGGCAGCCTGACCATGTCAGGGACTGCATAAAGCAAGAAGTTCAGAAAATGTTGGAACTAGGAGTGGTTGAGCACTCTGACAGTCCATGGGCTTCTCCTGTGGTACTGGTACCAAAACCCAATTCTAAAGATGGAAAGAAAGAAATGCGGTTTTGTGTAGACTATAGAGGTCTCAACTTGGTAACCAAAACTGATGCTCACCCTATACCCAGGGCAGATGAGCTTATAGATACACTGGCATCTGCCAAGTATCTAAGCACTTTTGATTTGACTGCAGGGTATTGGCAGATCAAATTATCAGAAGATGCTAAATCCAAGACTGCATTTTCTACCATTGGAGGACATTACCAGTTTACTGTAATGCCTTTTGGTTTGAAAAATGCACCTGCCACTTTTCAGAGGTTGGTGAACACAGTCCTGCAAGGGCTGGAAGCTTTCAGTGCAGCATATTTGGACGATATAGCTGTCTTTAGCTCCAGCTGGGATGATCACCTGGTCCACCTATGGAAAGTTTTAGAGGCCCTACAAAAGGCAGGCCTCACTATCAAGGCTTCAAAGTGCCAGATAGGGCAGGGTAAGGTGGTTTATCTGGGACACCTTGTTGGTGGGGAACAGATTGCACCACTTCAGGGGAAAATCCAAACAATTATTGATTGGGTTCCCCCTACCACTCAGACCCAGGTGAGAGCCTTCCTAGGCCTCACTGGGTACTACAGGAGGTTCATTAAGAACTATGGCTCCATTGCAGCCCCTCTTAATGACCTCACATCCAAGAAAATGCCTAAAAAGGTATTATGGACAGCAAACTGTCAGAAAGCTTTTGAGGAGCTGAAGCAGGCCATGTGCTCTCCACCTGTCCTGAAAAGCCCTTGTTACTCTA
Organism: Pleurodeles waltl; assembly: GCF_031143425.1. Taxonomy (NCBI): domain Eukaryota; kingdom Metazoa; phylum Chordata; class Amphibia; order Caudata; family Salamandridae; genus Pleurodeles; species Pleurodeles waltl. The sequence goes on along the minus strand of NW_027150397.1, from coordinate 2,293,579 downwards.
AAAAAATCTATGTCCAAACTGATGCATCTGAATTAGGAGTAGGGGCAGTCCTATCACAACTTAATTCTGAGGGCCAGGATCAACCTGTTGCTTTTATTAGTAGAAGGTTGACCCCTAGAAAAAAGCGTTGGTCTGCCATTGAGAGGGAGGCCTTTGCTGTGGTCTGGGCTCTGAAGAAGTTGAGGCCATACCTGTTTGGCACTCACTTCATTGTTCAGACAGACCACAAACCTCTACTTTGGCTAAAACAAATGAAAGGTGAAAATCCTAAATTGTTGAGGTGGTCCATATCCCTACAGGGAATGGACTATACAGTGGAACATAGACCTGGGAGTAGCCACTCCAATGCAGATGGACTCTCCAGATATTTCCACTTAGACAATGAAGACTCATCAGGTCATGGCTAGTCTTATTGTCCTTCGTTTGGGGGGGGGTTGTGTAGGAAAGTACCATCTTGCCTGGCATGTTACCCCCATTTTTCACTGTATATATGTGGTTTTAGTTGTATGTGTCACTGGGACCCTGGTAACCCAGGGCCCCAGTGCTCATAAGTGTGCCTGAATGTGTTACCTGTGTAGTGACTAACTGTCTCACTGAGGCTCTGCTAATCAGAACCTCAGTGGTTATGCTCTCTCATTTCTTTACAAATTGTCACTAACAGGCTAGTGACCAATTTTACCAATTTACATTGGCTTTTTGGAACACCCTTATAATTCCCTAGTATATGGTACTGAGGTACCCAGGGTATTGGGGTTCCAGGAGATCCCTATGGGCTGCAGCATTTCTTTTGCCACCCATAGGGAGCTCTGACAATTCTTACACAGGCCTGCCACTGCAGCCTGAGTGAAATAACGTCCACGTTATTTCACAGCCATTTTACACTGCACTTAAGTAACTTATAAGTCACCTATATGTCTAACCTTTACCTGGTAAAGGTTAGGTGCAAAGTTACTTAGTGTGAGGGCACCCTGGCACTAGCCAAGGTGCCCCCACATTGTTCAGAGCCAATTCCCTGAACTTTGTGAGTGCGGGGACACCATTACACGCGTGCACTACATATAGGTCACTACCTATATGTAGCTTCACCATGGTAACTCCGAATATGGCCATGTAACATGTCTATGATCATGGAATTGCCCCCTCTATGCCATCCTGGCATAGATGGCACAATCCCATGATCCCAGTGGTCTGTAGCACAGACCCTGGTACTGCCAAACTGCCCTTCCTGGGGGTTCACTGCAGCTGCTGCTGCTGCCAACCCCTCAGACAGGCAGCTGCCCTCCTGGGGTCCAGCCAGGCCTGGCCCAGGATGGCAGAACAAAGAACTTCCTCTGAGAGAGGGTGTGACACCCTCTCCCTTTGGAAAATGGTGTGAAGGCAGGGGAGGAGTAGCCTCCCCCAGCCTCTGGAAATGCTTTGTTGGGCACAGATGTGCCCAATTCTGCATAAGCCAGTCTACACCGGTTCAGGGACCCCTTAGCCCCTGCTCTGGCGCGAAACTGGACAAAGGAAAGGGGAGTGACCACTCCCCTGACCTGCACCTCCCCTGGGAGGTGTCCAGAGCTCCTCCAGTGTGCTCCAGACCTCTGCCATCTTGGAAACAGAGGTGCTGCTGGCACACTGGACTGCTCTGAGTGGCCAGTGCCACCAGGTGACGTCAGAGACTCCTGCTGATAGGCTCCTTCAGGTGTTAGTAGCCTATCCTCTCTCCTAAGTAGCCAAACCCTCTTTTCTGGCTATTTAGGGTCTCTGTCTCTGGGGAAACTTTAGATAACAAATGCAAGAGCTCATCCGAGTTCCTCTGCATCTCTCTCTTCACCTTCTGATAAGGAAACGACCGCTGACCGCGCTGGACGCCTGCAAACCTGCAACATAGTAGCAAAGACGACTACTGCAACTCTGTAACGCTGATCCTGCCGCCTTCTCGACTGTTTTCCTGCTTGTGCATGCTGTGGGGGTAGCCTGCCTCCTCTCTGCACCAGAAGCTCCGAAGAAATCTCCCGTGGGTCGACGGAATCTTCCCCCTGCAACCGCAGGCACCAAAAAGCTGCATTACCGGTCCCTTGGGTCTCCTCTCAGCACGACGAGCGAGGTCCCTCGAATCCAGCGACTCTGTCCAAGTGACCCCCACAGTCCAGTGACTCTTCAGCCCAAGTTTGGTGGAGGTAAGTCCTTGCCTCACCTCGCTGGGCTGCATTGCTGGGAACCCCGACTTTGCAGCTACTCCGGCCCCTGTGCACTTCCGGCGGAAATCCTTTGTGCACAGCCAAGCCTGGGTCCACGGCACTCTAACCTGCATTGCACGACTTTCTAAGTTGGTCTCCGGCGACGTGGGACTCCTTTGTGCAACTTCGGCGAGCACCGTTTCACGCATCCTCGTAGTGCCTGTTTCTGGCACTTCTCCGGGTGCTACCTGCTTCAGTGAGGGCTCTTTGTCTTGCTCGACGTCCCCTCTCTCTTCAGGTCCAATTTGCGACCTCCTGGTCCCTCCTGGGCCCCAGCAGCGTCCAAAAACGCCAAACGCACGATTTGCGCCTAGCAAGGCTTGTTGGCGTCCTTCCGGCGGGAAAACACTTCTGCACGACTCTCCAAGGCAAGAGGGATCCGTCCACCAAAGGGGAAGTCTCTAGCCCTTTTCGTTCCTGCAGAAACCTCAGCTTCTTCTGTCCAGTCGAAGCTTCTTTGCACCCGCAGCTGGCATTTCCTGGGCATCTGCCCATCTCCAACTTGCTTGTGACTTTTGGACTTGGTCCCCTTTTTCCACAGGTACCCTAGATTGGAAATCCACAGTTGTTGCATTGCTGGTTTGTGTCTTTCCTGCATTATTCCTCTAACACGACTACTTTGTCCTTAGTGGAACTTTAGTGCACTTTGCACTCACTTTTCAGGGTCTTGGGGAGGGTTATTTTTCTAACTCTCACTATTTTCTAATAGTCCCAGCGACCCTCTACAAGGTCACATAGGTTTGGGGTCCATTCGTGGTTCGAATTCCACTTTTGGAGTATATGGTTAGTGTTGCCCCTATCCCTATGTTTCCCCATTGCATCCTATTGTAACTATACATTGTTTGCACTGTTTTCTAAGACTATACTGCATATTTTTGCTATTGTGTATATATATCTTGTGTATATTTCCTATCCTCTCACTGAGGGTACACTCTAAGATACTTTGGCATATTGTCATAAAAATAAAGTACCTTTATTTTTAGTATAACTGTGTATTGTGTTTTCTTATGATATTGTGCATATGACACTAGGTGGTACTGTAGTAGCTTCACACGTCTCCTAGTTCAGCCTAAGCTGCTCTGCTAAGCTACCATTATCTATCAGCCTAAGCTGCTAGACACCCTATACACTAATAAGGGATAACTGGGCCTGGTGCAAGGTGCAAGTACCCCTTGGTACTCACTACAAGCCAGTCCAGCCTCCTACAGAAGCCCATTCACCGCCCACCATATTACAACTTAGCAGACTGCCAGAATTTCTGGAGCGGGACCACCGCCACGAAAAGCCTGGCGGAAACGAGCCATATAAAAGGAGACACTCACTTCCAAGGACACAGAGAAGTCCGCCACCGCCATGGAACCTAAATGGGAAGTCTTCCCGATGTTGTACCACGCAACGGAAGTCCAGGAGCAGCGACGGCGATGAAGACGACAACTGTGAGTACAGCTGCCTAGCACACAAGGGATGGAGGGAAGAGTGACACCCACACCCACCCACACGCACAATACACATACCACACACATAGAGAACAATCCTCTGTAAAATCCAGCAATCACATAACCCAGAAGAAGAGAAAGGCAGGACAAATACCTATGATGCAACACAGTATATTTGTGGGAATAGCGCCAACAGCAAAACATAAACTATAAACAAAGGGCCATTGGCCAATCCAATTGTTCATGGCAACTCACCGGCCAACTAAATAAGCCCAATTTAACTCCTGAAAGTCTAATTGACTCCACTGGGCAGGGACATCAATGTGGAAGGCAGGCACCTCAGAGGGTTGGGGGTAGCGAGGGGGTTTCTTTTTGGAAGGGGGTCCTTGGACTTAATTTTGGGAGGGGTAGGGTCTTGGTTTTCTGTTTAGGGGCGGGGAGTGGGCCTGGGGCAGGGGGTGGGAGTGGCTGACTTCTGCTCCATACTAGGAGGTTTTTTAGCAGGAGGAGGGACATTTGCAACACTAGGGGGGGGCATGGGAGGACTGGGGCCTGGAGGGACAAGGGCTGGGGGAGCTGAACCTTACATTTCAGGACAATACAGGGTGGGTCAGGAGGAGGGAAGAGGTCAAGGCGGGCAAGGAAAGGTTTTTTAGGTACAGTGGGGAAGAGTGTGGAAGCAGTTTTGGGGGTGGAGGTAGAGGGAGTGGTTGTAGGAGGTGTAGGTGTGCTGGACTGGGTTATAGGTGCATGTAAAGTGTGCATGTGTGAGGTGGATGACTGTTGAGTGTATGAATTGAAGTGTACAGGTGTTTTGTGAGGAGGGGGGAAGAGATGGAGGGAGAGGACAAACAGGTTGTGTGAATATATGTTGGGGTGGTGTCTGCAAGTAAGGTGGGTGTTCTGCATGTGGTTGTGATTGTGGTGGTAGTGACTGTGCATGTGGTGAATGGGGTGCTAGTCTGTGTATGCTGTTGTGGTGACTGTGGGCAAGGCTGAACATGTGGCAGGATCTGGGACTAAGGATGTAGTGCTTGTAGGTTTTAGTGCTGATGTGACTGTGAGGGAGGAGATGGAGGGGGAGACAGAGGAGGCAGTGGCTGTTGTTGTGTGTGCTTCCGTGTGTTGGCTGTGTGTATATGCTTGTGGTGTGATCTGTGGTGCTTGTGCTTTTCTTTGCGAGTCCTGTCTCTTGTCTTGGGTGCCTGCTCGTCTGATTGTGTGCTTGGGATGGGTAGAGGAGAGGGCTCGGGGACTGGGTACAGGTAGTTTGAAGGGGGACGGAGGAAGTAGGGACACTGGCTGCCGTCAAAGAGGAGGCCAAAGCCTGAAACGATCCCTGTAGGCAAGCCATAGTGAATGCCCTCCAGGTAAGCATTCCATTGCTGCATCTGGAATGCCAGCCCCTGGATGGAATTCACTATGGTTGACTGCCCTCTCGAGATGGACCTCAGTAGGTCAACAGCCTCCTCAGTGAGGGTAGCAGGGCTGACTGGGGCAGGGGCTGAGGTGCCTACGGCGAAGAAGACCCCCACCCTCCTGGGTGAGCAGGCATGGGCAACTGGGTGGGGGGCAACTGGAAGTGCAGTGCTGGAACGTGGAGTGGCGAAAGATGTTGTTGTTGGTGTGCTCCCAGATGGGTCCGCCACCACCAGGGAGCTCCCATTGGTGGAGGAATCAGAGTCAGTTGTAGTAGCTCCTGTCTCCCCGTGGTACTCCCCTCGACCTCCAACCCACTGGTCCCCTCTGCGTCAGTGGACACTGCCTCCTGGGTCCCGTGGACTGCAGCTCCCCCACCCGTCGGTGCCCCTGCTCCTTTACCAGATAATGCTAATGCACACAAGGACATAAGAAGAAAAGGAGGGAGGGTGGGGGAGAAAGATAGGTAGCACAGGTCAATTACAGCAATCACAGCATGTAGGAGGCTGGACTGGCTTGTAGTGAGTACCAAGGGGTACTTGCACCTTGCACCAGGCCCAGTTATCCCTTATTAGTGTATAGGGTGTCTAGCAGCTTAGGCTGATAGATAATGGTAGCTTAGCAGAGCAGCTTAGGCTGAACTAGGAGACGAGTGAAGCTCCTACAGTACCACTTAGTGTCATATGCACAATATCACAAGAAAACACAATACACAGTTATACTAAAAATAAAGGTACTTTATTTTTATGACAATGTGCCAAAGTATCTCAGAGTGTACCCTCAGTGAGAGGATAGGAAATATACACAAGATATATATACACAATACCAGAAATATGCAGTATAGTCTTAGAAAACAGTGCAAACAATGTATAGTTACAATAGGATGCAATGGGGACACATAGGGATAGGGGCAACACAAACCATATACTCCAAAAGTGGAATGCGAACCACGAATGGACCCCAAACCTATGTGACCTTGTAGAGGGTCACTGGGACTATTAGAAAATAGTGAGGGTTAGAAAAAGAGCCCACCCCAGGACCCTGAAAAGTAAGTGCAAAGTGCACTAAAGTTCCCCAAAGGACAAAGAAGTCGTGATAGGGGAATAAGGCAGGAAAGACACAAACAAACAATGCAACAACGCTGGATTTCCAATCTGGGGTACCTGTGGAACAAGGGGACCAAGTCCAAAAGTCACAAGCAAGTCGGAGATGGGCAGATGCCCAGGAAATGCCAGCTGCGGGTGCAAAGAAGCTTCGACTGGACTGAAGAAGCTGTAATTTCTGCAGGAACGCAAAGGGCTAGAGACTTCCCCTTTGGAGGACGGTTCCCTCTCGCCTTGTATAGTCGTGCAAAAGTGTTTTCCCGCCGAAAGAACGCCAACAAGCCTTGCTAGCTGCAAATCGTGCGGTTAGCGTTTTTGGACGCTGCTGTGGCCCAGGAGGGACCAGGAGGTCGCAAATTGGACCAGGAGATAGAGGGGACGTCGTGCAAGACAAGGAGCCCTCTTAGCAGCAGGTAGCAGCCAGAGAAGTGCCAGAAACAGGCACTACGAGGATGCGTGAAACGGTGCTCACCCGAAGTTACACAAAGGAGTCCCACGTCGCCGGAGACCAACTTAGAAAGTCGTGCAATGCAGGTTAGAGTGCCGTGGACCCAGGCTTGGCTGTGCACGAAGGATTTCCGCCGGAAGGGCACAGGAGCCGGAGTGTCTGCAAAAGTCGCGGTTCCCAGCAATGCAGTCTAGCGAGGTGTGGCAAGGACTTACCTCCACCAAACTTGGACTGAAGAGTCACTGGACTGTGCGAGTCACTTGGACAGAGTTGCTGGATTCGAGGGACCTCGCTCGTCGTGCTGAGAGGAGACCCAAGGGACCGGTAATGCAGCTTTTTGGTGCCTGCGGTTGCAGGGGGACGATTCCGTCGACCCACGGGAGATTTCTTCGGAGCTTCTAGTGCAGAGAGGAGGCAGACTACCCCCACAGCATGCACCACCAGGAAAACAGTAGAGAAGGCGGCAGGATCAGCGTTACAGAGTTGCAGTAGTCGTCTTTGCTACTATGTTGCAGGTTTGCAGGCTTCCAGCGCGGTCAGCAGTCGATTCCTTGGCAGAAGGTGAAGAGAGAGATGCAGAGGAACTCGGATGAGCTCTTGCATTCGTTATCTAAGGAATCCCAAGAGACAGAGACCCTAAATAGCCAGAAAAGAGGGTTTGGCTACCTAGGAGAGAGGATAGGCTAGCAACACCTGAAGGAGCCTATCACAAGGAGTCTCTGACATCACCTGGTGGCACTGGCCACTCAGAGCAGTCCAGTGTGCCAGAAGCACCTCTGTTTCCAAGATGGCAGAGGTCTGGAGCACACTGGAGGAGCTCTGGGCACCTCCCAGGGGAGGTACAGGTCAGGGGAGTGGTCACTCCCCTTTCCTTTGTCCAGTTTCGCGCCAGAGCAGGGCTAAGGGGTCCCCTGAACCGGTGTAGACTGGCTTATGCAGAATTGGGCACATCTGTGCCCAAGAAAGCATTTCCAGAGGCTGGGGGAGGCTACTCCTCCCCTGCCTTCACACCATTTTCCAAAGGGAGAGGGTGTAACACCCTCTCTCAGAGGAAGTCCTTTGTTCTGCCATCCTGGGCCAGGCCTGGCTGGACCCCAGGAGGGCAGATGCCTGTCTGAGGGGTTTGCAGCAGCAGCAGCTGCAGTGAAACCCCGGGAAAGGCAGTTTGGCAGTACCAGGGTCTGTGCTACAGACCACTGGGATCATGGGATTGTGCCAACTATGCCAGGATGGTATAGAGGGGGCAATTCCATGATCATAGACATATTTTATGGCCATATTCGGAGTTACCATTGTGAAGCTACATATAGGTAGTGACCTATATGTAGTGCACGCGTGTAATGGTGTCCCCGCACTCACAAAGTTCGGGGAATTGGCCCTGAACAATGTGGGGGCACCTTGGCTAGTGCCAGGGTGCCCTCACACTAAGTAACTTAGCACCCAACCTTTACTAGGTAAAGGTTAGACATATAGGTGACTTATAAGTTACTTAAGTGCAGTGTAAAATGGCTGTGAAATAACGTGGACGTTATTTCACTCAGGCTGCAGTGGCAGGCCTGTGTAAGAATTGTCAGAGCTCCCTATGGGTGGCAAAAGAAATGCTGCAGCCCATAGGGATCTCCTGGAACCCCAATACCCTGGGTACCTCAGTACCATATACTAGGGAATTATAAGGGTGTTCCAGTAAGCCAATGTAAATTGGTAAAATTGGTCACTAGCCTGTTAGTGACAATTTGTACAGAGAGAGCATAACCACTGAGGTTCTGGTTAGCAGAGCCTCAGTGAGACAGTTAGGCACCACACAGGGAACACACACATATAGGCCACAAACTTATGAGCACTGGGGTCCTGACTAGCAGGGTCCCAGTGACACATAACAAACATACTGAAAACATAGGGTTTTCACTATGAGCACTGGGCCCTGGCTAGCAGGATCCCAGTGAGACAGTGAAAACACCCTGACATACACTCACAAACAGGCCAAAAGTGGGGGTAACAAGGCTAGAAAGAGGCAACTTTCTCACACAACCCCCCCCCCCCCCAAACGAAGGACAATAAGGCTAACCTTGGCCAGTTGAGACTTTATTGTCTAAGTGGTGATAAGTAGAGAGTAGCTCTGCAATAGACTGGTTACTCCCTTTATCATCCACTATATGGTTACTTCCCTGTGGGGATGTAAACCACCCTGTTTGAAGTTTTTTAGCTAAGCAACAATGTGAAGATGTATTTTCAGAGTTTCTATCAGTAAGTTTTAGTTTAGAGCAGTGGGAATTGTCCACTGAACCTATTTGTAGTGATGAGAATGCCAGACAGGGATGCTGTCTCAGAAAAGCCATAGCTGGGCAAAAACTTTGTCCATATGGCTGGAAGAGAGAACAGGGATGCTGTTTCTCTTGAGTTGGAGCAGGGCAGGGATGCTGTCCTATGAGCTCCACACTAGGGCAGGGATGCTGTCCTAAGTGTTGTGAGGCAGTGCAGGGTTTCTGCACTAAAGTTTCTCTGGGAGGGTTGGAGGGATGCTCCATGTTAACTAAAATGGTGCTCTTTTTCTCACCAATGTTAGTTATCCCACAGAGAGGTACCTTCTACCTCAGGGAGTCCAGCTTTGCCAGCTGATGATTCCCTTGGAACAGGTGCCACCCCAGGAGAGGTTTCTCCCACCACAGGAATGGTATCCTGAATGGTAGGGTGGTTAGGGGATACTGTGATACCCTTTTTACCTGTTGATGGAGAGGGATCCTGAAATTTCAGGCCTTCTCTCCTTTGCTTTTTCATTTCACTAGAAATGAGAGGGAACAATTCCTCAGGGATGCCCAGCATGGCTGCATGGGCATAAAACTCTACATCAGCCCAACATGAGGCCTCTAGGTCATTACCTAAGAGACAGTCTACAGGTAAGCTAGGTGATACCACCACCTGCTTAGGGCCAGTAACTCCCCCCCAACCAAACTGAATTATAGCTAAGGGAAGAAACTTAGTGGAGTTATGGACATCAATAATCTTATACTGTTGTCCAATGATGTGTTGATCAGGGTGCACTAGTTTTTCAGTCACCAAAGTGATACTGGCACCTGTGTCCCTGTAGGCCAAGGCCTCAACACCATTTATTGAAACTGTCTGCCTGTACTTATCCATTGTAAGGGGACAAGCAGCCAGTGTGGCAAGGCCAATGCCACTAGGTGTGACAGAAACTGTCTTGGGACTGACTACCCCAGTTTCTATGATGGACCCATAAGTGAACCCAACTACACCCTTTGCTTGACTGTTGCCAGCAGTTCCACCACTAGTACCACTACTGCTAGGGGCACTAGAGCTTGATGTATTAGGGGTGGTAGGCTCATGGGGTTTACCTGGACAGGACTTATCCCCTGGCCTATGGCCTCTGTTTTTACACACAAAGCACCAAGGCTTTTTAATGTGTGCAGGTTTAGAAGAAGAGGAAGAATTTGTTTTATCCCCACCCTCTGAAGAGTGTTTAAGATTTGAAGTGGGATCTTTGGTTTTACCCTTATCCCCATGCTTATCTTGAGATTTTTCACCATCTTTCTTCTTATTGCCATCTTTGTCACCCCCTGTATGAACTTTTCTGTTCACCCTTGTTCTGACCCATTTGTCTGCCTTCTTTCCCAATTCTTGGGGAGAGGTCAGATCAGAGTCCACTAAGTACTGGTGCAACAAATCAGACACACAATTATTAAGAATATGCTCTCTCAGGATTAAGTTATACAGGCTGTCATAATCAGTCACTTTACTGCCATGTAACCACCCCTCCAAGGCCTTCACTGAATGGTCAATGAAATCAACCCAGTCTTGTGAAGACTCCTTTTTGGTCTCTCTGAACTTTATCCTATATTGTTCAGTGGTTAAGCCATAACCATCCAGGAGTGCATTCTTAAGAACTTTGTAATCATTAGCTTCATTTTCTTTTACAGTAAGGAGCCTATCCCTACCTTTTCCACTAAATGATAGCCATAGGATAGCAGGCCACTGCCTTTGAGGGACATCCTGTACAACACAGGCCCTCTCAAGTGCAGCAAACCACTTGTTAATGTCATCCCCCTCCTTATAAGGGGGAACTATCTTGTGCAGATTCCTAAAATCATGCTCTTTTGCAGGATGACTATGGGGAATACTGCTGCTGCCACCATGGGTTTCTAAACCCAACTTCTGTCTCTCCTTCTCTACTTCTAAGGACTGTCTATCCAAATCCAGCTGTTGCTTCTTGAGCTTCAGTCTGGTTTGTTCCACTCTCAATCTATTGAGCTCCCTTTCTAACAATCTGTCATCAGGGTGGGTGGGAGGGACATTCCTAGACACAGAAGTATGGTGAGAATGGACAGAAGGAGACCTGTCCCTTACAGAAGGCACCCTAACAGCTTGGCTAACAGTGTAATGTGAGAGCACATCATCTGTATGATGTGACCCAGCATCTGTACCAACTATGCTAGACTGTCTAGTAATGGGCAGGCTAGGAAGTTTCTTTCCTGAATTTTTTCCTGGGGGAGTCCCTGGATCAGATTGGGAACCATTTGCTACTTTTTCAACAGATGTGGCCCCTATGGCCTTATCTTGTTCTCTAAGCATGTTAAGCAATAATTCCAAGGAAGGATTCTTCCCTACACTCAAACCTCTCTCTATGCAGAGACTCCTTGCTCCTTTCCAGCTAAGGTGATCATATGCAAGTTTGGACAGATCAACATTTTGGCCTGTGCCAGACATTTTTAGAGAGAGTTAAAGTGATAGAAAAAGAGAAAAAAGTTTCTCAGAGCTTTTAGAAAGACAGAGAAAAAAAACTTTTTCAACTTTTTAGAACTTTTTAGAAAGTTAGAAGTACTTTTCAGCACTTAGAAAAGAGTGAAAAGAGGAAATGCAAAACTTTTTGGCTATGTGTATATACACTGAACTTGTTTTGTATATTTTTCTCTTATGAAAAGTACAATGACAAGAGTGGTAAGTAGTCTCCAAGCACTTATCCCACCGCTGCACAACCAATGTAGGAGGCTGGACTGGCTTGTAGTGAGTACCAAGGGGTACTTGCACCTTGCACCAGGCCCAGTTATCCCTTATTAGTGTATAGGGTGTCTAGCAGCTTAGGCTGATAGATAATGGTAGCTTAGCAGAGCAGCTTAGGCTGAACTAGGAGACGAGTGAAGCTCCTACAGTACCACTTAGTGTCATATGCACAATATCACAAGAAAACACAATACACAGTTATACTAAAAATAAAGGTACTTGATTTTTATGACAATGTGCCAAAGTATCTCAGAGTGTACCCTCAGTGAGAGGATAGAAAATATACACAAGATATATATACACAATACCAGAAATATGCAGTATAGTCTTAGAAAACAGTGCAAACAATGTATAGTTACAATAGGATGCAATGGAGACACATAGGGATAGGGGCAACACAAACCATATACTCCAAAAGTGGAATGCGAACCACGAATGGACCCCAAACCTATGTGACCTTGTAGAGGGTCGCTGGGACTATTAGAAAATAGTGAGGGTTAGAAAAATAGCCCACCCCAAGACCCTGAAAAGTGAGTGCAAAGTGCACTAAAGTTCCCCAAAGGACAAAGAAGTTGTGATAGGGGAATAAGGCAGGAAAGACACAAACCAACAATGCAACAACGCTGGATTACCAATCTGGGGTACCTGTGGAACAAGGGGACCAACTCCAAAAGTCACAAGCAAGTCGGAGATGGGCAGATGCCCAGGAAATGCCAACTGCGGGTGCAAAGAAGCTTCGACTGGACTGAAGAAGCTGCGGTTTCTGCAGGAACGCAAAGGGCTAGAGACTTCCCCTTTGGAGGACAGATTCCTCTCGCCTTGTAGAGTCGTGCAGAAGTATTTTCCCGCCGAAAGAACGCCAACAAGCCTTGCTAGCTGCAAATCGTGCGGTTAGCGTTTTTGGACGCTGCTGTGGCCCAGGAGGGAACAGGAGGTCGCAAATTGGACCAGGAGGTAGAGGGGACGTCGAGTAAGACAAGGAGCCCTCTTAGCAGCAGGTAGCACCTGGAGAAGTGCCAGAAACAGGCACTACGAGGATGCGTGAAACGGTGCTCACCCGAAGTTACACAAAGGAGTCCCACGTCGCCGGAGACCAACTTAGAAAGTCGTGCAATGCAGGTTAGAGTGACGTCGACCCAGGCTTGGCTGTGCACGAAGGATTTCCGCCGGAAGTGCACAGGGGCCGGAGTAGCTGCAAAAGTCTGGGTTCCCAGCAATGCAGTCTAGCGAGGTGAGGCAAGGACTTACCTCCACCAAACTTGGACTGAAGAGTCACTGGACTGTGGGGGTCACTTGGACAGAGTTGCTGGATTCAAGGGACCTTGCTCGTCGTGCTAAGAGGAGACCCAAGGGACCGTTAATGCAGCTTTTTGGTGCCTGCGGTTGCAGGGGGACGATTCCGTCGACCCACGGGAGATTTCTTCGGAGCTTCTAGTGCAGAGTGGAGGCAGACTACCCCCACAGCATGCACCACCAGGAAAACAGTCGAGAAGGCGGCAGGATCAGCGTTACAGAGTTGCAATAGTCGTCTTTGCTACTATGTTGCAGGTTTGCAGGCTTCCAGCGCGGTCAGCAGTCGATTCCTTGGCAGAAGGTGAAGAGAGAGATGCAGAGGAACTCGGATGAGCTCTTGCATTCGTTATCTAAGGAATCCCAAGAGACAGAGACCCTAAATAGCCAGAAAAGAGGGTTTGGCTACCTAGGAGAGAGGATAGGCTAGCAACACCTGAAGGAGCCTATCACAAGGAGTCTCTGACGTCACCTGGTGGCACTGGCCACTCAGAGCAGTCCAGTGTGCCAGCAGCACCTCTGTTTCCAAGATGGCAGAGGTCTGGAGCACACTGGAGGAGCTCTGGGCACCTCCCAGGGGAGGTACAGGTCAGGGGAGTGGTCACTCCCCTTTCCTTTGTCCAGTTTCGCGCCAGAGCAGGGCTAAGGGGTCCCCTGAACCGGTGTAGACTGGCTTATGCAGAATTGGGCACATCTGTGCCCAAGAAAGCATTTCCAGAGGCTGGGGGAGGCTACTCCTCCCCTGCCTTCACACCATTTTCCAAAGGGAGAGGGTGTAACACCCTCTCTCAGAGGAAGTCCTTTGTTCTGCCATCCTGGGCCAGGCCTGGCTGGACCCCAGGAGGGCAGATGCCTGTCTGAGGGGTTGGCAGCAGCAGCAGCTGCAGTGAAACCCCGGGAAAGGCAGTTTGGCAGTACCAGGGTCTGTGCTACAGACCACTGGGATCATGGGATTGTGCCAACTATGCCAGGATGGTATAGAGGGGGCAATTCCATGATCATAGACATATTACATGGCCATATTCGGAGTTACCATTGTGAAGCTACATATAGGTAGTGACCTATATGTAGTGCACGCGTGTAATGGTGTCCCCGCACTCACAAAGTTCAGGGAATTGGCCCTGAACAATGTGGGGGCACCTTGGCTAGTGCCAGGGTGCCCTCACACTAAGTAACTTAGCACCCAACCTTTACTAGGTAAAGGTTAGACATATAGGTGACTTATAAGTTACTTAAGTGCAGTGTAAAATGGCTGTGAAATAACGTGGACGTTATTTCACTCAGGCTGCAGTGGCAGGCCTGTGTAAGAATTGTCAGAGCTCCCTATGGGTGGCAAAAGAAATGCTGCAGCCCATAGGGATCTCCTGGAACCCCAATACCCTGGGTACCTCAGTACCATATACTAGGGAATTATAAGGGTGTTCCAGTAAGCCAATGTAAATTGGTAAAATTGGTCACTAGCCTGTTAGTGACAATTTGTACAGAGAGAGCATAACCACTGAGGTTCTGGTTAGCAGAGCCTCAGTGAGACAGTTAGGCACCACACAGGGAACACACACATATAGGCCACAAACTTATGAGCACTGGGGTCCTGACTAGCAGGGTCCCAGTGACACATAACAAACATACTGAAAACATAGGGTTTTCACTATGAGCACTGGGCCCTGGCTAGCAGGATCCCAGTGAGACAGTGAAAACACCCTGACATACACTCACAAACAGGCCAAAAGTGGGGGTAACAAGGCTAGAAAGAGGCTACTTTCTCACACAGCACATATGGCATACACATCACAATGACTCACTGGTAATTTACTCTATGCAGTGACAACCACAATACCACACCATTGCCTAGGATCAACAGCTGAAAATGTCATCTGAAGAAACAGCCATCTGCACGCTTACTAAGACTCACTAATCCATGTCTGCCTTTTCACAATGGTACAGCATCACTTACTCCGTTTCAGTGTCTGTACAACTTGCAGAAGCCAGGCCATACCACCTAGACAGTGGACATCAGAGCATTACTCCTACACTGATGAGTCAGGATGTAGGTCCTTACTAAAACTGAAATCCCAGCAAGAAACTAATACCTATTGTACATACCACTCATCATAGTAATGAAGAACTTTACAACATTACCAACAATGGCATACTGAGGCATGCACTGACTATGAGTACTCACCCACTTGTGGCTGCTGTGCTGCCCTCTACCTTCCATCCAACCCTGGCTTGGCCACCACCAGTATGCGGGCCATTAGAGGGCTCAGGGTCCAATGGGCACCCCTCATTCGTTGGCAGAATGTCCCCAGCTCGGCCTCTGCGGTCTTCCAGGCCCAGCATCTCAGGTACTCCCACCACTTTCTGCAGTGTGTGTTTCACTGGCTATGAACCCCCAGGGTCCATGAGTCCTTGGAGATGGCACACCATAACCCTTTTTTCTGATAGGTGCTGACCTGCATAGGAAACACTGACAGAAGGACACCATTTACTACACATGTCAGTCAGTTACAATAACAGACTATGGGGGTCATTACAACATTGGCGGTAAAAGCCGCTTACCACCGCGCTGAAGACCGCCAATACACCACCGCGACCACCGAATCCCGCCACAGCTATTATGACCCATATCTCGGAATCCGCTGAAATTCAGACACCCACACAAGTCCCCCACAACAAAGGTCAGTGATAAACTGGCGAAAACAAAACCTCCACCTCCACGCCAACAGAAATACGCCCATGCTATTACGACCCACGAATCCATGCGGCGGTCTTTCAACTGCGGTATTCCATTGGCGGTATACACCGCCGCTCTCAAAATACACACACATCTCCAAAACACTGCCACATTGGACAATTCCAAATACACACACCTGATACACATACACACACCACTCCCACACACCCAGCACACTATAAAACACACACCCACATCACCCACAAACCCCTATGACCAAAAATTAGAGACGAAGGCCAGAGAGAGAGCACAGAATAGACAACCCCACCACACAGAGGCGCACAACACCATCACCCACACAACATCCACGCACAAAACACCACACACCACTACACATCACCACACTTATCAACAAATACACCACCCCACAAATCACCTACACCACCCCATGTCACGCCAAAGACACCCCTGGTTTTCCGAGGAGGAGCTCAGGGTTATGGTGGAGGAAATCCTACAGGTAGAGCCACAGCTATTTGGCTCACAGGTGCAGCACACATCCATAGCCAGGAAGATGGAGCTATGGCGCAGAACAGTGGACAGGCTCAACGCTGTGGGACAGCATCCCAGAAATCGGGAGGACATCAGGAAGAGGTGGAACGACCTACGGGGAAAGGTACGTTCAGCGGTCTCCAGGCACAACATCGCGGTTCAGCGGACTGGCGGCGGACCCCCACCTCCTCCCCCACAACTAACAACATGGGAGGAGCAAGTCTTGACCATCATGCATCCAGAGGGCCTCGGAGGAGTCGGTGAAGGAATGGACACTGGTAAGTTCAATCTCAACTATTATATCCCCCACCCTACCTGAATGCTATCACACACCACCACCCTCACCCCCTCCCCTATCACTGCAATTCCTCACTAATGTACTAATAACACAAACCACACATCCCAACACCAAGCCCTGCATGACACAACTAAGCATGGACACCCCTCACTAAAGCATGCACACTGCACATACCCAGAACCCCCCCAACCATCAACACACGCAGGAATGCTTGCACTGGTGTACACGGTGAGCCACCCATTGCACACCATGACACACACACATGCAATAATCATGCACTTATGTCCCTGCAGGATCACGACGGATCGTCACCACACCGGAGGGTCCAGACAACTCCACGCCACCCACAGAAGAGGCCCACAGAGACAATAGCAGCTCTGCCCCACTGGATCCT
Source organism: Pleurodeles waltl (assembly GCF_031143425.1). Taxonomy (NCBI): domain Eukaryota; kingdom Metazoa; phylum Chordata; class Amphibia; order Caudata; family Salamandridae; genus Pleurodeles; species Pleurodeles waltl. Next base: position 2,276,730 of record NW_027150397.1, on the reverse strand, counting down.
GATGACCAGCCCGGACCATCGTGGGCCCCGGGACAGTCGGTTCCCCTTGCACAGGCACAGCCCAACACTGACCTTCCACCCTCTGGTAACACCAGCACAGCACCCACCCAGCAGGCCCATACCTCCCTACCCAGGACACGTCAATCAGCGGTGTGTCCACCACTACAGGGAACCCAGGATAACCCACCACCCCAACAACAACAGGGACCTGGGTGCAGTGGTAGTGGGCACACGGTCCAGGGGACGGAGGCACAGGAACACAGGGGAACTGGGAGGGCTGCTGTGCGACAGGGGGCAGACAGGCCAAGGGAACCCACTCTCCATGAGGCCCTCTCCTCCATCATGGGAGCATACCACCACTCCCAGGAGACGATGGCGACGGTCCTGGCCAAGTTTCAGGAGACACAGCGCCTGCAGGACGAGCAGTATTTGGGGTTCAGGGAGTGTAGGAGGCTGGACTGGCTTGTAGTGAGTACCAAGGGGTACTTACACCTTGCACCAGGCCCAGGTATCCCTTATTAGTGTATAGGGGTGTCTAGCAGCTTAGGCTGATAGAAAAGGTAGCTTAGCAGAGCAGCTTAGGCTGAACTAGGAGGCGAGTGAAGCTCCTACAGTACCACTAGTGTCATATGCACAATATCATAAGAAAACACAATACACAGATATACTAAAAATAAAGGTACTTTATTTTTATGACAATATGCCAAAAGTATCTCAGTGAGTACCCTCAGTATGAGGATAGCAAATATACACAAGATATATGTACACAATACCAAAAATATGCAGTATAGTATTAGAAAACAGTGCAAACAATGTATAGTTACAATAGGATGCAATGGGGACACATAGGGATAGGGGAAACACAAACCATATACTCCAAAAGTGGAATGCGAACCACAAATGGACCCCAAACCTATGTGACCTTGTAGAGGGTTGCTGGGACTGTAAGAAAACAGTGAGGGTTAGAAAAATAGCCCACCCCAAGACCCTGAAAAGTGAATGCAAAGTGCACTAAAGTTCCCCAAAGAGCACAGAAGTCGTGATAGGGGAATTCTGCAGGAAAGACCAAAACCAGCAATGCAACAACAATGGATTTCCAGACGAGGGTACCTGTGGAACAAGGGGACCAAGTCCAAAAGTCACGATCAAGTCGAGAGTGGGCAGATGCCCAGGAAATGCCAGCTGTGGGTGCAAAGAAGCTGCTACTGGACAGTAGAAGCTGAGGATTCTGCAAAAACAAAAAGGGCTAGAGACTTCCCCTTTGGAGGATAGATGTCCCACTTCGTGAAGAGTCCTGCAGACGTGTTTTCCTGCAGAAAAACCGTAAACAAGCCTTGCTAGCTGCAAAGCTTGCGGTTAGGGTTTTTGGGTGCTGCTGTGGCCCAGGAGGGACCAGGATGTCGCCAATTGCGTCAGGGGACAGACGGGGTAGCCAGCAAGACAAAGAGCCCTCTCAGAAGCAGGCAGCACCCACAGAAGTGCTGGAACAGGCACTACAAAGTGGAGTGAAACAGTGCTCATCCGAAGTTGCACAAGAGAGTCCCACGCCGCCGGAGGACAACTCAGGAGGTCGTGCAATGCAGGTTAGAGTGCCGTGGACCCAGGCTTGGCTGTGCACAAAGGAAATCTTCGTGAAGTGCACAGGAGCCGGAGTAGCTGCAAAACACGCGGTTCCCAGCAATGCAGTCTGGCGTGGGAAGGCAAGGACTTACCTCCACCAAACTTGGACTGAAGAGACACTGGACTGTGGGAGTCACTTGGACAGAGTTGCTGAGTTCAAGGGACCTCGCTCGTCCTGCTGAGAGGAGACCCAGAGGACCGTTGATGCAGTTCTTTGGTGCCTGCAGTTGCAGGCGGAAGATTCCGTCGACCCACGGGAGATTTCTTCGGAGCTTCTAGTGCAGAGAGGAGGCAGGCTACCCCCACAGCATGCACCACCAGGAAAAACAGTCGAGAAGGCGGCTGGATCAGCGTTACAGTGTCGCAGTAGTCGTCGTTGCTACTTTGTTGCAGTTTTGCAGGCTTCCAGCGCAGTCAGCAGCCGATTCCTTGGCAGAAGGTGAAGAGAGAGATGCAGAGGAACTCGGATGAGCTCTTGCATTCGTTATCTAAGGAATTCCCCAAAGCAGAGACCCTAAATAGCCAGAAAAGAGGGTTTGGCTACTTAGGAGAGAGGATAGGCTACCAACACCTGAAGGAGCCTATCAGAAGGAGTCTCTGACGTCACCTGCTGGCCCTGGCCACTCAGAGCAGTCCAGTGTGCCAGCAGCACCTCTGTTTCCAAGATGGCAGAGGTCTGGAGCACACTGGAGGAGCTCTGGGCACCTCCCAGGGGAGGTGCAGGTCAGGGGAGTGGTCACTCCCCTTTCCTTTGTCCAGTTTCGCACGAGAGCAGGGCTGAGGGGTCCCTGAACCGGTGTAGACTGGCTTATGCAGAGATGGGCACCATCTGTGCTCATGAAAGCATTTCCAGAGGCTGGGGAGGCTACTCCTCCCCAGCCCTGACACCTTATTCCAAAGGGAGAGGGTGTAACACCCTCTCTCTGAGGAAGTCCTTTGTTCTGCCTTGCTGGGCCAAGCCTGGCTGGACCCCAGGAGGGCAGAAACCTGTCTGAGGGGTTGGCAGCAGCAGCAGCTGCAGTGAAACCCCGGGAAAGGCAGTTTGGCAGTACCCGGGTCTGTGCTAGAGACCCGTGGGATCATGGGATTGTGCCAACAATGCCAGGATGGCATAGAGGGGGCAATTCCATGATCATAGACATGTTACATGGCCATATTCGGAGTTACCATTGTGAAGCTACACATAGGTAGTGAACTATGTGTAGTGCACGCGTGTAATGGTGTCCCCGCACTCACAAAGTCCGGGGAATTGGCCCTGAACAATGTGGGGGCACCTTGGCTAGTGCCAGGGTGCCCACACACTAAGTAACTTAGCACCCAACCTTTACCAGGTAAAGGTTAGACATATAGGTGACTGATAAGTTACTTAAGTGCAGTGTAAAATGGCTATGAAATAACGTGGACGTTATTTCACTCAGGCTGCAGTGGCAGGCCTGTGTAAGAATTGTCAGAGCTCCCTATGGGTGGCAAAAGAAATGCTGCAGCCCATAGGGATCTCCTGGAACCCCAATACCCTGGGTACCTCAGTACCATTTACTAGGGAATTATAAGGGTGTTCCAGTCTTTGGAAAATGGTGTGAAGGCAGGGGAGGAGTAGCCTCCCCCAGCCTCTGGAAATGCTTTCATGGGCACACATGGTGCCCATTTCTGCATAAGCCAGTCTACACCGGTTCAGGAACCCCTTAGCCCTGCTCTGGCGCGAAACTGGACAAAGGAAAGGGGAGTGACCACTCCCCTGACCTGTACCTACCCCTGGGAGGTGCCTAGAGCTCCTCCAGTGTGCTCCAGACCTCTGCCATCTTGCAAACAGAGGTGCTCCTGGCACACTGGACTGCTCTGAGTGGCCAGTGCCAGCAGGTGATGTCAGAGACTCCTTCTGATAGGCTCCTTCAGGTGTTGCTAGCCTGTCCTCTCTCCTAAGTAGCCAAACCCTCTTTTCTGGCTATTTGGGGTCTCTGTCTTTGGGCATTCCATAGATAACGAATGCAAGAGCTCATCCGAGTTCCTCTGCATCTCTCTCTTCACCTTCTGCCAAGGAATCGACTGCTGACCGCGCTGGAAGCCTGCAAAACTGCAACAAAGTAGCAAAGACGACTACTGCAACTCTGTAACGCTGATCCTGCCGCTTTCTCGACTGCTTTCCTGGTGGTGCATGCTGTGGGGGTAGTCTGCCTCCTCTCTGCACTAGAAGCTCCGAAGAAATCTCCTGTGGGTCGACGGAATCGTCCCCCTGCAACCGCAGGCACCAAAGAACTGCATCACCGGTACCCTGGGTCTCCTCTCAGCATGACGAGTGAGGTTCCTTGAATCCAGCAACTCTGTCCAAGTGACTCCCACAGTCCAGTGACTCTTCAGTCCAAGTTTGGTGGAGGTAAGTCCTTGCCTCCCCACGCCAGACAGCATTGCTGGGAACCGTGACTTTTGCAGCTACTCCGGCCTCCGTGCACTTCCGGCAGAAATCCTTTGTACACAGTCCAGACTTGGTCCACGGCACTCTAACCTGCATTGCACGACTTCCTAAGTTGTCCTCCGGCAACGTGGGACTCCTTTGTGGGACTTCGGGTGAGCACCGTTTCACGCATCCTTGTAGTGCCTGTTTCTGGCACTTCTGCGGGTGCTGCGTGCTGCTGAGAGGGCTCCTTTTCTTGCTTGACGCACCCTCTGTCCCCAGACGCAATTGGCGACATCCTGGTCCCTCCTGGGCCACAGCAGCACCCAAAAACCCTAACCACATGATTTGCAGCTAGCAAGGCTTGTTGGCGGTCTTTCTGCAGGAAAACACTTCTGCACGACTCTCCACGGCGTGGGGGATCCATCCTCTAAAGGGGAAGTCTCTAGCCCTTGTCGTTCCTGCAGAACCTCCAGCTTCTACTGTCCAGTAGTAGCTTCTTTGCACCCACAGCTGGCATTTCCTGGGCATCTGCCCATCTCTGACTTGCTTGTGACTTTTGGACTTGGTCCCCTTGTTCCACAGGTACCCTCAACTGGAAATCCATCGTTGTTGCATTGCTGGTTTGTGTCTTTCCTGCGGAATTCCCCTATCACGACTTCTATGTCCTTTGGGGAACTTTAGTGCACTTTGCACTCACTTTTCAGGGTCTTGGGGTGGGCTATTTTTCTAACCCTTACTATTTTCTAATAGTCCCAGCGACCCTCTACAAGGTCACATAGGTTTGGGGTCCATTCGTGGTTCGCATTCCACTTTTGGAGTATATGGTTTGTGTTGCCCCTATCCCTATGTGTCCCCATTGCATCCTATTGTAACTATACATTGTTTGCACTGTTTTCTAATACTATTACTACATATTTTGGTATTGTGTACATATATCTTGTGTATATTTGCTATCCTCATACTGAGGGTACACTCTGAGATACTTTGGCATATTGTCATAAAAATAAAGTACCTTTATTTTTAGTATATCTGTGCATATGACACTTGTGGTACTGTAGGAGATTCACTCGTCTCCTAGTTCAGCCTAAGCTGCTCTGCTAAGCTACCATTATCTAACAGCCTATGCTGCTAGACACCCTATACACTAATTAGGGATAACTGGGCCTGGTGCAAGGTGCAAGTACCCCTAGGTACTCACTACAAGCCAGTCCAGTCTCCTACATTGGTTGTGCAGCGGTGGGATAAGTGCTTTGAGACTACTTACCACTTTTGTCATTGTACTTTTCATAAGAGAAAAATATACAAAACAAGTTCAGTGTATGTACACCTAACCAAAAAGTTTTGCATTTCTTTTCTCACCTCTTTTCTAAAGTGCTGAAAAGTACCTCAAAACTTTCTAAAAAGTTCTTAAAAGTTTAAAAAGTTTTTTTCTGTCTTTCTAAAAGTTCTGACAAACTTTTTATCCTTTTTCTATCACTTTAACTCTTTCTAAAAATGTCTGGCACAGGCCAAAATGTTGATCTGTCCAAACTTGCATATGATCACCTTAGCTGGAAAGGAGCAAGGAGTCTCTGTGTAGAAAGAGGTTTCAGTGTAGGGAAGAATCCTTCCTTGGAATTATTACTTAACATGCTTAGAGAACAAGATAAGGCCAAAAGGGCCCCATCTGTTGAAAAAGTAGCTAATGGTTCCCAATCTGATCCAGGGACTCCCCTAGGAAAAGATTCAGGAAAGAAACTTCCTAGCCTGCCCATTACTAGACAGTCTAGTATAGTTGGTAGTGATGTAGAGGTACACCATACAAATAGTGTTATCTCACATCATAGCAAGAGTATTGTTTCTCACCACAGTAGAAGTGATGTTTCTGTTAACCAAGCTGTTGGGGTGCCTTCTGTAAGGGATAGGTCTCCTTCTGTCCATTCTCACCATACCTCTGTTTCAAGGCATGTCCCTCCCACCCACCCTGATGACAGATTGTTAGAAAGGGAGCTCAATAGATTGAGAGTGGAACAAACCAGACTGAAGCTCAAAAAGCAACAGCTGGATTTGGATAGCCAATCCTTAGAAGTAGAGAAGGAGAGACCGAAATTGGGTTTAGAAACCCATGGTGACAGCAGCAGTATTCCCAATAGTCATCCTGCAAAAGAGCATGATTCTAGGAATCTGCACAAGATAGTTCCCCCTTATAAGGAGGGGGATGACATTAACAAGTGGTTTGCTGCACTTGAGAGGGCCTGTGTTGTACAGGATGTCCCTCAAAGGCAGTGGGCTGCTATCCTATGGCTATCATTTAGTGGAAAAGGTAGGGATAGGCTCCTTACTGTGAAAGAAAGTGAAGCCAATGATTTCAAAATTCTTAAGAATGCACTCCTGGATGGTTATGGCTTAACCACTGAACAATACAGGATAAAGTTCAGAGAGACCAAAAAGGAGCCTTCACAAGACTGGGTTGATTTATTTGACCATTCAGTGAAGGCCTTGGAGGGGTAGTTACATGGCAGTAAAGTTACTGATTATGACAGCCTGTATAACTTGATCCTGAGAGAGCATATTCTTAATAATTGTGTGTCTGATTTGTTGCACCAGTACTTGGTGGACTCTGATCTGACCTCTCCCCAAGAATTGGGAAAGAAGGCAGACAAATGGGTCAGAACAAGAGTGAACAGAACAGTTCATACTGGGAGTGACAAAGATGGCAACAAGAAGAAGGATGGTAAGTCTTCTGACAAGGGTGGGGACAAATCTAAAAATGAGTCTTCATCTGGCCCACAAAAACACTCTGGTTGGGGTGGTGGGCCCAAATCCTCTTCAAATCAAAACAAAGAATAGAAACCATGGTGCTATTTATGTAAAATAAAAGGCCATTGGACAACAGATCCCAGTTGTCCAAAGAAAAGCACCAAGCCTCCTACCACTACAACCCCTACTACTACACCTAGTGTCCCTACTAATAGCAGTGGTGGTGGGAGCAAACTTACTAATAGCCAATCCAAGGGAGTAGCTGGGCTCACTTTTGGTAACTTAGTTGGGGTTGGTCTGATTAGGGAGACCACAGAGGCTGTGTTAGTCTCTGAGGGGGCTATTGATTTAGCCACCTTGGTTGCTTGTCCCCTTAACATGGATAAGTACAAGCAACTACCCCTAATAAATGGTGTTGAGGTTCAGGCCTACAGGGACACTGGTGCCAGTGTGACTATGGTCATAGAGAAACTGGTCCACCCTGAACAACACCTACTTGGTCACCAGTACCAAGTAACCGATGCTCACAACAACACACTTAGCCACCCCATGGCTGTTGTAAATCTCAACTGGGGGGGGGTTACTGGTCCAAAGAAAGTTGTGGTAGCCACAGATTTACCTGTAGACTGTCTACTGATTTGGAGACATCAGCTTGGTCAGATGTGGAGTTGGAGGCCCATGCAGCAATGCTGGGCATTCCAGGGCATATTTTTGCTTTAACCAGGGCTCAGGCCAAAAAGCAAAAAGGACAGGGTGACTTGGATCCTGGAACAATGGACCAAGTGCTCCCTAAAGCTAGGGCTAGTAGAAGTAAAGCACTTCCTACTATCCCTCCCTCTACAGTGGATTCTACTTCTGAGGAAGAAGAATTTCCACCATGTGCAGAACCTACACCAGAGGAGCTGGAAGCAGACACTGCTGAGCTTTTGGGTGAAGGGGGGCCTGCCAGGGAGGAGCTGAGTGTGGCACAGCATACCTGTCCCACACTAGAGGGTCTAAGACAGCAAGCTGTCAAACAAGCTAATGGGGATGTCAGTGACTCTCACAGAGTTTACTGGGAGTACAACCTCTTGCACACTGAGGCAAAGGATCCTAAACCTGGAACTGCCAGGAGGTTAGTTATTCCTCAGGAGTACAGAAAGTTCCTCCTAACTCTAGCCCACAACATTCCCCTAGCTGGACATTCGGGACGAATGAAAACTTGGGACAGGCTTGTTCCCTTGTTTCATTGGCCTAGAATGTCTGAGGACACAAAATAATTTTGTAAGTCCTGTGAAACCTGTCAAGCCAGTGGCAAGACAGGTGGCACCCCAAAGGCACCCCTTATTCCACTGCCTGTGGTTGGGGTTCCCTTTGAAAGGGTAGGGGTTGACATAGTTGGCCCCCTTGACCCTCCTACTGCTTTAGGCAATAGGTTTATCTTGGTGGTAGTGGACCATGCCACAGGATATCCTGAAGCAATTCCTTTAAGGACCACTACAGCACCTGCAGTGGCAAAGGCCCTCCTGGGAATATTTTCCAGGGTGGGCTTCCCAAAGGAAGTAGTATCAGACAGGGGAAGCAATTTCATGTCTGCTTACTTAAAGGCCATGTGGAAGGAGTGTGGTGTGACTTACAAGTTCACTACACCCTATCATCCACAAACAAATGGATTGGTGGAGAGATTTAACAAAACTCTCAAAGACATGATTATGGGACTCCCTGAAAAACTCCGCAGGAGATGGGATATCCTTTTACCATGCCTCCTTTTTGCCTACAGGGAGGTACCCCAGAAAGGAGTGGGCTTCAGCCCCTTTGAACTCCTCTTTGGACACCCTGTTAGGGGTCCACTAACACTTGTCAAGGAGGGTTGGGAACAACCTTTAAAAGCTCCAAAGCAAGATATTGTGGATTATGTACTTGGCCTCAGATCAAGGATGGCTGAGTATATGAAAAAGGCCAGTAAAAACCTTCAGGCCAGCCAAGAGCTCCAGAAGCAATGGCATGATCAGAAGGCTGTTTTGGTTCAGTACCAACCAGGGCAGAAAGTGTGGGTCTTGGAGCCTGTGGCCCCAAGAGCACTCCAAGATAAATGGAGTGGACCCCACATAATTGTTGAAAAGAAGGGTGAAGTCACCTACTTAGTTGACTTAGGCACTGCCAGGAGTCCCCTTAGGGTGCTCCATGTCAATCGCCTGAAGCCCTACTATGACAGGGCTGATCTCACCCTGCTCATGGCAACTGATGAGGGACAGGAAGAAGACAGTGATCCTCTACCTGATCTCTTCTCTTCCACAGAACAAGATGCTCTGGTGGAAGGTGTAGTTTTGGCTGATTGTCTTACTGCTGAGCAGAAAGACCATTGCATAAATCTCCTTGGTCAGTTTTCTGAACTCTTCTCTACTGTGCCAGGTACTACTTCTTGGTGTGAGCACACTATAGATACTGGAGACAGCTTGCCTGTCAAAAGTAAGATCTATAGGCAGCCTGACCATGTCAGAGACTGCATAAAGCAAGAGGTGCAGAAAATGATAGAACTGGGAGTGGTTGAGCACTCTGAAAGTCCATGGGCTTCTCCTGTGGTACTTGTACCAAAACCTCATTCCAAGGATGGAAAGAAGGAAATGCGGTTTTGTGTAGACTACAGAGGTCTCAACCAGGTAACCAAAACTGATGCTCACCCTATACCCAGGGCAGATGAGCTCATAGATACACTGGCATCTGCCAAGTATCTAAGCACTTTTGACTTGACTGCAGGGTATTGGCAGATCAAATTATCAGAAGATGCTAAACCTAAAACTGCATTTTCAACCATTGGAGGCCATTACCAATTCACAGTAATGCCTTTTGGATTGAAAAATGTACCTGCCACTTTTCAGAGGTTGGTGAACACAGTCCTGCAAGGGCTGGAAGCTTTTAGTGCAGCATATCTGGACGATATAGATGTCTTTAGCTCCAGTTGGGATGATCACCTGGTCCACCTATGGAAAGTTTTAGAGGCCCTGCAAAAGGCAGGCCTCACTATCAAGGCTTCAAAGTGCCAGATAGGGCAGGGGAAGGTGGTTTATCTGGGACACCTTGTTTGTGGGGAACAGATTGTACCACTTCAGGGGAAAATCCAAACTATTATAGATTGGGTTCCCCCTACTACTCAGACTCAGGTGAGAGCCTTCCTAGGCCTCACTGGGTATTACAGGAGGTTCATTAAGAACTATGGCTCAATTGCAGCCCCTCTTAACGACCTCACATCCAAGAAAATGCCTAAAAAGGTATTATGGACAGCAAACTGTCAGAAAGCTTTTGAGGAGCTGAAGCAGGCCATGTGCTCTGCACCTGTCCTGAAAAGCCCTTGTTACTCTAAAAATTCTATGTCCAAACTGATGCATCTGAATTAGGAGTAGGGGCAGTCCTATCACAACTTAATTCTGAGGGCCAGGATCAACCTGTTGCTTTTATTAGTAGAAGGTTGACCCCTAAAGAAAAGCGTTGGTCTGCAATTGAGAGGGAGGCCTTTGCTGTGGTCTGGGCACTGAAGAAGTTGAGGCCATACTTGTTTGGCACTCACTTCATTGTTCAGACAGACCACAAACCTCTACTTTGGCTAAAGCAAATGAAAGGTGAAAATCCTAAATTATTGAGGTAGTCCATATCCCTACAGGGAATGGACTATACAGTGGAACATAGACCTGGGAGTAGCCACTCCAATGCAGATGGACTCTCCAGATATTTCCACTTAGACAATGAAGACTCATCAGGTCATGGCTAGTCTTATTGTCCTTCGTTTGGGGGTGGGGGTTGTGTAGGAAAGTACCATCTTGCCTGGCATGTTACCCCCATTTTTCACTATATATATGTTGTTTTAGTTGTATGTGTCACTGGGACCCTGCCAGCCAGGGCCCCAGTGCTCATAAGTATGCCTGAATGTGTTACCTGTGTTATGACTAACTGTCTCACTGAGGCTCTGCTAATCAGAACCTCAGTGGTTATGCTCTCTCATTTCTTTCCAAATTGTCACTAACAGGTTAGTGACCAATTTTACCAATTTATATTGGCTTACTGGAACACCCTTATAATTCCCTAGTATATGGTACTGAGGTACCCAGGGTATTGGGGTTCCAGGTGATCCCTATGGGCTGCAGCATTTCTTTTGCCACCCATAGGGAGCTCTGACAAACCTTACACAGGCCTGCCACTGCAGCCTGAGTGAAATAACGTCCACTTTATTTCACAGCCATTTTACACTGCACTTAAGTAACTTATAAGTCACCTATATGTCTAACCTTTACCTGGTAAAGGTTAGGTGCAAAGTTACTTAGTGTGAGGGCACCCTGGCACTAGCCAAGGTGCCCCCACATTGTTCAGGGCCAATTCCCCGGACTTTGTGAGTGCGGGGACACCATTACACGCGTGCACTACATATAGGTCACTACCTATATGTAGCTTCACAATGGTAACTCCGAATATGGCCATGTAACATGTCTATGATCATGGAATTTCCCCCTCTATGCCTTCCTGGCATAGTTGGCACAATCCCATGATCCCAGTGGTCTGTAGCACAGACCCGGGTACTGCCAAACTGCCTTTCCCAGGGATTCACTGCAGCTGCTGCCAGCCCCTCAGATAGGCTTCTGCCCTCCTGGGGTCCAGCCAGGCCTGGCCCAGGATGGCAGAACAAAGGACTTCCTCTGAGAGAGGGTGTTACACCCTCTCCCATTGGAAAATGGTGTGAAGGCAGGGGAGAAGTAGCCTCCCACAGCCTCTGGAAATGCTTTCATGGGCACACATGGTGCCCATTTCTGCATAAGCCAGTCTACACCGGTTCAGGGACCCCTTAGCCCTGCTCTGGCGCGAAACTGGACAAAGGAAAGGGAAGTGACCACTCCCCTGACCTGTACCTCCCCTGGGAGGTGCCCAGAGCTCCTCCAGTGTGCTCCAGACCTCTGCCATCTTGGAAACAGAGGTGCTGCTGGCACACTGGACTGCTCTAAGAGGCCAGTGCCAGCAGGTGACGTCAGAGACTCCTTCTGATAGGCTCCTTCAGGTGTTGCTAGCCTATCCTCTCTCCTAAGTAGCCAAACCCTCTTTTCTGGCTATTTAGGGTCTCTGTCTTTGGGGATTCCTTAGATAACGAATGCAAGAGCTCATCCGAGTTGCTCTGCATCTCTCTCTTCACCTTCTGCCAAGAAATCGACTGCTGACCGCGCTGGAAGCCTGCAAAACTGCAACAAAGTAGCAAAGACGACTACTGCAACTCTGTAACGCTGATCCTGCCGCCTTCTCGACTGCTTTCCTGGTGGTGCATGCTGTGGGGTTAGTCTGCCTCCTCTCTGCACTAGAAGCTCCGAAGAAATCTCCCGTGGGTCGACGGAATCGTCCCCCTGCAACCGCAGGCACCAAAGAACTGCATCACCAGTACCCTGGGTCTCCTCTCAGCACGACGAGCGAGGTCCCTTGAATCCAGCAACTCTGTCCAAGTGACTCCCACAGTCCAGTGACTCTTCAGTCCAAGTTTGGTGGAGGTAAGTCCTTGCCTCCCCACGCCAGACTGCATTGCTGGGAACCGCGACTTTTGCAGCTACTCCGGCCTCCGTGCACTTCTGGTGGAAATCCTTTGTGCACAGTACAGCCTGGGTCCACGGCACTCTAACCTGCATTGCACGACTTCCTAAGTTGTCCTTCGGCGACGTGGGACTCCTTTGTGCGACTTCGGGTGAGCACTGTTTCACGCATCCTCTTAGTGCCTGTTTCTGGCACTTCTGCAGGTGCTGCCTGCTGCTGAGAGGGCTCTTTGTCTTGCTCGATGCCCCCTCTGTCCCCAGACGCAATTGGCGACATCCTGGTCCCTCCTGGGCCACAGCAGTACCCAAAAACCCTAACCACACGATTTGCAGCTAGCAAGGCTTGTTGGCGGTCTTTCTTCAGGAAAATACTTCTGCACGACTCTCCACGGCGTGGGGGATCCATCCTCCAAAGGGGAAGTCTCTAGCCCTTGTCGTTCTTGCAGAACCTCCAGCTTCTACTGTCCAGTAGCAGCTTCTTTGCACCCACAGCTGGCATTTCCTGGGCATCTGCCCATCTCCGACTTGCTTGTGACTTTTGGACTTGGTCCCCTTGTTCCACAGGTACCCTCGACTGGAAATCCATCGTTGTTGCATTGCTGGTTTGTGTCTTTCCTGCAGAATTCCCCTATCACAACTCCTATGTCCTTTGGGGAACTTTAGTGCACTTTGCACTCACTTTTCAGGGTCTTGGGGTGGGCTATTTTTCTAACCCTTACTATTTTCTAATAGTCCCAGCGACCCTCTACAAGGTCACATAGGTTTGGGGTCCATTCGTGGTTCGCATTCCACTTTTGGAGTAAATGGTTTGTGTTGCCCCTATCCCTATGTGTCCCCATTGCATCCTATTGTAACTATACATTGTTTGCACTGTTTTCTAATACTATTACTGCATATTTTGGTATTGTGTACATATATCTTGTGTATATTTGCTATCCTCATACTGAGGGTACACTCTGAGATACTTTGGCATATTGTCATAAAAATAAAGTACCTTTATTTTTAGTATATCTGTGTATTGTGTTTTCTTATGATATTGTGCATATGACACTTGTGGTACTGTAGGAGCTTCACTCGTCTCCTAGTTCAGCCTAAGCTGCTCTGCTAAGCTACCATTATCTAACAGCCTATGCTGCTAGACACCCTATACACTAATAAGGGATAACTGGGCCTGGTGCAAGGTGCAAGTACCCCTAGGTACTCACTACAAGCCAGTCCAGTCTCCTACAGGTGTACATACACTGAACTTGTTCTGTATATTTTTCTCTTATGAAAAGTACAATGACAAAAGTGGTAAGTAGTTGCAAAGTACTTATCCCACCGCTGCACAACCAATGTAGGAGGCTGGACTGGCTTGTAGTGAGTACCAAGGGGTACTTACACCTTGCACCAGGCCCAGGTATCCCTTATTAGTGTATAGGTGTAGGAGGCTGGACTGGCTTGTAGTGAGTACCTAGGGGTACTTGCACCTTGCACCAGGCCCAGTTATCCCTTATTAGTGTATAGGGTGTCTAGCAGCTTAGGCTGATAGATAATGGCAGCTTAGCAGAGCAGCTTAGGCTGAACTAGGAGACGTGTGAAGCTACTACAGTACCACTTAGTGTCATATGCACAATATCATAAGAAAACACAATACACAGTTATACTAAAAATAAAGGTACTTTATTTTTATGACAATATGCCAAAGTATCTCAGAGTGTACCCTCAGTGAGAGGATAGGAAATATACACAAGATATATATACACAATACCAGAAATATGCAGTATAGTCTTAGAAAACAGTGCAAACAATGTATAGTTACAATAGGATGCAATGGGGACACATAAGGATAGGGGCAACACAAACCATATACTCCAAAAGTGGAATGCGAACCACGAATGGACCCCAAACCTATGTGACCTTGTAGAGGGTCGCTGGGACTATTAGAAAATAGTGAGGGTTAGAAAAATAGCCCACCCCAAGACCCTGAAAAGTGAGTGCAAAGTGCACTAAAGTTCCCCGAAGGACAAAGAAGTCGTGATAGGGGAATAAGGCAGGAAAGACACAAACCAACAATGCAACAACGCTGGATTTCCAATCTGGGGTACCTGTGGAACAAGGGGACCAAGTCCAAAAGTCACAAGTAAGTCGGAGATGGGCAGATGCCCAGGATATGCCAGCTGCGGGTGCAAAGAAGCTTCGACTCGACTGAAGAAGCTGCGGTTTCTGCAGGAACGCAAAGGGCTAGAGACATCCCCTTTGGAGGACGTATCCCTCTCGCCTTATACAGTCGTGCAGAAGTGTTTTCCCGCCGAAAGAACGCCAAGAAGCCTTGCTAGCTGCAAATCGTGCATTTAGCGTTTTTGGAAGCTGCTGTGGCCCAGGAGGGACCAGGAGGTCGCAAATTGGACCAGCAGGTAGAAGGGACATCGAGCAAGACAAGAAGCTCTCTTAGCAGCAGGTGGCACCCGGAGAAGTGCCAGAAACAGGCACTACGAGGATGCGTGAAACGGTGCTCACCCGAAGTTACACAAATGAGTCCCACGTCGCCGGAGACCAACTTAGAAAGTCGTGCAATGCAGGTTAGAGTGCCGTGGACCCAGGCTTGGCTGTGCACAAAGGATTTCCGCCGGAAGTGCACAGGGGCCGGAGTAGCTGCAAAAGTCGCGGTTCCCAGCAATGCAGTCTATCGAGGTGAGGCAAGGACTTACCTCACCAAACTTGGACTGAAGAGTCACTGGACTGTGGGAGTCACTTGGACAGAGTTGCTGGATTCGAGGGACCTCGCTCGTCGTGCTGAGAGGAGACCCAAGGGACCGGTAATGCAGCTTTTTGGTGCCTGCGGTTGCACGGGGAAGATTCCGTCGACCCACGGGAGATTTCTTCGGAGCTTCTAGTGCAAAGAGGAGGCAGACTACCCCCACAGCATGCACCACCAGGAAAACAGTCGAGAAGGCGGCAGGATCAGCGTTACAGAGTTGCAGTAGTCGTCTTAGCTACTATGTTGCAGTTTTGCAGGCTTCCAGCGCGGTCAGCGGTCGATTCCTTGGCAGAAGGTGAAGAGAGAGATGCAGAGGAACTCGGATGAGCTCTTGCATTCGTTATCTAAGGAATCCCAAGAGACAGAGACCCTAAATAGCCAGAAAAGAGGGTTTGGCTACCTAGGAGAGAGGATAGGCTAGCAACACCTGAAGGAGCCTATCAGAAGGAGTCTCTGACGTCACCTGGTGGCACTGGCCACTCAGAGCAGTCCAGTGTGCCAGCAGCACCTCTGTTTCCAAGATGGCAGAGGTCTGGAGCACACTGGAGGAGCTCTGGGCACCTCCCAGGGAAGGTACAGGTCAGGGGAGTGGTCACTCCCCTTTCCTTTGTCCAGTTTCGCGCCAGAGCAGGGCTAAGGGGTCCCTGAACTGGTGTAGACTGGCTTATGCAGAATTGGGCACATCTGTGCCCAAGAAAGCATTTCCAGAGGCTGGGGGAGGCTACTCCTCCCCTGCCTTCACACCATTTTCCAAAGGGAGAGGGTGTAACACCCTCTCTCACAGGAAGTCCTTTGTTCTGCCATCCTGGGCCAGGCCTGGCTGGACCCCAGGAGGGCAGATGCCTGTCTGAGGGGTTGGCAGCAGCAGCAGCTGCAGTGAAACCCCGGGAAAGGCAGTATGGCAGTACCAGGGTCTGTGCTACAGACCACTGGGATCATGGGATTGTGCCAACTATGCCAGGATGGTATAGATGGGGCAATTCCATGATCATAGAAATATTACATGGCCATATTCGGAGTTACCATTGTGAAGCTACATATAGGTAGTGACCTATATGTAGTGCACGCGTGTAATGGTGTCCCCGCACTCACAAAGTCCGGGGAATTGGCCCTGAACAATGTGGGGGCACCTTGGCTAGTGCCAGGGTGCCCTCACACTAAGTAACTTTGCACCTAACCTTTACCAGGTAAAGGTTAGACATATAGGTGACTTATAAGTTATTTAAGTGCAGTGTAAAATGGCTGTGAAATAATGTGGACGTTATTTCACTCAGGCTGCAGTGGCAGGCCTGTGTAAGATTTTTCAGAGCTCCCTATGGGTGGCAAAAGAAATGCTGCAGCCCATAGGGATCTCCTGGAACCCCAATACCCTGGGTACCTCAGTACCATATACTAGGGAATTATAAGGGTGTTCGAGTAAGCCAATGTAAATTGGTAAAATTGGTCACTAGCCTGTCAGTGACAATTTGAAAGAAATGAGAGAGCATAACCACTGAGGTTCTGATTAGCAGAGCCTCAGTGAGACAGTTAGTCACTACACAGGTAACACATTCAGGCACACTTATGAGCACTGGGGCCCTGGTGAACAGGGTCCCAGTGACACATACAACTAAAACAACATATATACAGTGAAAAATGGGGGTAACATGCCAGGCAAGATGGTACTTTCCTACACAACCCCCCCCCAAACGAAGGACAGTAAGACTAGCCATGACCTGATGAGTCTTCATTGTCTAAGTGGAAATATCTGGAGAGTTGTAGGAGGCTGGACTGGCTTGTAGTGAGTACCAAGGGGTACTTGCACCTTGCACCAGGCCCAGTTATCCCTTATTAGTGTATAGGGTGTCTAGCAGCTTAGGCTGATAGATAATGGTAGCTTAGCAGAGCAGCTTAGGCTGAACTAGGAGACGTGTGAAGCTACTACAGTACCACTTAGTGTCATATGCACAATATCATAAGAAAACACAATACACAGTTATACTAAAAATAAAGGTACTTTATTTTTATGACAATATGCCAAAGTATCTTAGAGTGTACCCTCAGTGAGAGGATAGGAAATATACACAAGATACATATACACAATAGCAAAAATATGCAGTATAGTCTTAGAAAACAGTGCAAACAATGTATAGTTACAATAGGATGCAATGGGGAAACATAGGGATAGGGGCAACACAAACCATATACTCCAAAAGTGGAATGCGAACCACGAATGGACCCCAAACCTATGTGACCTTGTAGAGGGTCGCTGGGACTATTAGAAAATAGTGAGAGTTAGAAAAATAACCCTCCCCAAGACCCTGAAAAGTGAGTGCAAAGTGCACCAAAGTTCCCCTAAGGACAAAATAGTCGTGTTAGAGGGAAAATGCAAGGAAAACACAAATCAGCAATGCAACAACGATGGATTCCTGACTGAGGGTACCTGTGGAACAAGGGGACCAAGTCCAAAAGTCACAAGCAGCTCGGAGATGGGCAGATGCCCAAGAAATGCCAGCGGTTGGTGCAAAGAAGCTCTTACTAGGCTGAAGAACTGTGAATACTGCAGGAACGACAAGGGCTAGAGACTTCCCCTTTGGAGGATGGATCCCCCACGCCTTGGAGAGTCGTGCAGAAGTGTTTTCCCGCCGGATGGACGCCAACAAGCCTTGCTACACGCAAATCGTGCGTTTGGCGTTTTTGGACGCTGCTGGGGCCCAGGAGGGACCAGGAGGTCGCAAATTGGACCTGCAGAGAGAGGGGACGTCGAGCAAGACAATGAGCCCTCACTGAAGCAGGTAGCACCCGGAGAAGTGCCAGAAACAGGCACTACGAGGATGCGTGAAACGGTGCTCGCCGAAGTTGCACAAAGGAGTCCCACGTCGCCGGAGACCAACTTAGAAAGTCGTGCAATGCAGGTTAGAGTGCCGTGGACCCAGGCTTGGCTGTGCACGAAGGATTTCCGCCGGAAGTGCACAGGGGCCGGAGTAGCTTGCAAAGTCGCGGTTCCCAGCAATGCAGCCCAGCGAGGTGAGGCAAGGACTTACCTCCACCAAACTTGGGCTGAAGAGTCACTGGACTGTGGGGGTCACTTGGACGGTGTTGCTGGATTCGAGGGACCTCGCTCGTCGTGCTGAGAGGAGACCCAAGGGACCGGTAATGCAGCTTTTTGGTGCCTGCGGTTGCAGGGGGAAGATTCCGTCGACCCACGGGAGATTTCTTCGGAGCTTCTGGTGCAGAGAGGAGGCAGACTACCCCCACAGCATGCACAAGCAGGAAAACAGTCGAGAAGGCGGCAGGATCAGCGTTACAGAGTTGCAGTAGTCGTCTTTGCTACTATGTTGCAGGTTTGCAGGCTTCCAGCGCGGTCAGCGGTCGATTCCTTATCAGAAGGTGAAGAGGGAGATGCAGAGGAACTCGGCTGAGCTCATGCATTCGTTATCTACAGTTTCCCCAGAGACAGAGACCCTAAATAGCCAGAAAAGAGGGTTTGGCTACCTAGGAGAGAGGAAAGGCTACTAACACCTGAAGGAGCCTATCACAAGGAGTCTCTGACGTCACCTGGTGGCACTGGCCACTCAGAGCAGTCCAGTGTGCCAGCAGCACCTCTGTTTCCAAGATGGCAGAGGTCTGGAGCACACTGGAGGAGCTCTGGACACCTCCCAGGGGAGGTGCAGGTCAGGGGAGTGGTCACTCCCCTTTCCTTTGTCCAGTTTCGCGCCAGAGCAGGGGCTAAGGGGTCCCTGAACCGGTGTAGACTGGCTTATGCAGAATTGGGCACATCTGTGCCCAACAAAGCATTTCCAGAGGCTGGGGGAGGCTACTCCTCCCCTGCCTTCACACCATTTTCCAAAGGGAGAGGGTGTCACACCCTCTCTCAGAGGAAGTTCTTTGTTCTGCCATCCTGGGCTAGGCCTGGCTGGACCCCAGGAGGGCAGCTGCCTGTCTGAGGGGTTGGCAGCAGCAGCAGCTGCAGAGAAACCCCAGGAAGGGCAGTCTGGCAGTACCAGGGTCTGTGCTACAGACCACTGGGATCATGGAATTGTACCAACAATGCCAGGATGGCATAGAGGGGGCAATTCCATGATCATAGACATGTTACATGGCCATATTCGGAGTTACCATGGTGAAGCTACATATAGGTAGTGACCTATATGTAGTGCACGCGTGTAATGGTGTCCCCGCACTCACAAAGTTCAGTGAATTGGCTCTGAACAATGTGGGGGCACCTTGGCTAGTGCCAGGGTGCCCTCACACTAAGTAACTTTGCACCTAACCTTTACCAGGTAAAGGTTAGACATATAGGTGACTTATAAGTTACTTAAGTGCAGTGTAAAATGGCTGTGAAATAACGTGGACGTTATTTCACTCAGGCTGCAGTGGCAGGCCTGTGTAAGATTTGTCAGAGCTCCCTATGGGTGGCAAAAGAAATGCTGCAGCCCATAGGGATCTCCTGGAACCCCAATACCCTGGGTACCTCAGTACCATATACTAGGGAATTATAAGGGTGTTCCAGTAAGCCAATGTAAATTGGTAAAAATGGTCACTAGCCTGTCAGTGACAATTTGGAAAGAAATGAGAGAGCATAACCACTGAGGTTCTGATTAGCAGAGCCTCAGTGAGACAGTTAGTCACTACACAGGTAACACATTCAGGCACACTTATGAGCACTGGGGCCCTGGGTTACCAGGGTCCCAGTGACACATACAACTAAAACAACATATATACAGTGAAAAATGGGGGTAACATGCCAGGCAAGATGGTACTTTCCTACACAACCCCCCCCCAAACGAAGGACAATAAGACTAGCCATTACCTGATGAGTCTTCATTGTCTAAGTGGAAATATCTGGAGAGTCCATCTGCATTGGAGTGGCTACTCCCAGGTCTATGTTCCACTGTATAGTCCATTCCCTGTAGGGATATGGACCACCTCAACAATTTAGGATTTTCACCTTTCATTTGTTTTAGCCACAGTAGAGGTTTGTGGTCTGTCTGAACAATGAAGTGAGTGCCAAACAGGTATGGCGTCAACTTCTTCAGAGCCCAGACCACAGCAAAGGCCTCCCTCTCTATGGCAGACCAACGCTTTTCTCTAGGGGTCAACCTTCTACTAATAAAAGCAACAGGTTGATCCTGGCCCTCAGAATTAAGTTGTGATAGGACTGCCCCTACTCCTAATTCAGATGCATCAGTTTGGACATAGAATTTTTTAGAGTAACAAGGGCTTTTCAGGACAGGTGCAGAGCACATGGCCTGCTTCAGCTCCTCAAAAGCTTTCTGACAGTTTGCTGTCCATAATACCTTTTTAGGCATTTTCTTGGATGTGAGGTCATTAAGAGGGGCTGCAATGGAGCCATAGTTCTTAATGAACCTCCTGTAATACCCAGTGAGGCCTAGGAAGGCTCTCACCTGAGTCTGAGTGGTAGGGGGAACCCAATCAATAATAGTTTGGATTTTCCCCTGAAGTGGTGCAATCTGTTCCCCACCAACAAGGTGTCCCAGATAAACCACCTTACCCTGCCCTATCTGGCACTTTGAAGCCTTGATAGTGAGGCCTGCCTTTTGCAGAGCCTCCAAAACTTTCCATAGGTGGACCAGGTGATCATCCCAGCTGGAGCTAAAGACAGCTATATCGTCCAAATATGCTGCACTGAAAGCTTCCAGCCCTTGCAGGACTGTGTTCACCAACCTCTGAAAAGTGGCAGGTGCATTTTTCAAACCAAAAGGCATTACAGTAAACTGGTAATGTCCTCCAATGGTAGAAAATGCAGTCTTAGGTTTAGCATCTTCTGACAATTTGATCTGCCAATACCCTGCAGTCAAATCAAAAGTGCTTAGATACTTGGCAGATGCCAGTGTATCTATGAGCTCATCTGCCCTGGGTATAGGGTGAGCATCAGTTTTGGTTACCAAGTTGAGACCTCTATAGTCTACACAAAACCTCATTTCCTTCTTTCCATCTTTAGAATTGGGTTTTGGTACCAGTACCACAGGAGAAGCCCATGGACTGTCAGAGTGCTCAACCACTCCTAGTTCCAACATTTTCTGAACTTCTTGCTTTATGCAGTCCCTGACATGGTCAGGCTGCCTATAGATCTTACTTTTGACAGGTAAACTGGCTCCAGTATCTATAGTGTGCTCACACCAAGAAGTGGTGCCTGGCACAGTAGAGAAGAGTTCTGAAAATTGTCCTAGGAGATTTATGCAATTATCTTTCTGCTCAGCAGTAAGACAATCAGCCAAAACTACACCTTCCACAAGAGCATCTTGTTCTGTGGAAGAGAAGAGATCAGGTAGAGGATCACTGTCTTCTTCCTGTCCCTCATCTGTTGCCATGAGCAGGGTGAGATCAGCCCTGTCATAATAGGGTTTCAGGCGGTTGACATGGAGCACCCTAAGGGGACTCCTGGCAGTGCCTAAGTCAACCAAGTAGGTGACTTCACCCTTCTTTTCAACAATTGTGTGGGGTCCACTCCATTTATCTTGGAGTGCTTTGGGGCCACAGGCTCCAAGACCCACACTTTCTGCCCTGGTTGGTACTGAACCAAAACAGCCTTCTGATCATGCCATTGCTTCTGGAGCTCTTGGCTGGCCTGAAGGTTTTTACTGGCCTTTTTCATGTACTCAGCCATCCTTGATCTGAGGCCAAGTACATAATCCACAATATCCTGCTTAGGAGCTTTTAAAGGTTGTTCCCAACCCTCCTTTACAAGTGTGAGTGGACCCCTAACAGGGTGTCCAAAAAGAATTCAAAGGGGCTGAAGCCCACTCCTTTCTGGGGTACCTCCCTGTAGGCAAAAAGGAGGCATGGTAGAAGGATATCCCATCTCCTGCGGAGTTTTTCAGGGAGTCCCATAATCATGCCTTTGAGAGTTTTATTAAATCTCTCCACCAGTCCATTTGTTTGTGGATGATAGGGTGTTGTGAACTTGTAAGTTACACCACACTCCTTCCACATGGCCTTTAAGTATGCAGACATGAAATTGCTTCCTCTGTCTGATACTACTTCCTTTGGGAAGCCCACCCTGGAAAATATTCCCAGGAGGGCCTTTGCCACTGCAGGAGCTGTAGTGGTCCTTAAAGGAATTGCTTCAGGATATCTTGTGGCATGGTCCACTACCACCAAGATAAACCTATTGCCTGAAGCAGTAGGAGGGTCAAGGGGGCCAACTATGTCAACCCCTACCCTTTCAAAGGGAACCCCAACCACAGGCAGTGGGATAAGGGGTGCCTTTGGAGTGCCACCTGTCTTGCCACTGGCTTGACAGGTTTCACAGGACTTACAAAATTCCTTTGTGTCCTCAGACATCCTAGGCCAATGAAACAATGGTACCAATCTGTCCCAAGTTTTCATTTGACCCAGGTGCCCAGCTAAGGGAATGTCATGTGCCAGTGTTAGGAGGAACTTTCTGTACTCCTGAGGAATCACTAATCTCCTGGCAGCTCCAGGTTTAGGATCCCTATGCTCAGTGTACAAGAGGTTGTCCTCCCAGTAAACTCTGTGAGAGTCACTGACATCCCCATTAGCCTGTTTGACAGCTTGCTGTCTGAGACCCTCTAATGTGGGACAGGTTTGCTGTGCCACACTCAGCTCCTCTCTGGCAGGCCCCCCTTCACCCAAAAGCTCAGCAGTGTCTGCTTCCAGCTCCTCTGGTGTAGGTTCTGCACAGGGAGGGAATTCTTCTTCCTCAGAAGTAGAATCCACTGTAGAGGGAGGGATAGTAGGAAGTGGTTTGCTTCTACTAGCCCTAGCTTTAGGGAGCACTTGGTCCATTGTTCCAGGATCCAAGCTTCCCTGTCCTTTTTGCTTTTTGGCCTGAGCCCTTGTCAAAGCAAAAATATGCCCTGGGATGCCCAGCATTGCTGCATGGGCCTCCAACTCCACATCTGACCAAGCTGATGTCTCCAAATCATTCCCTAATAGACAGTCTACAGGTAAATCTGAAGCTACCACAACTTTCTTTGGACCAGTTACCCCCCCCCCCAGTTGAGATTTACAACAGCCATGGGGTGGCTTTGTGTTATGTTGTGAGCATCGGTAACTTGGTACTGGTGTCCAAGTATGTGTTGTTCAGGGTGCACCAGTTTCTCAATCACCATTGTGACACTGGCACCTGTGTCCCTGTAGGCCTGGACCTCAACACCATTTATTAGGGTTAGTTGCTTGTACTTCTCCAAGTTATGGGGGCAAGCAACCAAAGTGGCTAAGTCAATAGCCCCTTCAGAGACTAAAGTAGCCTCTGTGGTCTCCCTAATTAGACCAACCCCAACTAAATTACCAAAAGTGAGCCCAGCTACTCCCTTGGATTGGCTATTAGTAGGTTTGCTCCCACCACCACTGCTATTAGTAGGGACACTAGGTGTAGCAGTAGGGGTTGTAGTGGTAGGAGCTGTGGTGCCTTTCTTTGGACAACTGGGATCTGTTGTCCAATGGCCTTTTATTTTACATAAATAGCACCATGGTTTCTTTTCCTTGTTCTGATTAAAGGAGGATTTGGACCCACCACCCCCACCAGAGTGTTTTTGTGGGCCTGATGAAGACTCATTTTTAGATTTGTCCCCACCCTTGTCAGAAGACTTACCATCCTTCTTCTTGTTGCCATCTTTGTCACCCCCTGTATGAACTTTTCTGTTCACTCTTGTTCTGACCCATTTGTCTGCCTTCTTTCCCAATTCTTGGGGAGAGGTCAGATCCGAGTCCACCAAGTACTGGTGCAACAAATCAGACACACAATTATTAAGAATATGCTCTCTCAGGATCAAGTTATACAGGCTGTCATAATCAGTAACTTTACTGCCATGTAACCACCCCTCCAAGGCCTTCACTGCCTGGTCAATGAAATCAACCCAGTCTTGTGAAGACTCCTTTTTGGTGTCTCTGAACTTTATCCTGTACTGTTCAGTGGTTAAGCCATAACCATCCAGGAGTGCATTCTTAAGAACTTGGAAATTGTTAGCATCATTTTCTTTTACAGTAAGGAGCCTATCCCTACCTTTTCCAGTAAATGATAGCCATAGGATAGCAGCCCACTGCTTTTGAGGGACATCCTGTACAGCACAGGCCCTCTCAAGTGCAGCAAACCACTTGTTAATGTCATCCCCCTCCTTATAAGGGGGAACTATTTTGTGCAGATTCCTAGAATCATGCTCTTTTGCAGGATGACTATGGGGAATACTGCTGCTGCCACCATGGGTATCTAAACCCATCTTCTGTCTTTCCCTCTCTATTTCTAAAGACTGTCTATCCAAATCCAGCTGTTGCTTCTTGAGCTTCAGTCTGGTTTGCTCCACTCTCAATCTATTGAGCTCCCTTTCTAACAATCTGTCATCAGGGTGGGTGGGAGGGACATTTCTAGATACAGAGGTATGATGGGAATGAACAGAAGGAGACCTGTCCCTTACAGAGGGCACCCTAACAGCTTGGCTACCAGTATAATGTGAGAGCACACCATTAGTATGGTGTGATTCAACCTCTGTACCAACTATGCTAGACTGTCTAGTAATGGGCAGGCTGAGAAGTTTCTTTCCTGAACCTTTTCCTGGGGGAGTCCCTGGATCAGATTGAGAACCATTAGCTACTTTTTCTACAGATTGGGCACTTATGGCCTTATCCTGTACTCTAAGCATATTAATTAACAGTTCTAAAGAAGGATTCTTCCCTACACTCAAACCTCTCTCTATGCAGAGACTCCTTGCTCCTTTCCAGCTAAGGTGATCATATGCAAGTTTGGACAGTTCAACAATTTTTCCTGTGCCAGATATTTTCAGAGAGAGTTAAAGTGATAGAAAAAGAGAAAAAAGTTTTCAGAACTTTTTGGAAAGACAGAAAAAAACTTTTTAAACTTTTAAGAACTTTTTGAAAGTTTAGAATTACTTTTCAGCACTTAGAAAAGAGTGAAAAGAGGAAATGCAAAACTTTTTGGCTATGTGTATATACACTGACCTTGTTTTGTATATTTTTCTCTTATGAAAAGTACAATGACAAGAGTGGTAAGTAGTCTCAAGCACTTATCCCACCACTGCACAACCAATGTAGGAGGCTGGACTGGCTTGTAGTGAGTACCAACGGGTACTTGCACCTTGCACCAGGCCCAGTTATCCCTTATTAGTGTATAGGGTGTCTAGCAGCTTAGGCTGATAGATAATGGTAGCTTAGCAGAGCAGCTTAGGCTGAACTAGGAGACGTGTGAAGCTACTACAGTACCACTTAGTGTCATATGCACAATATCATAAGAAAACACAATACACAGTTATACTAAAAATAAAGGTACTTTATTTTTATGACAATATGCCAAAGTATCTTAGAGTGTACCCTCAGTGAGAGGATAGTAAATATACACAAGATATATATACACAATAGCAAAAATATGCAGTATAGTCTTAGAAAACAGTGCAAACAATGTATAGTTACAATAGGATGCAATGGGGAAACATAGGGATAGGGGCAACACAAACCATATACTCCAAAAGTGGAATGGGAACCACGAATGGACCCCAAACCTATGTGACCTTGTAGAGGGTCGCTGGGACTATTAGAAAATAGTGAGAGTTAGAAAAATAACCCTCCCCAAGACCCTGAAAAGTGAGTGCAAAGTGCACCAAAGTTCCCCTAAGGACAAAATAGTCGTGTTAGAGGGAAAATGCAAGGAAAACACAAATCAGCAATGCAACAACGATGGATTCCTGACTGAGGGTACCTGTGGAACAAGGGGACCAAGTCCAAAAGTCACAAGCAGCTCGGAGATGGGCAGATGCCCAAGAAATGCCAGCGGTTGGTGCAAAGAAGCTCTTACTAGGCTGAAGAACTGTGAATACTGCAGGAACGACAAGGGCTAGAGACTTCCCCTTTGGAGGATGGATCCCCCACGCCTTGGAGAGTCGTGCAGAAGTGTTTTCCCGCCGGATGGACGCCAACAAGCCTTGCTACCTGCAAATCGTGCGTTTGGCGTTTTTGGACGCTGCTGGGGCCCAGGAGGGACCAGGAGGTCGCAAATTGGACCTGCAGAGAGAGGGGACGTCGAGCAAGACAATGAGCCCTCACTGAAGCAGGTAGCACCCGGAGAAGTGCCAGAAACAGGCACTACGAGGATGCGTGAAACGGTGCTCGCCGAAGTTGCACAAAGGAGTCCCACGTCGCCGGAGACCAACTTAGAAAGTCGTGCAATGCAGGTTAGAGTGCCGTGGACCCAGGCTTGGCTGTGCACGAAGGATTTCCGCCGGAAGTGCACAGGGGCCGGAGTAGCTTGCAAAGTCGCGGTTCCCAGCAATGCAGCCCAGCGAGGTGAGGCAAGGACTTACCTCCACCAAACTTGGGCTGAAGAGTCACTGGACTGTGGGGGTCACTTGGACGGTGTTGCTGGATTCGAGGGACCTCGCTCGTCGTGCTGAGAGGAGACCCAAGGGACCGGTAATGCAGCTTTTTGGTGCCTGCGGTTGCAGGGGGAAGATTCCGTCGACCCACGGGAGATTTCTTCGGAGCTTCTGGTGCAGAGAGGAGGCAGACTACCCCCACAGCATGCACAAGCAGGAAAACAGTCGAGAAGGCGGCAGGATCAGCGTTACAGAGTTGCAGTAGTCGTCTTTGCTACTATGTTGCAGGTTTGCAGGCTTCCAGCGCGGTCAGCGGTCGATTCCTTATCAGAAGGTGAAGAGGGAGATGCAGAGGAACTCGGCTGAGCTCATGCATTCGTTATCTACAGTTTCCCCAGAGACAGAGACCCTAAATAGCCAGAAAAGAGGGTTTGGCTACCTAGGAGAGAGGAAAGGCTACTAACACCTGAAGGAGCCTATCACAAGGAGTCTCTGACGTCACCTGGTGGCACTGGCCACTCAGAGCAGTCCAGTGTGCCAGCAGCACCTCTGTTTCCAAGATGGCAGAGGTCTGGAGCACACTGGAGGAGCTCTGGACACCTCCCAGGGGAGGTGCAGGTCAGGGGAGTGGTCACTCCCCTTTCCTTTGTCCAGTTTCGCGCCAGAGCAGGGGCTAAGGGGTCCCTGAACCGGTGTAGACTGGCTTATGCAGAATTGGGCACATCTGTGCCCAACAAAGCATTTCCAGAGGCTGGGGGAGGCTACTCCTCCCCTGCCTTCACACCATTTTCCAAAGGGAGAGGGTGTCACACCCTCTCTCAGAGGAAGTTCTTTGTTCTGCCATCCTGGGCTAGGCCTGGCTGGACCCCAGGAGGGCAGCTGCCTGTCTGAGGGGTTGGCAGCAGCAGCAGCTGCAGAGAAACCCCAGGAAGGGCAGTCTGGCAGTACCAGGGTCTGTGCTACAGACCACTGGGATCATGGAATTGTACCAACAATGCCAGGATGGCATAGAGGGGGCAATTCCATGATCATAGACATGTTACATGGCCATATTCGGAGTTACCATGGTGAAGCTACATATAGGTAGTGACCTATATGTAGTGCACGCGTGTAATGGTGTCCCCGCACTCACAAAGTTCAGTGAATTGGCTCTGAACAATGTGGGGGCACCTTGGCTAGTGCCAGGGTGCCCTCACACTAAGTAACTTTGCACCTAACCTTTACCAGGTAAAGGTTAGACATATAGGTGACTTATAAGTTACTTAAGTGCAGTGTAAAATGGCTGTGAAATAACGTGGACGTTATTTCACTCAGGCTGCAGTGGCAGGCCTGTGTAAGATTTGTCAGAGCTCCCTATGGGTGGCAAAAGAAATGCTGCAGCCCATAGGGATCTCCTGGAACCCCAATACCCTGGGTACCTCAGTACCATATACTAGGGAATTATAAGGGTGTTCCAGTAAGCCAATGTAAATTGGTAAAAATGGTCACTAGCCTGTCAGTGACAATTTGGAAAGAAATGAGAGAGCATAACCACTGAGGTTCTGATTAGCAGAGCCTCAGTGAGACAGTTAGTCACTACACAGGTAACACATTCAGGCACACTTATGAGCACTGGGGCCCTGGGTTACCAGGGTCCCAGTGACACATACAACTAAAACAACATATATACAGTGAAAAATGGGGGTAACATGCCAGGCAAGATGGTACTTTCCTACACAACCCCCCCCCAAACGAAGGACAATAAGACTAGCCATTACCTGATGAGTCTTCATTGTCTAAGTGGAAATATCTGGAGAGTCCATCTGCATTGGAGTGGCTACTCCCAGGTCTATGTTCCACTGTATAGTCCATTCCCTGTAGGGATATGGACCACCTCAACAATTTAGGATTTTCACCTTTCATTTGTTTTAGCCACAGTAGAGGTTTGTGGTCTGTCTGAACAATGAAGTGAGTGCCAAACAGGTATGGCGTCAACTTCTTCAGAGCCCAGACCACAGCAAAGGCCTCCCT
This sequence comes from Pleurodeles waltl, assembly GCF_031143425.1. NCBI lineage: Eukaryota > Metazoa > Chordata > Amphibia > Caudata > Salamandridae > Pleurodeles > Pleurodeles waltl. The sequence continues at coordinate 2,248,404 of NW_027150397.1, read as the reverse complement.
CTCTATGGCAGACCAACGCTTTTCTCTAGGGGTCAACCTTCTACTAATAAAAGCAACAGGTTGATCCTGGCCCTCAGAATTAAGTTGTGATAGGACTGCCCCTACTCCTAATTCAGATGCATCAGTTTGGACATAGAATTTTTTAGAGTAACAAGGGCTTTTCAGGACAGGTGCAGAGCACATGGCCTGCTTCAGCTCCTCAAAAGCTTTCTGACAGTTTGCTGTCCATAATACCTTTTTAGGCATTTTCTTGGATGTGAGGTCATTAAGAGGGGCTGCAATGGAGCCATAGTTCTTAATGAACCTCCTGTAATACCCAGTGAGGCCTAGGAAGGCTCTCACCTGAGTCTGAGTGGTAGGGGGAACCCAATCAATAATAGTTTGGATTTTCCCCTGAAGTGGTGCAATCTGTTCCCCACCAACAAGGTGTCCCAGATAAACCACCTTACCCTGCCCTATCTGGCACTTTGAAGCCTTGATAGTGAGGCCTGCCTTTTGCAGAGCCTCCAAAACTTTCCATAGGTGGACCAGGTGATCATCCCAGCTGGAGCTAAAGACAGCTATATCGTCCAAATATGCTGCACTGAAAGCTTCCAGCCCTTGCAGGACTGTGTTCACCAACCTCTGAAAAGTGGCAGGTGCATTTTTCAAACCAAAAGGCATTACAGTAAACTGGTAATGTCCTCCAATGGTAGAAAATGCAGTCTTAGGTTTAGCATCTTCTGACAATTTGATCTGCCAATACCCTGCAGTCAAATCAAAAGTGCTTAGATACTTGGCAGATGCCAGTGTATCTATGAGCTCATCTGCCCTGGGTATAGGGTGAGCATCAGTTTTGGTTACCAAGTTGAGACCTCTATAGTCTACACAAAACCTCATTTCCTTCTTTCCATCTTTAGAATTGGGTTTTGGTACCAGTACCACAGGAGAAGCCCATGGACTGTCAGAGTGCTCAACCACTCCTAGTTCCAACATTTTCTGAACTTCTTGCTTTATGCAGTCCCTGACATGGTCAGGCTGCCTATAGATCTTACTTTTGACAGGTAAACTGGCTCCAGTATCTATAGTGTGCTCACACCAAGAAGTGGTGCCTGGCACAGTAGAGAAGAGTTCTGAAAATTGTCCTAGGAGATTTATGCAATTATCTTTCTGCTCAGCAGTAAGACAATCAGCCAAAACTACACCTTCCACAAGAGCATCTTGTTCTGTGGAAGAGAAGAGATCAGGTAGAGGATCACTGTCTTCTTCCTGTCCCTCATCTGTTGCCATGAGCAGGGTGAGATCAGCCCTGTCATAATAGGGTTTCAGGCGGTTGACATGGAGCACCCTAAGGGGACTCCTGGCAGTGCCTAAGTCAACCAAGTAGGTGACTTCACCCTTCTTTTCAACAATTGTGTGGGGTCCACTCCATTTATCTTGGAGTGCTTTGGGGCCACAGGCTCCAAGACCCACACTTTCTGCCCTGGTTGGTACTGAACCAAAACAGCCTTCTGATCATGCCATTGCTTCTGGAGCTCTTGGCTGGCCTGAAGGTTTTTACTGGCCTTTTTCATGTACTCAGCCATCCTTGATCTGAGGCCAAGTACATAATCCACAATATCCTGCTTAGGAGCTTTTAAAGGTTGTTCCCAACCCTCCTTTACAAGTGTGAGTGGACCCCTAACAGGGTGTCCAAAAAGAATTCAAAGGGGCTGAAGCCCACTCCTTTCTGGGGTACCTCCCTGTAGGCAAAAAGGAGGCATGGTAGAAGGATATCCCATCTCCTGCGGAGTTTTTCAGGGAGTCCCATAATCATGCCTTTGAGAGTTTTATTAAATCTCTCCACCAGTCCATTTGTTTGTGGATGATAGGGTGTTGTGAACTTGTAAGTTACACCACACTCCTTCCACATGGCCTTTAAGTATGCAGACATGAAATTGCTTCCTCTGTCTGATACTACTTCCTTTGGGAAGCCCACCCTGGAAAATATTCCCAGGAGGGCCTTTGCCACTGCAGGAGCTGTAGTGGTCCTTAAAGGAATTGCTTCAGGATATCTTGTGGCATGGTCCACTACCACCAAGATAAACCTATTGCCTGAAGCAGTAGGAGGGTCAAGGGGGCCAACTATGTCAACCCCTACCCTTTCAAAGGGAACCCCAACCACAGGCAGTGGGATAAGGGGTGCCTTTGGAGTGCCACCTGTCTTGCCACTGGCTTGACAGGTTTCACAGGACTTACAAAATTCCTTTGTGTCCTCAGACATCCTAGGCCAATGAAACAATGGTACCAATCTGTCCCAAGTTTTCATTTGACCCAGGTGCCCAGCTAAGGGAATGTCATGTGCCAGTGTTAGGAGGAACTTTCTGTACTCCTGAGGAATCACTAATCTCCTGGCAGCTCCAGGTTTAGGATCCCTATGCTCAGTGTACAAGAGGTTGTCCTCCCAGTAAACTCTGTGAGAGTCACTGACATCCCCATTAGCCTGTTTGACAGCTTGCTGTCTGAGACCCTCTAATGTGGGACAGGTTTGCTGTGCCACACTCAGCTCCTCTCTGGCAGGCCCCCCTTCACCCAAAAGCTCAGCAGTGTCTGCTTCCAGCTCCTCTGGTGTAGGTTCTGCACAGGGAGGGAATTCTTCTTCCTCAGAAGTAGAATCCACTGTAGAGGGAGGGATAGTAGGAAGTGGTTTGCTTCTACTAGCCCTAGCTTTAGGGAGCACTTGGTCCATTGTTCCAGGATCCAAGCTTCCCTGTCCTTTTTGCTTTTTGGCCTGAGCCCTTGTCAAAGCAAAAATATGCCCTGGGATGCCCAGCATTGCTGCATGGGCCTCCAACTCCACATCTGACCAAGCTGATGTCTCCAAATCATTCCCTAATAGACAGTCTACAGGTAAATCTGAAGCTACCACAACTTTCTTTGGACCAGTTACCCCCCCCCCCAGTTGAGATTTACAACAGCCATGGGGTGGCTTTGTGTTATGTTGTGAGCATCGGTAACTTGGTACTGGTGTCCAAGTATGTGTTGTTCAGGGTGCACCAGTTTCTCAATCACCATTGTGACACTGGCACCTGTGTCCCTGTAGGCCTGGACCTCAACACCATTTATTAGGGTTAGTTGCTTGTACTTCTCCAAGTTATGGGGGCAAGCAACCAAAGTGGCTAAGTCAATAGCCCCTTCAGAGACTAAAGTAGCCTCTGTGGTCTCCCTAATTAGACCAACCCCAACTAAATTACCAAAAGTGAGCCCAGCTACTCCCTTGGATTGGCTATTAGTAGGTTTGCTCCCACCACCACTGCTATTAGTAGGGACACTAGGTGTAGCAGTAGGGGTTGTAGTGGTAGGAGCTGTGGTGCCTTTCTTTGGACAACTGGGATCTGTTGTCCAATGGCCTTTTATTTTACATAAATAGCACCATGGTTTCTTTTCCTTGTTCTGATTAAAGGAGGATTTGGACCCACCACCCCCACCAGAGTGTTTTTGTGGGCCTGATGAAGACTCATTTTTAGATTTGTCCCCACCCTTGTCAGAAGACTTACCATCCTTCTTCTTGTTGCCATCTTTGTCACCCCCTGTATGAACTTTTCTGTTCACTCTTGTTCTGACCCATTTGTCTGCCTTCTTTCCCAATTCTTGGGGAGAGGTCAGATCCGAGTCCACCAAGTACTGGTGCAACAAATCAGACACACAATTATTAAGAATATGCTCTCTCAGGATCAAGTTATACAGGCTGTCATAATCAGTAACTTTACTGCCATGTAACCACCCCTCCAAGGCCTTCACTGCCTGGTCAATGAAATCAACCCAGTCTTGTGAAGACTCCTTTTTGGTGTCTCTGAACTTTATCCTGTACTGTTCAGTGGTTAAGCCATAACCATCCAGGAGTGCATTCTTAAGAACTTGGAAATTGTTAGCATCATTTTCTTTTACAGTAAGGAGCCTATCCCTACCTTTTCCAGTAAATGATAGCCATAGGATAGCAGCCCACTGCTTTTGAGGGACATCCTGTACAGCACAGGCCCTCTCAAGTGCAGCAAACCACTTGTTAATGTCATCCCCCTCCTTATAAGGGGGAACTATCTTGTGCAGATTCCTAGAATCATGCTCTTTTGCAGGATGACTATGGGGAATACTGCTGCTGCCACCATGGGTATCTAAACCCATCTTCTGTCTTTCCCTCTCTATTTCTAAAGACTGTCTATCCAAATCCAGCTGTTGCTTCTTGAGCTTCAGTCTGGTTTGCTCCACTCTCAATCTATTGAGCTCCCTTTCTAACAATCTGTCATCAGGGTGGGTGGGAGGGACATTTCTAGATACAGAGGTATGATGGGAATGAACAGAAGGAGACCTGTCCCTTACAGAGGGCACCCTAACAGCTTGGCTACCAGTATAATGTGAGAGCACACCATTAGTATGGTGTGATTCAACCTCTGTACCAACTATGCTAGACTGTCTAGTAATGGGCAGGCTGAGAAGTTTCTTTCCTGAACCTTTTCCTGGGGGAGTCCCTGGATCAGATTGAGAACCATTAGCTACTTTTTCTACAGATTGGGCACTTATGGCCTTATCCTGTACTCTAAGCATATTAATTAACAGTTCTAAAGAAGGATTCTTCCCTACACTCAAACCTCTCTCTATGCAGAGACTCCTTGCTCCTTTCCAGCTAAGGTGATCATATGCAAGTTTGGACAGTTCAACAATTTTTCCTGTGCCAGATATTTTCAGAGAGAGTTAAAGTGATAGAAAAAGAGAAAAAAGTTTTCAGAACTTTTTGGAAAGACAGAAAAAAACTTTTTAAACTTTTAAGAACTTTTTGAAAGTTTAGAATTACTTTTCAGCACTTAGAAAAGAGTGAAAAGAGGAAATGCAAAACTTTTTGGCTATGTGTATATACACTGACCTTGTTTTGTATATTTTTCTCTTATGAAAAGTACAATGACAAGAGTGGTAAGTAGTCTCAAGCACTTATCCCACCACTGCACAACCAATGTAGGAGGCTGGACTGGCTTGTAGTGAGTACCAACGGGTACTTGCACCTTGCACCAGGCCCAGTTATCCCTTATTAGTGTATAGGGTGTCTAGCAGCTTAGGCTGATAGATAATGGTAGCTTAGCAGAGCAGCTTAGGCTGAACTAGGAGACGTGTGAAGCTACTACAGTACCACTTAGTGTCATATGCACAATATCATAAGAAAACACAATACACAGTTATACTAAAAATAAAGGTACTTTATTTTTATGACAATATGCCAAAGTATCTTAGAGTGTACCCTCAGTGAGAGGATAGTAAATATACACAAGATATATATACACAATAGCAAAAATATGCAGTATAGTCTTAGAAAACAGTGCAAACAATGTATAGTTACAATAGGATGCAATGGGGAAACATAGGGATAGGGGCAACACAAACCATATACTCCAAAAGTGGAATGGGAACCACGAATGGACCCCAAACCTATGTGACCTTGTAGAGGGTCGCTGGGACTATTAGAAAATAGTGAGAGTTAGAAAAATAACCCTCCCCAAGACCCTGAAAAGTGAGTGCAAAGTGCACCAAAGTTCCCCTAAGGACAAAATAGTCGTGTTAGAGGGAAAATGCAAGGAAAACACAAATCAGCAATGCAACAACGATGGATTCCTGACTGAGGGTACCTGTGGAACAAGGGGACCAAGTCCAAAAGTCACAAGCAGCTCGGAGATGGGCAGATGCCCAAGAAATGCCAGCGGTTGGTGCAAAGAAGCTCTTACTAGGCTGAAGAACTGTGAATACTGCAGGAACGACAAGGGCTAGAGACTTCCCCTTTGGAGGATGGATCCCTCACGCCTTGGAGAGTCGTGCAGAAGTGTTTTCCCGCCGGATGGACGCCAACAAGCCTTGCTACACGCAAATCGTGCGTTTGGCGTTTTTGGACGCTGCTGGGGCCCAGGAGGGACCAGGAGGTCGCAAATTGGACCTGCAGAGAGAGGGGACGTCGAGCAAGACAAAGAGCCCTCACTGAAGCAGGTTGCTCCCGGAGAAGTGCCAGAAACAGGCACTACGAGGATGCGTGAAACGGTGCTCGCCGAAGTTGCACAAAGGAGTCCCACGTCGCCGGAGACCAACTTAGAAAGTCGTGCAATGCAGGTTAGAGTGCCGTGGACCCAGGCTTGGCTGTGCACGAAGGATTTCCGCCGGAAGTGCACAGGGCCCGGAGTAGCTTGCAAAGTCGTGGTTCCCAGCAATGCAGCCCAGCGAGGTGAGGCAAGGACTCACCTCCACCAAACTTGGGCTGAAGAGTCACTGGACTGTGGGGGTCACTTGGACGGTGTCGCTGGATTCGAGGGACCTCGCTCGTCGTGCTGAGAGGAGACCCAAGGGACCGGTAATGCAGCTTTTTGGTGCCTGCGGTTGCAAGGGGAAGATTCCGTCGACCCACGGGAGATTTCTTCGGAGCTTCTGGTGCAGAGAGGAGGCAGACTACCCCCACAGCATGCACAAGCAGGAAAACAGTCGAGAAGGCGGCAGGATCAGCGTTACAGAGTTGCAGTAGTCGTCTTTGCTACTATGTTGCAGGTTTGCAGGCTTCCAGCGCGGTCAGCGGTCGATTCCTTATCAGAAGGTGAAGAGGGAGATGCAGAGGAACTCGGCTGAGCTCATGCATTCGTTATCTACAGTTTCCCCAGAGACAGAGACCCTAAATAGCCAGAAAAGAGGGTTTGGCTACCTAGGAGAGAGGAAAGGCTACTAACACCTGAAGGAGCCTATCACAAGGAGTCTCTGACGTCACCTGGTGGCACTGGCCACTCAGAGCAGTCCAGTGTGCCAGCAGCACCTCTGTTTCCAAGATGGCAGAGGTCTGGAGCACACTGGAGGAGCTCTGGACACCTCCCAGGGGAGGTGCAGGTCAGGGGAGTGGTCACTCCCCTTTCCTTTGTCCAGTTTCGCGCCAGAGCAGGGGCTAAGGGGTCCCTGAACCGGTGTAGACTGGCTTATGCAGAATTGGGCACATCTGTGCCCAACAAAGCATTTCCAGAGGCTGGGGGAGGCTACTCCTCCCCTGCCTTCACACCATTTTCCAAAGGGAGAGGGTGTCACACCCTCTCTCAGAGGAAGTTCTTTGTTCTGCCATCCTGGGCCAGGCCTGGCTGGACCCCAGGAGGGCAGCTGCCTGTCTGAGGGGTTGGCAGCAGCAGCAGCTGCAGAGAAACCCCAGGAAGGGCAGTCTGGCAGTACCAGGGTCTGTGCTACAGACCACTGGGATCATGGAATTGTACCAACAATGCCAGGATGGCATAGAGGGGGCAATTCCATGATCATAGACATGTTACATGGCCATATTCGGAGTTACCATGGTGAAGCTACATATAGGTAGTGACCTATATGTAGTGCACGCGTGTAATGGTGTCCCCGCACTCACAAAGTTCAGTGAATTGGTTCTGAACAATGTGGGGGCACCTTGGCTAGTGCCAGGGTGCCCTCACACTAAGTAACTTTGCACCTAACCTTTACCAGGTAAAGGTTAGACATATAGGTGACTTATAAGTTACTTAAGTGCAGTGTAAAATGGCTGTGAAATAACGTGGACGTTATTTCACTCAGGCTGCAGTGGCAGGCCTGTGTAAGATTTGTCAGAGCTCCCTATGGGTGGCAAAAGAAATGCTGCAGCCCATAGGGATCTCCTGGAACCCCAATACCCTGGGTACCTCAGTACCATATACTAGGGAATTATAAGGGTGTTCCAGTAAGCCAATGTAAATTGGTAAAAATGGTCACTAGCCTGTCAGTGACAATTTGGAAAGAAATGAGAGAGCATAACCACTGAGGTTCTGATTAGCAGAGCCTCAGTGAGACAGTTAGTCACTACACAGGTAACACATTCAGGCACACTTATGAGCACTGGGGCCCTGGGTTACCAGGGTCCCAGTGACACATACAACTAAAACAACATATATACAGTGAAAAATGGGGGTAACATGCCAGGCAAGATGGTACTTTCCTACAAGAGTCCATCTGCATTGGAGTGGCTACTCCCAGGTCTATGTTCCACTGTATAGTCCATTCACTGTAGGGATATGGACCACCTCAACAATTTAGGATTTTCACCTTTCATTTGTTTTAGCCAAAGTAGAGGTTTGTGGTCTGTTTGAACAATGAAATGAGTGCCAAACAGGTATGGCCTCAACTTCTTCAGAGCCCAGACCACAGCAAAGGCCTCTCTCTCTATGGCAGACCAACGCTTTTCTCTAGGGGTCAAACTCCTACTAATAAAAGCAACAGGTTGATCCTGGCCCTCAGAATTAAGTTGTGATAGGACTGCCCCTACTCCTAATTCAGATGCATCAGTTTGGACATAGAATTTTGTAGAGTAACAAGGGCTTTTCAGGACAGGTGCAGAGCACATGGCCTGCTTCAGCTCCTCAAAAGCTTTCTGACAGCTAGCTGTCCACAATACCTTTTTAGGCAACTTTTTGGATGTGAGGTCATTAAGAGGGGCTGCAATGGAGCCATAGTTCTTAATGAACCTCCTGTAATACCCAGTGAGGCCTAGGAAGGCTCTCACCTGAGTCTGAGTGGTAGGGGGAACCCAATCAATAATTGTTTGGATTTTCCCCTGAAGTGGTGCAATCTGTTCCCCACCAACAAGGTGTCCCAGATAAACCACCTTACCCTGCCCTATCTGGCACTTTGAAGCCTTGATAGTGAGGCCTGCCTTTTGCAGGGCCTCCAAAACTTTCCATAGGTGGACCAGGTGATCATCCCAGCTGGAGCTAAAGACAGCTATATCGTCCAAATATGCTGCACTGAAAGCTTCCAGCCCTTGCAGGACTGTGTTCACCAACCTTTGAAAAGTGGCAGGTGCATTTTTCAAACCAAAAGGCATTACTGTAAATTGGTAATGGCCTCCAATGGTTGAAAATGCTGTTTTAGGTTTAGCATCTTCTGACAATTTGATCTGCCAATACCCTGCAGTCAAATGAAAAGTGCTTAGATACTTGGCAGATGCCAGTGTATCTATGAGCTCATCTGCCCTGGGTATAGGGTGAGCATCAGTTTTGGTTACAAGGTTGAGACCTCTATAGTCTACACAAAACCGCATTTCCTTCTTTCCATCTTTGGAATGGGGTTTTGGTACAAGTACCACAGGAGAAGCCCATGGACTTTCAGAGTGCTCAACCACTCCCAGCTCTAACATTTTCTGCACCTCTTGCTTTATGCAGTCCCTGACATGGTCAGGTTGCCTATAGATCTTACTTTTGACAGCCAAGCTGTCTCCAGTATCTATAGTGTGCTCACACCAAGAAGTGGTGCCTGGCACAGTAGAGAAGAGTTCAGAGAATTGATCTAGGAGATTTATGCAATGGTCTTTTTGCTCAGCAGTAAGACAATCAGCCAAAACTACACCTTCCACCAGAGCATCTTGTTCTGTGGAAGAGAAGAGATCAGGTAGAGGATCACTGTCTTCTTCCTGTCCCTCATCAGTTGCCATGAGCAGGGTGAGATCAGCCCTGTCATAGTAGGGTTTCAGGCGGTTGACATGGAGCACCCTAAGGGGACTCCTGGCAGTGCCTAAGTCAACTAAATAGGTGACTTCTCCCTTTTTTTCAACAATTGTGTGGGGACCACTCCATTTATCTTGCAGTGCTCTTGGGGCCACAGGCTCCAAGACCCACACTTTCTGCCCTGGTTTGTACTGAACCAAAACAGCCTTCTGATCATGCCATTGCTTCTGGAGCTCTTGGCTGGCCTGAAGGTTTTTACTGGCCTTTTTCATATACTCAGCCATCCTTGATCTAAGGCCAAGTACATAATCCACAATATCTTGCTTAGGAGCTTTTAAAGGTTGTTCCCAACCCTCCATTACAAGTGTGAGTGGACCCCTAACAGGGTGTCCAAAAAGAAGTTCAAAGGGGCTGAAGCCCACTCCTTTCTGGGGTACCTCCCTGTAGGCAAAAAGGAGGCATGGTAACAGGATATCCCATCTCCTGCGGAGTTTTTCAGGGAGACTCATAATCATGCCTTTGAGAGTTTTATTAAATCTCTCCACCAGTCCATTTGTTTGTGGATGATAGGGTGTAGTGAACTTGTATGTCGCACCACACTCCTCCCACATGGCCTTTAAGTAAGCAGACATGAAATTGCTTCCTCTGTCTGATACTACTTCCTTTGGGAAGCCCACCCTAGAAAATATTCCCAGGAGGGCCTTTGCCACTGCAGGAGCTGTAGTGGTCCTTAAAGGAATTGCTTCAGGATATCTTGTGGCATGGTCCACTACCACCAAGATAAACCTATTGCCTGAAGCAGTAGGACGGTCAAGGGGGCCAACTATGTCAACCCCTACCCTTTCAAAGGGAACCCCAACCACAGGCAGTGGAATAAGGGGTGCCTTTGGAGTGCCACCTGTTTTGCCACTGGCTTGACAGGTTTCACAGGACTTACAAAAATCTTTTGTGTCCTCAGACATCCTAGGCCAATGAAACAAGGGAACCAGTCTGTCCCAAGTTTTCATTTGTCCCAGGTGCCCAGCTAGGGGAATGTCGTGTGCAAGAGTTAGGAGGAACTTTCTGTACTCCTGAGGGATCACCAATCTCCTGGCAGTTCCAGGTTTAGGATCCCTTGCCTCAGTGTACAAGAGGTTGTCCTCCCAGTAAACTATGTGAGAGTCACTGACATCCCCATTAGCCTGTTTGACAGCTTGCTGTCTCAGACCCTCTAATGTGGGACAGGTTTGCTGTGCCACACTCAGCTCCTCCCTGGCAGGCCCCCCTTCACCCAAAAGCTCAGCAGTGTCTGCTTGAAGCTCCTCTGGTGTAGGTTCTGCACAGGGAGGGAATTCTTCTTCCTCAGAAGTAGAATCCACTGTAGAGGGAGGGATAGTAGGAAGTGGTTTGCTTCTACTAGCCCTAGCTTTAGGGAGCACTTGGTCCATTGTTCCAGGATCCACGCATCCCTGTCCTTTTTGCTTTTTGGCCTGAGCCCTTGTCAAAGCAAAAATATGCCCTGGGATGCCCAGCATTGCTGCATGGGCCTCCAACTCCACATCTGACCAAGCTGATGTCTCCAAATCATTCCCTAATAGACAGTCTACAGGTAAATCTGAAGCTACCACAACTTTCTTTGGACCAGTAACCCCCCCCCCCAGTTGAGATTTACAACAGCCATGGGGTGGCTAAGTGTGTTGTTGTGAGCATCGGTTACTTGGTACTGGTGACCAAGTAGGTGTTGTTCAGGGTGGACCAGTTTCTCTATGACCATAGTCACACTGGCTCCAGTGTCCCTGTAGGCCTGAACCTCAACACCATTTATTAGGGGTAGCTGCTTGTACTTATCCATATTAAGGGGACAAGCAACTAAGGTGGCTAAATCAATAGCCCCCTCAGAGACTAATATAGCCTCTGTGGTCTCCCTAACAAGACCAACCCCAACTAAGTTACCAATAGTGAGCCCAGCTACTCCCTTGGATTGGCTATTAGTAGGTTTGCTTCCACCACCACTGCTATTAGTAGGGACACTAGGTGTAGCAGTAGGGTTTGTAGTGGTAGGAGGCTTGATGCTTTTCTTTGGACAACTGGGATCTGTTGTCCAATGGCCTTTTATTTTACATAAATAGCACCATGGTTTATTTTCCTTGTTTTGATTAGAAGAGGATTTGGGCCCACCACCCCCACCAGAGTGTTTATGTGGGCCTGATGAAGACTCATTTTTAGATTTGTCCCCACCCTTGTCAGAAGGCTTACCATCCTTCTTCTTGTTGCCATCTTTGTCACCCCCTGTATGAACTTTTCTGTTCACCCTTGTTCTGACCCATTTGTCTGCCTTCTTTCCCAATTCTTGGGGAGAGGTCAGATCAGAGTCCACCAAGTACTGGTGCAACAAATCAGACACACAATTATTAAGAATATGCTCTCTCAGGATCAAGTTATACAGGCTGTCATAATCAGTAACTTTACTGCCATGTAACCACCCCTCCAAGGCCTTCACTGAATGGTCAATGAAATCAACCCAGTCTTGTGAAGACTCCTTTTTGGTCTCTCTGAACTTTATCCTGTATTGTTCAGTGGTTAAGCCATAACCATCCAGGAGTGCATTCTTAAGAACTTTGTAATCATTAGCTTCATTTTCTTTTACAGTAAGGAGCCTATCCCTACCTTTTCCACTAAATGATAGCCATAGGATAGCAGCCCACTGCCTTTGAGGGACATCCTGTACAGCACAGACCCTCTCAAGTGCAGCAAACCACTTGTTAATGTCATCCCCCTCCTTATAAGGGGGAACTATCTTATGCAGATTCCTGGAATCATGCTCTTTTGCAGGATGACTATGGGGAATACTGCTGCTGCCACCATGGGTTTCTAAACCCAGTTTCTGTCTCTCCTTCTCTACTTCTAAAGTCTGTCTATCCAAATCCAGCTGTTGCTTCTTGAGCTTCAGTCTGGTTTGTTCCACTCTCAATCTATTGAGCTCCCTTTCTAACAATCTGTCATCAGGGTGGGTGGGAGGGACATGTCTTGAAACAGAAGTATGGTGAGAATGGACAGAAGGAGACCTGTCCCTTACAGAGGGCACCCTAACAGCTTGGCTAACAGAAACATCAGTACCACTGTGGTGAGAATAAATGCTTTTGCTATCATGTGAGACAACACTATTTGTATGGTGTGACTCAACATCATTACCAACTATGCTAGACTGTCTAGTAATGGGCAGGCTAGGAAGTTTCTTTCCTGAATCTTTTCCTGGGGGAGTCCCTGGATCAGATTGGGAACCATTAGCTACTTTTTCAACAGATGGGGCACTTCTTGCCTTATCTTGTTCTCTAAGCATGTTACGTAACAATTCCAAGGAAGGATTCTTCCCTACACTCAAACCTCTCTCTATGCAGAGACTCCTTGCTCCTTTCCAGCTAAGGTGATCATATGCAAGTTTGGACAGATCAACATTTTGGCCTGTGCCAGACATTTTTAGAGAGAGTTAAAGTGATAGAAAAAGATAAAAAAGTTTGTCAGAGCTTTTAAAAAGACAGAGAAAAAAAACTTTTAAAACTTTTTAGAACTTTTTAGAAAGTTAGAAGTACTTTTCAGCACTTAGAAAAGAGTGAAAAGAGGAAATGCAAAACTTTTTGGCAATGTGTATATACACTGAACTTGTTTTGTATATTTTTCTCTTATGAAATGTACAATGACAAGAGTGGTAAGTAGTCTCAAAGCACTTATCCCACCGCTGCACAACCAATGTAGGAGGCTGGACTGGCTTGTAGTGAGTACCAAGGGGTACTTGCACCTTGCACCTGGCCCAGTTATCCCTTATTAGTGTATAGGGTGTCTAGCAGCTTAGGCTGATAGATAATGGTAGCTTAGCAGAGCAGCTTAGGCTGAACTAGGAGACGTGTGAAGCTACTACAGTACCACTTAGGGGCATATTTATACTCCGTTTGCGCCGAATGTGCGTCAAAATTTTTGACGCACTTTCAGCGCAAACGTTGCCCCATATTTAAACCCTGACGCCCGATCCGGCGCACCAGGAAAATGGCGCTATGTGCGCCAGTTTTTGGAAGCGGCACCCCGCCCTGCGTTAATGACATGCAGGGTAGGCGTTCCCGTCCAAAAACAGACGCACATAGCGGTGCGTGGTATTTATGCTTCAGGGCAAAAATCACTCCCGCGCGGCAGGCGGCGCAAAAAAATGGCGCAAAGCACGAATATCGTAAAATTTTAACGCCTGGGTCAGGGCAGGCGTTAAAATGGGGCAAACACACCTGTACTTAATCAGAACACACAGAACAAACAACAGAGCAGCAGAGCAGCAGAGCAGCAACAGGGAGACATGGAGGTGATTTTTCTTCAACGTGCACGTAGACGCAGAGCCCTGCAGCAACAACAGCAGCCACAACAACAACAGCAGGGACCCCAAAGACAGCGCAGAAGGCAGGAGAGGATATTCCGCCCAAGAGCAACCCTGCATGGCCTCAGGGAACGAGACATCATACAGAGGTACCGGTTGAACTGGCAGGCCATTCAGCAGCTGCTGACAAATATTGAACAGCAATTGGCCCCCACTTTAGTGACTCCACGCACTATCCCAACAGAAACAAAGCTGCTTGCCGTACTTCACATGCTGGCAAGTGGCTCCTTTCAGACAACTGGTGCCCTGGTTGGTGGAATCTCACAACCATCTTTCTCCGCATTCCTGCCTAAAGTACTGGATGCCATCATTGGACTGACACCCCGCCACATCTGCTTCCCTAACACAGTGCAGAAGCAGCAGGAAACTAAACAGGGGTTCTACGCCATCAGTGGCTTTCCGCACGTCCTTGGTGCAATCGACTGCACACACGTACGCCTTGTGCCACCTGCTGCGAGTGAACACCTCTACCGCAACAGGAAGCACACACATTCCATCAACGTACAGGCCATAGTCGATCACCAAGGACTGATCAGCAACATTGTGGCTAAATATCCTGGGAGTGTACATGACGCATTCATCTTCCGTCACTGCACCATCAACCAACACTTCCAGGATGGACGGTATGGCAATGGACTACTTGTTGGTAAGGACAAAAATCTACTTATATACTCACTGCACAGAAACCCTCTAGGATAAACAACCCATACACCACAATAGCAACACCTAGACAGGAACACACTGAGGTACTCACATCACTAGCCATGTTTCACAAGTCACCATTGAACCTCTCACACATTGGAATTTACCCCACAGCTTAGTGTGAAGACATTCATGACTGTGGTTGCCTAAATGTCACATTGCAAATTGGAAGTCTCACAATAACCTGTACACTAATACAATGCATAACTTTTAAGGGATGGGATGGCCTGGGTATGTTCAATTGAACGTTTCTAATACCCTTTCATGTTTCAACTCTGCATGGAACTATCATCACACCCCCAGTGAGGACACACGGACACCTGTGTCACAAGTCACAATGCAAGGGAGGGCACACTGTACTTGAGAAACCGATACATCCTGCTGACAAACAGTTAGCCAACAAACACTTGCTCAGCCAAGGAAAAAAAACAATGCCAAAGTTTCCACCAACAACCATAGGTTGTCACATTAGTACACAAAATAGTCACAGACAACACAACACAACTACTTCCATCAAAGATACGTACAACAGTGCCTCCTACATCTAATTGATACCATTCTGTGTTTCTCTTTCAGCTGATCAGGGGTATGGCATCCAGCCTTGGCTAATGACACCATATGGGAACCCAAATACTGCTGCTGAGCGGGCATACAATGACGCCCACAAGAGGACACGCAGCATTGTGGAGCGGACCTTTGGGATCCTAAAGTCAAGGTTCCGCTGCCTTGACATCACTGGCGGAAGCCTACTATACTCTCCAGAGATGGTCTGCAAGATCATACTCACTTGTGCCATATTACACAATATTTGTGTAAAAAGGAACATTCCCCTCCTTGAACCGGACCCAGACATGCCTGAGGATGATGATGAGGAGGATGCTGGCCTGCAACACGAGGGGGAACAACCTAACACCGCAGCAGGAGTGCATAGGCGCCAACAGCTTGTGAACAATTTTTTTACTTAAGTTATTATAATCACTTGTATTCCAAACTTGTAAATAAACACAGATAACAAACACCACATCATGCTTTGGCCTATTCATTTCTGACCACCTTTAGTTTGAAATAGCTGAAGATGAATGTCGTCTCATTGAGCAAGAATGCCATTAAAATTCATCACACCAAAAATAAACATCACAACTGTATGCACAGAGGGTAGGATGTGACATGATACATTACCATACACAGAGCCCAACAAGAGTACAAATGTGACAATTACACATGCCGGATCCAAACAACTGAAACAGTCTCTCATCCAGCCCAAAATTGGAGATCATTTGAAAGTCACATTACACGTGTTCAGAGACTGGGTGGGACCATCCATGTGTACGTGACCATGTCATCAATGGCTACTCTCAAGTGTGTGATATGAGCAATACACAATAGCTACAACATCAGCTGCCACTAACTCAGGAGGAGACCTTGAAGTTACAGTGACAACATACACCCAGACAGGTGATAGTGGATCCACATTCCAACACACATGTACACATATGTCATACAATCAATCTAATATTTGAAAGTAGACCATCACAGTTGTGTCCCAGTCTGAACCTAGCAGGAAGATTGTAACATGACACTAAACCAGTTTATGCAGAAAGGGACACAGACAACCAAAATATTCTTCTCATTATCACATCGGGAACGCTGAGAGTCTTGCAAACATAGTCATAGTAAAATGGTATGCAGGTTTGCTCCAATTCATCAGTACTGCAAACGTCAAATGGGCTAATGAGATGAATGAATGGTCAACAGTCATTCATACCATATGGCCTTACATTAGCCCGCTGCTGCAGGTTTGCCATGATATAATAAATATACTCCATGGATACAGTAGCTATTCTGGATGGTCTAATCCTAGGGTGCTGGTGGCCTAAGTCCACCTCTACCGCCCCCAAAACATACAAGAATCATGTACTTGTGAACCACACACATGCATAAGGCACATGTGTGGCCTCCATGTCACAAGTCCAACACAAATCTGAAACACAAAATCATAATGGGACATGCTCAGCCCCATAAAAACTGAAAGTGACTCTCCCACTCCCTGTTAGGACTACAGATAAAAGCATCACCATCATAAATGTGGACACCTTTTGGAGACGGAATACATAATGGTATCCCATCCATCATTTCAAAATAGCCATCAGCAATTACACCAAATATGTCGTCAAATATGGTCAATACATTAGTTAACGTATCCCAAACATTACAGTGTGAATGCCTTCTATACATAAAACAATGGACATGTGTCATATACAAACACATATGTGTATCACATCGCACCGTTTGACCATGACAAATCCCCTTTCCAAAGCTAAAAACATGAAGACATAAGGAAAAATTTGCTCCATATTCGACGCATACAGCATGGCCGTCATAATTTGTTCACGTACATGTGTGCACACAATGCAGAGTCAAATACAAATGTATCCAAAAGTGTCTTAATATTTTGCCTTCAAAGTATAATTTACATCCACAATATTTTTGACTCTGCATCATGTGCACTACTGTACCTGTAAAAAAAATGACGCCCATGCTGTATGCGTGGTAAAATTGACGCTACATGGACAATATGTTGGTCATCTCATGTACATTATAAAATATTAATATTCATATCATATTTTTTCACTCCGCATCATGTGCACTACTGTACGTGTAAAAAAAATGACGCCCATGCTGTATGCGTGGTAAAATTGACGCTACATGGACAATATGTTGGTCATCTCATGTACATTATAAAATATTAATATTCATATCATATTTTTTCACTCCGCATCATGTGCACTACTGTACGTGTAAAAAAAATGACGCCCATGCTGTATGCGTGGTAAAATTGACGCTACATGGACAATATGTTGGTCATCTCATGTACATTATAAAATATTAATATTCATATCATATTTTTTCACTCCGCATCATGTGCACTACTGTACGTGTAAAAAAAATGACGCCCATGCTGTATGCGTGGTAAAATTGACGCTACATGGACAATATGTTGGTCATCTCATGTACATTATAAAATATTAATATTCATATCATATTTTTTCACTCCGCATCATGTGCACTACTGTACGTGTAAAAAAAATGACGCCCATGCTGTATGCGTGGTAAAATTGACGCTACATGGACAATATGTTGGTCATCTCATGTACATTATAAAATATTAATATTCATATCATATTTTTTCACTCCGCATCATGTGCACTGTAATGCGTAAAAAAAAAATGACGCACAACTGTGTATGCGTGAAAATATGACGCAAAACGGGAAAATAAAAACGGCGGCCATTTTCTGCAGGAAGTGATGTAATAGGATATCCTGTTTACAAAATCTGTACTGGGAGTTAACTTTCACTTTCACTTTGCAGTCTCAGATTTATCTAGACTGTGTGGTTGTGTGAAAGGTGTTGTCCTGTGTTTTACTGCTTTTGTGTCCTGTGTGCCTTGTATTTTGTCTTAGTGTCAATCTATTATTGTTGTATAACATTGTCTCAGTCTGTTTAGTGTTATTTTGTCTATACCTGTGATAGTTTGTATTGTCAGTGGGAGTCTGTTGTGGGTAGCATAGTTTGGGGGGTTATTTGGGCTATTTTTCTCCTTCTTCTTTTTCTTTCACACCTCTACCTTTCCCCATTTCCCACTTTTACTTTCATATTTATTTTGTCCAGCATTAGTCCTCTCAATATGTCAGGTAGGCCTCGCCTGTCCAGGATGGGTGAAGACGAATTGGGGGGGTTCCTATGGCTAGTAAGCCATTTCCTGCCACTAATGCTGGAAGCTGGGGGCCGTGTGATACAGGGGTATCACACGGAGGCGAGGAAAATCCGGTGGGAGAAGGTGCGCCATCACCTGGTCCGGGTCTATGGGAGTCTGAGAAATGTACACCAACTCAAGCACCGCTGGGCAGATCTGGTCACCAGGGAACAGGACCTGCTGGACCACCTGAGACTCCGGATTGGTGGCCATGTTGGTGAGTAAAAATCTATTAAATGGGAATGATAGAAATCTGTGTGTGAACATGTGATGATTGTTAGCCAATCTGCAAAATAAGTAGCTGACTGTGTGTAGTGCTATGGAAACCTAGGCCCATGGTTATACACATAAATCCCCATATTTTGCAACACATGTACACGCAATAACAGCATTAAAATCCAACATCTATTTGTATTTTGCTAAGTCGCCCCCTCTCTGCGTCACAAAATGTTGCAAATGCTGCGCTACCAAGGTATACATATGTGTCCTAATGTGTATTTGTTGCAGAATGTGTATGAAGACCTATGCTACCAGTCCGATGGCTCATTTTTGCAACACATACCAGATGCCTGTAGCTGCATGTAATGTAGTGTTGCATTTGGGTCAGAAAAGCAACACGTGAACTGCTCTATTTGTACTCCACTGGTCATAATGGCCAGTGAGTACGTCATGTAGAAACAACATACCTACATATGCAGATGCCATAGCTAGACAGAAAATTGGAAACACATGATGATGCTATACATGTGTGTTGCCTTCACGTCACATGAAGTTAGTCATGTTGTTCACACATATGTCACATGTGTGTCTGGTTGCTGTGTGTTGAACCTGTCCACATAGCCTGTTTGATTGTGAGTGGTCATGCAGTCCTCATGGAACCAGTTTTGGAATGTCTCTCTGGGATGCACATGCTGAGATGTATGGTTAACATTATTGTTGGGGCATACTAATGGAGGATTAACTTGGACGACACATGACTGTCCTGGCCACTGCATGTGTGTAGTAGGGTGTGACACTGGAGCAGGAGACTCATCCAATGATAATGTTGAATACAAAGTTATCCATGCAGGATGAGCATGTGTGAAAG
Source organism: Pleurodeles waltl (assembly GCF_031143425.1). Classification (NCBI taxonomy): domain Eukaryota; kingdom Metazoa; phylum Chordata; class Amphibia; order Caudata; family Salamandridae; genus Pleurodeles; species Pleurodeles waltl. The sequence goes on along the minus strand of NW_027150397.1, from coordinate 2,229,006 downwards.
TCTATCATTACCATGTCATATTCACACAGTGTCATTGTAACAGAAATCATTTGTCCGTTCACCCAGTCTGAGTATAATCTTTGTTTCATGCTTTACAGGTGGACCAGCCCCGTACACCGTGGGAGAGGTGGCCCATTTTGATGACCCCGATACCTACAGTGAGTGTCGCCTGAGTGCTATTTACATTGTTTGGTAATGACGCATGATGGATTACTGTGTGTTAAAGAGAATTCATGATTTGATGTGCTGGCCGTTCATTGGCTTTGTTCTTTTAGTGTGATATCAAATTTGAATTATGTTTCTGCAAAGCAATACGTAGTCATCTCTCAGATTGAGGGGCTGTAGCCCATTCAATTAGGCCGGCAATTGGGAATGGTATGACTCATTTTTAATACACTGGTCAATGTTAGACTTGGTCAGGGACTTGCCATCAACTGAGTCTGCATATCAGACTGACAGTCTCCCAGATAGCTTAGGCACATGGCTTTGATGACAAATGCTTCTTCCTAGTTGAGGATGGACTGTGTACACTGTAGGTTGGATCTTCCGGGGGCATGTACTTCCACAAGGTGAACTCGAAGTGTATGTGACTTGAGTGCAATGCCCTAGGTGTTCAGTTGAATCATGTGAATGGGTGTACTACCTCCTCTGTGTGTGTTGTTAAACATGCCTCACTAATAGTATGTTATGTTGGGCTAAGTCATACCAGTTTGACATGTGTGGACCTGGGATGTGACAAGGTTGGGCTGACTACAACGTGTTGCTAGCCCTTCATAGGTGTTGTGTGTGAAGGCACATACTTGTTGAACTTTCTGTACACTCCTGGGTGTGCATTGAACATGGGATTGTTGGTTGTTCTTCCCACACCACCCACAAAGACTGGGATCTTACTGTGAAACAGGGTACCTAGGACTGTAGCAACCAGTATGTTACACGTCCTTAACACCTTTTGTGACTTGAGTTAGTACCTTGGGCCAGAGTGAGAAAAATGTCTACACGTTGCAAATGGCATAAATATATGTGTGGGATTTGCAAACGTCTGTTTCCTATTCCAAAATGTATTTGGTGGTCATGTACATATTAGCAAAATGCTTTTCAAAATTGAAATATTAAAGGGTTTTACCAGACCTACTTACAAATCACAGTGGTAGGCAATCCCATTTGCAACCGAGTACGTGGTTGCAAAGTGAGTAGCTGTTATCATCCACTTGAAGTGGATGGTAACCAACTTGCTGACTGGAAGGGGTCCTCATTGTAAAGCTTCACCTTTGTGAGTGGACTAAAATAATCCTGGGCAAAACAGCCAGTGGTCTAAGGGACCAATAATTACCGTGAAAATTTCCAAGTTGAATTGTTGTGATTTAAAACTAATTGCAGCTCATTTTCCTTTCCGGTAAACGGCCATACACTTGGGGAAAAATAACTTGCTTAATTTAAAAGCAGTCACGTCTGTGGAGTTCTGCTGGTCCCAGCAGGCCTCCATCCCCGTGAGTGCCCATGTTGCTAAGGTGGGGCAACTTGGAACCCACATCATTGATGTTCATGAGGTGGGTTTTAGGGACCCCATAGCGACTCGCAGACGGTGTCAGAGACACCGTTCTGCTTTGCAAATTGCTAGTTGATTTTTCTAAATTCCTACATCTGACCCCTAGTGTGGACATATGATTCTGGGCCAGGGGTTCAATCTTAGCACACAACTAATTCCAAATGCCATTGAGTGAGGAGTGTGAGTGTTATCACATAGAATGACATATGTACTGAAGTCAGTATGCGGAAGAGCTGGTGCCATAATGTCAAATGCCTTAGGTATGATTTGGATGAGTAGTTTAGGGTGATGTCATCCATCATGTAGAGACATGGATATGCTATGTGTGATATGACCTTAGGTATGCATGATTCACATGTACTTCCTCTGAGCCTTTCCGTGAACTATGTTGTAACAATTGCTGCAAACAATACATTTCTAGTAATGGACAAATGACCCATTGTGGTATTCAACCCACTGTAAATTCAATGCTCAATATTTCCCTTTTCTCTTCACAGCTGCAAACCTGAGTGCCGCAGAGCGCAACAATTTTGAGCGCCGTGCAGTGAGGTACAGGCACATCCTGCAGGTGCAGTGTGGGTATCGGAGGATGGCCCGCAGATATAATTCGGATCGGGCCTCCGGGGCGTGGTATGCCACACCACAGGCTCCCCCAACGGTGCCACCTACAACCACCGCCACTACAACCACCAGGTCTGCCCAAGGGGACCCAGCGACGGACCAGGCATCTTCATCAAGACCTGGACCCAGCCGTGTGTTGGGAGCAGGGCTGTCCCGTGGCCACTCCACTCCAGCACCAACATCCACCTCCACCGGCACGCAGACCAGCACTGACCCTCCTATTGACCCTGCAGCCTTCCAGGCATTGTCTAGAAAATTGGACAGGTTAATTCGCAAGGTGGACAACCTGACGGAGGACATGGCTGAGGTGAAGAAGAAGGTGCGCTCCATCCGGCGCACACTTCGGAGGGCAAATCTTTAGTCATTTTGCCCTCCTGAACTTTTACCCCTCCCCTCTCACCTCTTTCCTTTTTCATACTGTTAGTTGGGTTTGGGGGGTTAGTTATAGGATAAGTATAGGAAATTAGCTTAGTTAGTGTTAGGTAAGAGGGTGGGGGGTCCTTATTCTTTCTATCTAATATTTTTGTGTGGGTGGGTGGGTGGGGGGCAATGTTGGGATTCCTGTTTAATAAAAAAAAAATATATATGTTTGTTTGGGATAGTATAGTATGTGTGTAGGTTAGTAAGTGTTGTCCTGCATGTGTCTTGTCTCTTAATGGTGGGTGGGGGGTTGATGTTTAGATCGTTTCGTTACATGTGTAGAGTAAGTTTAGCTTAGGTTAGTTAGGGACAGTTGTGGGTTAGTAGTAGTCAGGTTAGATTAGTGTAGGTTTACCTTTCCCTTAGTTGCCTCTTTTATTACTACTTTTAAATAAAAAAATTGTTAACCTTTTACCTGATGCGTTAGGTGCTACCTTTTCATGGCCTTGACATCAGTGTAGCAGAAAGTTTAAGTATGACATTTGTGTTCCATGCTCGCTTTCCCCAGGCTTATGAGGTTTAACATGCCAGCTACCCGTGTGCTAACTTGGTAAGTATCCACCATGTTGGAGAGCCACCATTGGTAGTGTGCATTGATCATCAAGGTTTGGGGTTGGTATGTATCCTACTTCACAAAGAGTGCTTCCAGACTTGTTATTGTAGGTAAATAGATAGGTCGGACAGCATTGTGAAGTTCAGGGAGAGCTTTATAGATGATGATTTGTTCACACTCTTGTCTTGTTGCTGTCATTGCTGACCTACATCATGTGTGTACTGATTCAGCATTAATTTCCTTCATGGAAGTATACGCCGTAAGGGTGATTGATGCTGTGTAATTTGTTTATCATTCCTTTCATTCTACAGCATAATTTCAAATTTTAGTATTGCATGGTGCCTACATTTCTCAGCCACCATTAGTTGTGTAGAATAGCTATAGATGGTGCATCATTCTGTCCAACACAGCATGATTGTGTGTGCTTAGTCCCTTCATCAGTTATTTTCCTCAGTATAGTAAAGCTATGATGCAATCCTGGCCACTGCACAGATGTTTCAGTATACATGAAATCAGGACAGTAGTATAGAGAATCGACATGGTTGCACACAGCCACTTTGGAGTTATCTACTGCACAGTTGAATTTTGAAATGAAACAGAGACACAATAGGTGTGCAAGTGATATTTATTTATAGGTGGTGTAGTGCAAAATGTCCATTCACCATGTTTGCCGACTCCTTTCTGGTGCATTATTACATGGTGATCCTACAGAAGGGGTGTGGATGATGCTCCTGACATGCTGGGGTGATGTCACAGACAGTGCAGAGGAACATGAAATGCCAATTGGTAGGAGAGAAACATTCACTGGCAAGGTGGACAAGTCATACAGTGGATTGCCGAACAGTCATTGAGGTTAGTTGTAGTGAGACTGGCATGTGTCAAAACGTAGGACCTTGGTCTGATTAGGGCATGGTGCAGGGACTAGGGCTTCCGGGTACTCTTGCGTGTGAATATTATCTGTTCCATGTCTTCTTCTTCTGATGTGTGTGTTGCCTGGTGTGTCCTTGTTGTTGTTGGTTGTGAAGGGGCAACACACACCTCAGTGTTAGAAGACATGGAGGCAGACATCCCGGGGGCTGATCCCTGTTGAGTAAGGAAGGGCAGTACTGCAGCAAGGAGGGCCTGCTGGTTTTTCAGAATGGCAGCCACATCCCGATGTTAGGCAGCCAGGTCGGCCCTGAGGGGTTCTATGTTGCATTCGTGCACACGTTGAGTGGCTTGCAGTTGGAGTTGTTGTGTCAACTGGATGACAGCTGTGCCAATTTCCTTCAGTGTTTTTGAAATGTCCTCCAAGAGCAAAGTTCTGGCTTGCATTGCAGCTGCCTGATCAGCAGTTGACAACATGCACGAACGCACCCCCTCAAGGCTGGCTGCCATATTTTGCATCCCCACCCGCACCTCCTTTGCCAGCTCCCGCTGGACCCCAACGACAGTTCTTTCGAAGCTGGTGCCAGTGTCGTCAGAGTCCTCAGCTGTGTTGGAGCTGGCAGGTCTTACAATTGGGGTGGCGGGTGGTTCTACTGTGGTGGCTGCTTCTTCTGTGCTCCTCCTTGTGACTGAAGGTGGGGTTTGGAGGCTTTCAAGGACCATGTCAATGGTCTCTTGTGGGAGGTTGATGGTCTCGTCATCCATGTCATCAGGGAACTCATGGACAGGCAGATCAGCAGGAAATCCGTGTTCCTCTGCAATGAAACAGGGTACAATTAGTGTGTCTGTGTTGTGACAATTTTGCAGTAAGATACAAGCCTTTGGATGCCTTAACATTGTACTGTGTGTTTGTCTAGGTATCTGCTGTCCGTCATAGGGCATTGTTGTAGGCCTATGGCCCACCTGTGTGTCACATGTTTGATATGGAGCTATCAGACATGTCTGCCTGATCGCCTCTAGCTGTTGCTTTGTAATTATTTAGGAATAGGCGTTTTTTTCTCCTACTCCTCACTCGGTGTTTCACTATTGTTATGGAGGGACATTTTGTAGGGTGGGCTCTCATTATCCAACATGTGAGTCTTGGCTTTCTAGGCAGCAGGATAGCTAATGGTGTGGGGGACTAAGTTTGACCCACTTGTAAATAACTCTGTCACCCAGATATTCAATTTAGCTAAGACTAACTAGCAGTGCCTCTGGTCTCCCACATCAAAGGAATGTTTACACATCCGAGCGCATGACATCTTTGGAACTTCTCAGGGAAGTGGTGGTCACTCAGGTCCTACACATTTCTATCTTTTCCGGTATGTTCCCATACACAAATGACAAAGACAGTATTAGTTTGATATGAAGTTTCATTGTACAACTGACTTGTAGGAATTTAGGTGTGAGCCCCAATTACACAAACAATACACACTGTTAGAATTGAAATAGTCCGCAGGAGAGTAATACATTAGTACACAGCTTTCATGGTGCCTAACAGTTTCTACTCTCCCTCTGCATGTTCTATGTATAGCACAGCATGTTAAGTTTGGAGGTTGCCTGTCAGAATCACAGGGGAGACATCATCCCTCATATCAGAGGAATGGGCTGGGATCTGGTTGTGCATCAGCAGCAAGGCAGGTAGCATCTAGTTGTGATTTTCTGTTTGGAAACTCCCCCTTGGGACAAGGAAGTGAATGTAAAAGACATATGTCATGGTGATGACAAAGTTTCCCTACGCAGGAATGCCAAACCTTAACCCCTACCACATCTATCAGCAACGTACCAGACGGTATCCTTGACTGGGGCACAGAGTGAATATGTTCTGGCAAACTCCAGTGCAGAAGTAGGCAAAACAGTGTGATTTGACTAATTAAAAACATCCTAGGACTGACTATTTGCTACATTAGCTGATAGGAAGGGCAATGAGAATCATTTAGTGCAAATTGCTCTGAGGCACTTAGATGTGAGCAAATGAGTATAAGTACAATCAGGGTAAGATGCACAAAGGCCTAAAGCCTGAAGCTAATGCGCAAAGTATACGTTACACTTACAACACTACACTTTGACTGACTGTGGGTGTTGTGACTGCCCTGGCAGCACACTTGCCTCTCAGGCCCTGCCCCATACACTTTTTATTCACATTGCATGATCTGTACATGTCACATGGCATTACCTATGCATGTCAATGTTAGGATGTGGTATGGATTGTAGGAGGCTGGACTGGCTTGTAGTGAGTACCAAGGGGTACTTGCACCTTGCACCAGGCCCAGTTATCCCTTATTAGTGTATAGGGTGTCTAGCAGCTTAGGCTGATAGATAATGGTAGCTTAGCAAAGCAGCTCAGGCTGAACTAGGAGACGTGTGAAGCTACTACAGTACCACTTAGTGTCATATGCACAATATCATAAGAAAACACAATACACAGTTATACTAAAAATAAAGGTACTTTATTTTTATGACAATATGCCAAAGTATCTTAGAGTGTACCCTCAGTGAGAGGATAGGAAATATACACAAGATATATATACACAATAGCAAAAATATGCAGTATAGTCTTAGAAAACAGTGCAAACAATGTATAGTTACAATAGGATGCAATGGGGAAACATAGGGATAGGGGCAACACAAACCATATACTCCAGAAGTGGAATGCGAACCACGAATGGACCCCAAACCTATGTGACCTTGTAGAGGGTCGCTGGGACTATTAGAAAATAGTGAGAGTTAGCAAAATAACCCACCCCAAGACCCTGAAAAGTGAGTGCAAAGTGCACCAAAGTTCCCCTAAGGACAAAATAGTCGTGTTAGAGGGAGAATGCAAGGAAAACACAAATCAGCAATGCAACAACGATGGATTCCTGTCTGAAGGTACCTGTGGAGCAAGGGGACCAAGTCCAAAAGTCACAAGCAGCTCGGAGATGGGCAGATGCCCAAGAAATGCCAGCGGTTGGTGCAAAGAAGCTCTTACTAGGCTGAAGAACTGTGAATACTGCAGGAACGACAAGGGCTAGAGACTTCCCCTTTGGAGGATGGATCCCCCACGCCTTGGAGAGTCGTGCAGAAGTGTTTTCCCGCCGGATGGACGCCAACAAGCCTTGCTACACGCAAATCGTGCGTTTGGCGTTTTTGGACGCTGCTGGGGCCCAGGAGGGACCAGGAGGTCGCAAATTGGACCTGCAGAGAGAGGGGACGTCGAGCAAGACAAAGAGCCCTCACTGAAGCAGGTAGCACCCGGAGAAGTGCCAGAAGCAGGCACTACGAGGATGCGTGAAACGGTGCTCGCCGAAGTTGCACAAAGGAGTCCCACGTCGCCGGAGACCAACTTAGAAAGTCGTGCAATGCAGGTTAGAGTGCCGTGGACCCAGGCTTGGCTGTGCACACAGGATTTCCGCCGGAAGTGCACAGGGGCCGGAGAAGCTTGCAAAGTCGCGGTTCCCAGCAATGCAGCCCAGCGAGGTGAGGCAAGGACTTACCTCCACCAAACTTGGGCTGAAGAGTCACTGGACTGTGGGGGTCACTTGGACGGTGTCGCTGGATTCGAGGGACCTCGCTCGTCGTGCTGAGAGGAGACCCAAGGGACCGGAGATGCAGCTTTTTGGTGCCTGCGGTTGCAGGGGGAAGATTCCGTCGACCCACGGGAGATTTCTTCGGAGCTTCTGGTGCAGAGAGGAGGCAGGCTACCCCCACAGCATGCACAAGCAGGAAAACAGTCGAGAAGGCGGCAGGATCAGCGTTACAGAGTTGCAGTAGTCGTCTTTGCTACTATGTTGCAGGTTTGCAGGATTCCAGCGCGGTCAGCGGTCGATTCCTTATCAGAAGGTGAAGAGGGAGATGCAGAGGAACTCGGCTGAGCTCATGCATTCGTTATCTAAAGTTTCCCCAGAGACAGAGACCCTAAATAGCCAGAAAAGAGGGTTTGGCTACCTAGGAGAGAGGAAAGGCTACTAACACCTGAAGGAGCCTATCACAAGGAGTCTCTGACGTCACCTGGTGGCACTGGCCACTCAGAGCAGTCCAGTGTGCCAGCAGCACCTCTGTTTCCAAGATGGCAGAGGTCTGGAGCACACTGGAGGAGCTCTGGACACCTCCCAGGGGAGGTGCAGGTCAGGGGAGTGGTCACTCCCCTTTCCTTTGTCCAGTTTCGCGCCAGAGCAGGGGCTAAGGGGTCCCTGAACCGGTGTAGACTGGCTTATGCAGAATTGGGCACCTCTGTGCCCAACAAAGCATTTCCAGAGGCTGGGGGAGGCTACTCCTCCCCTGCCTTCACACCATTTTCCAAAGGGAGAGGGTGTCACACCCTCTCTCAGAGGAAGTTCTTTGTTCTGCCATCCTGGGCCAGGCCTGGCTGGACCCCAGGAGGGCAGCTGCCTGTCTGAGGGGTTGGCAGCAGCAGCAGCTGCAGAGAAACCCCAGGAAGGGCAGTCTGGCAGTACCAGGGTCTGTGCTACAGACCACTGGGATCATGGAATTGTCCCAACAATGCCAGGATGGCATAGAGGGGGCAATTCCATGATCATAGACATGTTACATGGCCATATTCGGAGTTACCATGGTGAAGCTACATATAGGTAGTGACCTATATGTAGTGCACGCGTGTAATGTTGTCCCCGCACTCACAAAGTTCAGTGAATTGGCTCTGAACAATGTGGGGGCACCTTGGCTAGTGCCAGGGTGCCCTCACACTAAGTAACTTTGCACCTAACCTTTACCAGGTAAAGGTTAGACATATAGGTGACTTATAAGTTACTTAAGTGCAGTGTAAAATGGCTGTGAAATAACGTGGACGTTATTTCACTCAGGCTGCAGTGGCAGGCCTGTGTAAGAATTGTCAGAGCTCCCTATGGGTGGCAAAAGAAATGCTGCAGCCCATAGGGATCTCCTGGAACCCCAATACCCTGGGTACCTCAGTACCATATACTAGGGGATTATAAGGGTGTTCCAGTAAGCCAATGTAAATTGGTAAAAATGGTCACTAGCCTGTCAGTGACAATTTGGAAAGAAATGAGAGAGCATAACCACTGAGGTTCTGATTAGCAGAGCCTCAGTGAGACAGTTAGTCACTACACAGGTAACACATACAGGCACACTTATGAGCACTGGGGCCCTGGGTTACCAGGGTCCCAGTGACACATACAACTAAAACAACATATATACAGTGAAAAATGGGGGTAACATGCCAGGCAAGATGGTACTTTCCTACATGGATGTAAACATTCTTGATGTTTTGAGATGATGTTGGGTGATGTGTATTTAATTGGATTGGCCTGTTTATCGTATGAATGTCCTATTTGTTTGTCCGACTTTGCAGGTGTGTTTCAGTGACCAGTTGCCTGTGTCCCCTCCTCAATGTTGTTGTCTGAGCAGTATGACATTAGTGATGTAGCCTTGTTAGCCAGGCACGTGAGGGACCCTGACGTATGCAGCATGTGTGTATCGTTAGTGCTGTGTGGCTCCTATTGCTGTTTACTTAGGCTTATGTATGTGTCAGTTATGGACATTCGGCATTTGAGTGTACTGGTACCTTTGTCTTATTTCTAGGAGTAATTGCAGATGTCATCCTCACCCCCTAATTTAGGTATGTATGTTCCAGGGTGGGGTTCCTGCCATTTGGTACTATAGCTGCATAGAGATGAGAGGTGTTATTGTCAACTGTGGTTGCAGTTAAGTTACAGTTGTTGTATTTGCTACTGCATTACAGGTAGGGACCTAGTTGATGGGGAATAGATTTTGCAATACAAGTGCCTGGATGTGGATTTGAGGTAGTGTCCTTCCCACCTGTCACTGCTTTCCCTTGGCTCTCTTGTTGTAATTACAGGATGTCCCCGTGGGACTGTTGTTGTTGCTGTATTTTGTTGTGCCCCAGCTTCGGTCATTACTGGGCATGCCCCCCTGCCGTGCCCCTTTCCCCATGCCACTTCATATATGTGCTGACTTACATGCATTGTGTAGTAGGTATCCCCCCCGCTTACAGTCCCCATTATTGTATTATGATTCCCCATGCGACTTACCCTGCATGTGCGTAGTGTCGTGGTAGTCTGCGCTGTCCAGTCCTTGAATCCCTGTGACGATCTCCTCCGGGATGACGGCTGCGACCATCTCCTCCATGTGGTCCAGGGCCTCCTGTTGTGCTGGACTCCCCCCTCCAGTCTGCATTGCTGCCTTCCTGTTCCTGGCCATTTTCTCTTTGGTCCTACGTTTGCAGTCATGCCAGCGTTTCTTACACTCGGTGACTGTCCGGCGTTCTTCAGCCACACTGTTAATCTTGTCCACAATTTGTTTCCAGAGGGCCTCTCTCCTACTGAGTGGCAATTTAGAGGTGATGAAAAGTTGGTGCTGGTGTTCCGTCACCTCTTTCACCAGGATTTCCTGCTCCTCTGCACTGAAGCGACACTTTCTTTTTTTTTTTTAAATGTCCTGGTTCCTGTATGCTTCCTCCTGGCTGGTTCCTGGTCTGCTCTCATCCTCCTGGGGTCTGTTGGGGCATCTAGGATCCATTTTGGGTCTCCTCTCCTAAAAGGGCAGTTTTCGCGCAAAAATGTGACGCAATAGCGTGAAAAAAAACGGCGTTTTCACGATTGCGCTGTCGTAAATCGACCCACAGTGATGTGCGTCGCATTTACGTTGGTTTCCTTTACGACAGACCGACGCTGTCTGCGTCACGAAATAATGACTCCCACCTGTTGGTTGCGCCGCCGTACGTCAAAGTATAAATTTGACGCCCGCATGGCGCATCCAAATGGCGTTAGACGGCGCAATTTTTTTGGACGCAAAACTGCGTTAGCGCAGTTTTGCGCCAAAAAGTATAAATATGGCCCTTAGTGTCATATGCACAATATCATAAGAAAACACAATACACAGTTATACTAAAAATAAAGGTACTTTATTTTTATGACAATATGCCAAAGCATCTCAGAGTGTACCCTCAGTGAGAGGATAGGAAATATACACAAGATATATATACACAATACCAGAAATATGCAGTATAGTCTTAGAAAACAGTGCAAACAATGTATAGTTACAATAGGATGCAATGGGGACACATAGGGATAGGGGCAACACAAACCATATACTCCAGAAGTGGAATGCGAACCACGAATAGACCCTAAACCTATGTAACCTTGTAGAGGGTCGCTGGGACTATTAGAAAATAGTGAGGGTTAGAAAAATAGCCCACCCCAAGACCCTGAAAAGTGAGTGCAAAGTGCACTAAAGTTCCCCAAAGGACAAAGAAGTCGTGATAGGGGAATAAGGCAGGAAAGACACAAACCAACAATGCAACAATGCTGGATTTCCAATCTGGGGTACCTGTGGAACAAGGGGACCAAGTCCAAAAGTCACAAGTAAGTCGGAGATGGGCAGATGCCCAGGAAATGCCAGCTGCGGGTGCAAAGAAGCTTTGACTGGACTGAAGAAGCTGCGGTTTCTGCAGGAACGCAAAGGGCTAGAGACATCTCCTTTGGAGGACGGATCCCACTCGCCTTGTAGAGTCGTGCAGAAGTGTTTTACTGCTGAAAGAACGCCAACAAGCCTTGCTAGCTGCAAATCGTGCGTTTAGCGTTTTTGGATGCTGCTGTGGCCCAGGAGGGACCAGGAGGTCACAAATTGGACCAGGAGGTAGAGGGGACGTCGAGCAAGAAAAAGAACCCTCTTAGCAGCAGGTAGCACTCGGAGAAGTGCCAGAAACAGGCACTACGAGGATGCGTGAAACAGTGCTCACCCGAAGTTACACAAAGGAGTCCCACGTAGCCGGAGACCAACTTAGAAAGTCGTGCAATGCAGGTTAGAGTGCCGTGGACCCAGGCTTGGCTGTGCACAAAGGATTTCCGCCAGAAGTGTACAGGGGCCGGAGTAGCTGCAAAAGTCGCGGTTCCCAGCAATGCAGTCTAGCGAGGTGAGGCAAGGACTTACCTCCACCAAACTTGGACTGAAGAGTCACTGGACTGTGGGAGTCACTTGGACAGAGTTGCTGGATTCGAGGGACCTCGCTCGTCGTGCTGAGAGGAGACCCAAGGGACTGGTAATGCAGCTTTTTGGTGCCTGCTGTTGCAGGGGGACGATTCCGTCGACCCACGGGAGATTTCTTCAGAGCTTCTAGTGCAGAGAGGAGGCAGACTACCCCCACAGCATGCACCACCAGGAAAACAGTCTAGAAGGCGGCAGGATCAGCGTTACAGAGTTGCAGTAGTCGTCTTTGCTACTATGTTGCAGGTTTGCAGGCTTCCAGCGCGGTCAGCAGTCGATTCCTTGGCAGAAGGTGAAGAGAGAGATGCAGAGGAACTCGGATGAGCTCTTGCATTCGTTATCTAAGGAATCCCAAGAGACAGAGACCCTAAATAGCCAGAAAAGAGGGTTTGGCTACTTAGGAGAGGGGATAGGCTAGCAACACCTGAAGGAGCCTATCACAAGGAGTCTCTGAAGTCACCTGGTGGCACTGGCCACTCAGAGCAGTCCAGTGTGCCAGCAGCACCTCTGTTTCCAAGATGGCAGAGGTCTGGAGCACACTGGAGGAGCTCTGGGCACCTCCCAGGGGAGGTACAGGTCAGGGGAGTGGTCACTCCCCTTTCCTTTGTCCAGTTTCGCGCCAGAGCAGGGCTAAGGGGTCCCTGAACCGGTGTATACTGGCTTATGCAGAATTGGGCACATCTGTGCCCAAGAAAGCATTTCCAGAGGCAGGGGGAGGCTACTCCTCCCCTGCCTTCACACCATTTTCCAAAGGGAGAGGGTGTAACACCCTCTCTCAGAGGAAGTCCTTTGTTCTGCCATCCTGGGCCAGGCCTGGCTGGACCCCAGGATGGCAGATGCCTGTCTGAGGGGTTGGCAGCAGCAGCAGCTGCAGTGAAACCCCGGGAAAGGCAGTTTGGCAGTACCAGGGTCTGTGCTACAGACCACTGGGATCATGGGATTGTGCCAACTATGCCAGGATGGTATAGAGGGGGCAATTCCATGATCATAGACATATTACATGGCCATATTCGGAGTTACCATTGTGAAGCTACATATAGGTAGTGACCTATATGTAGTGCACGCGTGTAATGGTGTCCCCGCACTCACAAAGTTCGGGGAATTGGCCCTGAACAATGTGGGGGCACCTTGGCTAGTGCCAGGGTGCCCTAACACTAAGTAACTTAGCACCCAACCTTTACTAGGTAAAGGTTAGACATATAGGTGACTTATAAGTTACTTAAGTGCAGTGTAAAATGGCTGTGAAATAACGTGGACGTTATTTCACTCAGGCTGCAGTGGCAGGCCTGTGTAAGAATTGTCAGAGCTCCCTATGGGTGGCAAAAGAAATGCTGCAGCCCATAGGGATCTCCTGGAACCCCAATACCCTGGGTACCTCAGTACCATATACTAGGGAATTATAAGGGTGTTCCAGTAAGCCAATGTGAATTGGTAAAATTGGTCACTAGCCTGTTAGTGACAATTTGGAAAGAAATGAGAGAGCATAACCTCTGAGGTTCTGATTAGCAGAGCCTCAGTGAGACAGTTAGTCACTACACAGGTAACACATTCAGGCACACTTATGAGCACTGGGGCCCTGGAGAACAGGGTCCCAGTGACACATTGTAGGAAAGTACCATCTTGCCTGGCATGTTACCCCCATTTTTCACTGTATATATGTTGTTTTAGTTGTATGTGTCACTGGGACCCTGGTAACCCAGGGCCCCAGTGCTCATAGGTGTGCCTGAATGTGTTACCTGTGTAGTGACTAACTGTCTCACTGAGGCTCTGCTAATCAGAACCTCAGTGGTTATGCTCTCTCATTTCTTTCCAAATTGTCACTAACAGGCTAATGACCATTTTTACCAATTTACATTGGCTTACTGGAACACCCTTATAATTCCCTAGTATATGGTACTGAGGTACCCAGGGTATTGGGGTTCCAGGAGATCTCTATGGGCTGCAGCATTTCTTTTGCCACCCATAGGGAGCTCTGACAATTCTTACACAGGCCTGCCACTGCAGCCTGAGTGAAATAACGTCCACGTTATTTCACAGCCATTTTACACTGCACTTAAGTAACTTATAAGTCACCTATATGTCTAACCTTTACCTGGTAAAGGTTAGGTGCAAAGTTACTTAGTGTGAGGGCACCCTGGCACTAGCCAAGGTGCCCCCACATTGTTCAGAGCCAATTCCCTGAACTTTGTGAGTGCAGGGACACCATTACACGCGTGCACTACATATAGGTCACTACCTATATGTAGCTTCACAATGGTAACTCCGAATATGGCCATGTAACATGTCTATGATCATGGAATTGCCCCCTCTATGCCATCCTGGCATAGTTGGCACAATCCCATGATCCCAGTGGTCTGTAGCACAGACCCTGGTACTGCCAAACTGCCCTTCCTGGGGTTTCACTGCAGCTGCTGCTGCTGCCAACCCCTCAGACAGGCATCTGCCCTCCTGGGGTCCAGCCAGGCCTGGCCCAGGATGGCAGAACAAAGACTTCCTCTGAGAGAGGGTGTTACACCCTCTCCCTTTGGAAAATGGTGTGAAGGCAGGGGAGGAGTAGCCTCCCCCAGCTTCTGGAAATGCTTTGTTGGGCACAGATGCCCAATTCTGCATAAGCCAGTCTACACCGGTTCAGGGGACCCCTTAGCCCTGCTCTGGCGCGAAACTGGACAAAGGAAAGGGGAGTGACCACTCCCCTGACCTGCACCTCCCCTGGGAGGTGTCCAGAGCTCCTCCAGTGTGCTCCAGACCTCTGCCATCTTGGAAACAGAGGTGCTGCTGGCACACTGGACTGCTCTGAGTGGCCAGTGCCACCAGGTGACGTCAGAGACTCCTTCTGATAGGCTCCTTCAGGTGTTAGTAGCCTATCCTCTCTCCTAGGTAGCCAAACCCTCTTTTCTGGCTATTTAGGGTCTCTGTCTCTGGGGAAACTTTAGATAACGAATGCAAGAGCTCATCCGAGTTCCTCTGCATCTCTCTCTTCACCTTCTGCCAAGGAATCGACTGCTGACCGTGCTGGAAGCCTGCAAACCTGCAACATAGTAGCAAAGACGACTACTGCAACTCTGTAACGCTGATCCTGCCGCCTTCTCGACTGTTTTCCTGCTTGTGCATGCTGTGGGGGTAGTCTGCCTCCTCTCTGCACCAGAAGCTCCGAAGAAATCTCCCGTGGGTCGACGGAATCTTCCCCCTGCAACCGCAGGCACCAAAAAGCTGCATTACCAGTCCCTTGGGTCTCCTCTCAGCACGACGAGCGAGGTCCCTCGAATCCAGCGACTCTGTCCAAGTGACCCCCACAGTCCAGTGACTCTTCAGTCCAAGTTTGGTGGAGGTAAGACCTTGCCTCACCTCGCTGGGCTGCATTGCTGGGAACCGCGACTTTTGCAGCTACTCCGGCCCCTGTGCACTTCCGGCGGAAATCCTCTGTGCACAGCCAAGCCTGGGTCCACGGCACTCTAACCTGCATTGCACGACTTTCTAAGTTGGTCTCCGGCGACGTGGGACTCCTTTGTGCGACTTCGCGTGAGCACCGTTTCACGCATCCTTGTAGTGCCTGTTTCTGGCACTTCTCCGGGTGCTACCTGCTTCAGAGAGGGCGCCTTGTGTTGCGCGACGTCCCCTCTCTCTGCTGGTCCAATTTGCGACCTCCTGGTCCCTCCTGGGCCTCAGCAGCGTCCAAAAACGCTAACAGTACGATTTGCAGCTAGCAAGGCTTGTTGGCAGTCTTTCGGCGGGAAAACACTTCTGCACGACTCTCCACGGCGAGAGGGATCCGTCCACCAAAGGGGAAGTCTCTAGCCTTTTTCGTTCCTGCAGAAACCTTAGCTTCTTCTGTCCAGTAGAAGCTTCTTTGCACCCGCAGCTGGCATTTCCTGGGCATTTGCCCATCTCCGACTTGCTTGTGACTTTTGGACTTGGTCCCCTTGTTCCACAGGTACCCTAGATTGGAAATCCACAGTTGTTGCATTGTTGGGTTGTGTCTTTCCTGCATTATTCCTCTTACACGACTTCTTTGTCCTTAGGGGAACTTTGGTGCACTTTGCACTCACTTTTCAGGGTCTTGGGGAGGGTTATTTTTCTAACTCTCACTATTTTCTAATAGTCCCAGCGACCCTCTACAAGGTCACATAGGTTTGGGGTCCATTTGTGGTTCGCATTCCACTTTTGGAGTATATGGTTTGTGTTGCCCCTATCCCTATGTTTCCCCATTGCATCCTATTGTAACTATACATTGTTTGCACTGTTTTCTAAGACTATACTGCATATTTTTGCTATTGTGTATATATATCTTGTGTATATTTCCTATCCTCTCACTGAGGGTACACTCTAAGATACTTTGGCATATTGTCATAAAAATAAAGTACCTTTATTTTTAGTATAACTGTGTATTGTGTTTTCTTATGATATTGTGCATATGACACTAGGTGGTACTGTAGTAGCTTCACACGTCTCCTAGTTCAGCCTAAGCTGCTCTGCTAAGCTACCATTATCTATCAGCCTAAGCTGCTAGACACCCTATACACTAATAAGGGATAACTGGGCCTGGTGCAAGGTGCAACTACCCCTTGGTACTCACTACAAACCATTCCAGCCTCCTACATTGGTTGTGCAGCGGTGGGATAAGTGCTTTGAGACTACTTACCACTCTTGTCATTGTACTTTTGATAAGAGAAAAATATACAAAACAAGGTCAGTGTATATACACATAGCCAAAAAGTTTTGCAGTTCCTCTTTTCACTCTTTTCTAAGTGCTGAAAAGTACTTCTAACTTTCTAAAAAGTTCTAAAAAGTTTTAAAAGTTTTTTCTCTGTCTTTCTAAAAGCTCTGACAAACTTTTTATCTTTTACTATCACTTTAACTCTCTCTAAAAATGTCTGGCACAGGCCAAAATGTTGATCTGTCCAAACTTGCATATGATCACCTTAGCTGGGAAGGAGCAAGGAGTCTCTGCATAGAGAGAGGTTTGAGTGTAGGGAAGAATCCTTCCTTAGAACTGTTAATTAACATGCTTAGAGAACAGGATAAGGCTAGAAGTGCCCCATCTGTTGAAAAAGTAGCTAATGGTTCTCAATCTGATCCAGGGACTCCCCCAGGAAAAGATTCAGGAAAGAAACTTCCTAGCCTGCCCATTACTAGACAGTCTAGCATAGTTGGTAATGATGTTGGGTCACACCATACAAATAGTGTTGTCTCACATCATAGCAAAAGCATTTACTCACACCACAGTGGTACTGATGTTTCTGTTAGCCAAGCTGTTAGGGTGTCCTCTGTAAGGGACAGGTCTCCTTCTGTCCATTCTCACCATACTTCTGTTTCAAGGCATGTCCCTCCCACCCACCCTGATGACAGATTGTTAGAAAGGGAGCTCAATAGATTGAGAGTGGAACAAACCAGACTGAAGCTCAAGAAGCAACAGCTGGATTTGGATAGACAGACTTTAGAAGTAGAGAAGGAGAGACAGAAGTTGGGTTTAGAAACCCATGGTGGCAGCAGCAGTATTCCCCATAGTCATCCTGCAAAAGAGCATGATTCCAGGAATCTGCACAAGATAGTTCCCCCTTATAAGGAGGGGGATGACATTAACAAGTGGTTTGCTGCACTTGAGAGGGCCTGTGCTGTACAGGATGTCCCTCAAAGGCAGTGGGCTGCTATCTTATGGCTATCATTTAGTGGAAAAGGTAGGGATAGGCTCCTTACTGTAAAAGAAAATGATGCTAATAATTTCCAAGTTCTTAAGAATGCACTCCTGGATGGTTATGGCTTAACCACTGAACAGTACAGGATAAAGTTCAGAGAGACCAAAAAGGAGTTAGCCAATCCAAGGGAGTAGCTGGGCTCACTATTGGTAACTTAGTTGGGGTTGGCCTTGTTAGGGAGGCCACAGAGGCTGTGTTAGTCTCTGAGGGGGCTATTGATTTAGCCACCTTAGTTGCTTGTCCCCTTAATATGGATAAGTACAAGCAGCTACCCCTAATAAATGGTGTTGAGGTTCAGGCCTACAGGGACACTGGTGCCAGTGTGACTATGGTCATAGAGAAACTGGTCCACCCTGAACAACACCTACTTGGTCACCAGTACCAAGTAACCGATGCTCACAACAACACACTTAGCCACCCCATGGCTGTTGTTAATCTCAACTGGGGGGGGGGTTACTGGTCCAAAGAAAGTTGTGGTAGCCACAGATTTACCTGTAGACTGTCTACTAGGAAATGATTTGGAGACATCAGCTTGGTCAGATGTGGAGTTGGAGGCCCATGCAGCAATGCTGGGCATCCCAGGTCATATTTTTGCTTTGACAAGGGCTCAGGCCAAAAAGCAAAAAGGACAGGGAAGCTTGGATCCTGGAACAATTGACCAAGTGCTCCCTAAAGCTAGGGCTAGTAGAAGCAAACCACTTCCTACTATCCCTCCCTCTACAGTGGATTCTACTTCTGAGGAAGAAGAATTCCCTCCCTGTGCAGAACCTACACCAGAGGAGCTGGAAGCAGACACTGCTGAGCTTTTGGGTGAAGGGGGGCCTGCCAGAGAGGAGCTGAGTGTGGCACAGCAAACCTGTCCCACATTAGAGGGTCTCAGACAGCAAGCTGTCAAACAGGCTAATGGGGATGTCAGTGACTCTCACAGAGTTTACTGGGAGGACAACCTCTTGTACACTGAGCATAGGGATCCTAAACCTGGAGCTGCCAGGAGATTAGTGATTCCTCAGGAGTACAGAAAGTTCCTCCTAACCCTGGCACATGACATTCCCCTAGCTGGGCACCTGGGTCAAATGAAAACTTGGGACAGACTGGTTCCATTGTTTCATTGGCCTAGGATGTCTGAGGACACAAAGGAATTTTGTAAGTCCTGTGAAACCTGTCAAGCCAGTGGCAAGACAGGTGGCACTCCAAAGGCACCCCTTATTCCACTGCCTGTGGTTGGGGTTCCCTTTGAAAGGGTAGGGGTTGACATAGTTGGCCCCCTTGACCCTCCTACTGCTTCAGGCAATAGATTTATCTTGGTGGTAGTGGACCATGCCACAAGATATCCTGAAGCTATTCCTTTAAGGACCACTACAGCACCTGCAGTGGCAAAGGCCCTCCTGGGAATATTTTCCAGGGTTGGCTTCCCAAAGGAAGTAGTATCAGACAGGGGAAGCAATTTCATGTCTGCATACTTAAAGGCCATGTGGAGGGAGTGTGGTGTAACGTACAAATTCACAACACCCTATCATCCACAAACAAATGGACTGGTGGAGAGATTTAATAAAACTCTCAAAGGCATGATTATGGGTCTCCCTGAAAAACTCCGCAGGAGATGGGATATCCTTATTCCATGCCTCCTTTTTGCCTACAGGGAGGTACCCCAGAAAGGAGTGGGCTTCAGCCCCTTTGAACTTCTTTTTGGACACCCTGTTAGGGGTCCACTCACACTTGTAAAGGAGGGTTGGGAACAACCTTTAAAAGCTCCTAAGCAGGATATTGTGGATTATGTACTTGGCCTCAGATCAAGGATGGCTGAGTACATGAAAAAGGCCAGTAAAAACCTTCAGGCCAGCCACGAGCTCCAGAAGCAATGGCATGATCAGAAGGCTGTTTTGGTTCACTACCAACCAGGGCAGAAAGTGTGGGTCTTGGTGTAGGAGGCTGGACTGGCTTGTAGTGAGTACCAAGGGGTACTTGCACCTTGCACCAGGCCCAGTTATCCCTTATTAGTGTATAGGGTGTCTAGCAGCTTAGGCTGATAGATAATGGTAGCTTAGCAGAGCAGCTTAGGCTGAACTAGGAGACGTGTGAAGCTACTACAGTACCACCTAGTGTCATATGGACTGAAGAGTCACTGGACTGTGGGGGTCACTTGGACAGAGTCGCTGGATTCGAGGGACCTCGCTCGTCGTGCTGAGAGGAGACCCAAGGGACCGGTAATGCAGCTTTTTGGTGCCTGCGGTTGCAGGGGGAAGATTCCGTCGACCCACGGGAGATTTCTTCGGAGCTTCTGGTGCAGAGAGACCACTGGGATCATGGGATTGTGCCAACTATGCCAGGATGGCATAGAGGGGGAAATTCCATGATCATAGACATGTTACATGGCCATATTCGGAGTTACCATTGTGAAGCTACATATAGGTAGTGACCTATATGTAGTGCACGCGTGTAATGGTGTCCCCGCACTCACAAAGTTCAGGGAATTGGCTCTGAACAATGTGGGGGCACCTTGGCTAGTGCCAGGGTGCCCTCACACTAAGTAACTTTGCACCTAACCTTTGCCAGGTAAAGGTTAGACATATAGGTGACTTATAAGTTACTTAAGTGCAGTGTAAAATGGCTGTGAAATAACGTGGACGTTATTTCACTCAGGCTGCAGTGGCAGGCCTGTGTAAGAATTGTCAGAGCCCCCAATGGGTGGCAAAACAAATGCTGCAGCCCATAGGGATCTCCTGGAACCCCAATACCCTGGGTACCTCAGTACCATATACTAGGGAATTATAAGGGTGTTCCAGTAAGCCAATGTAAATTGGTAAAAATGGTCACTAGCCTGTTAGTGACAATTTGGAAAGAAATGAGAGAGCATAACCACTGAGGTTCTGGTTAGCAGAGCCTCAGTGAGACAGTTAGGCACTACACAGGGAACACACACATATAGGCCACAACTTATGAGCACTGGGGTCCTGACTAGCAGGGTCCCAGTGACACATAACAAACATACTGAAAACATAGGGTTTTCACTATGAGCACTGGGCCCAGGCTGGCAGGATCCCAGTGAGACAGTGAAAACACCCTGACATACACTCAAAAACAGGCCAAAAGTGGGGGTAACAAGGCTAGAAAGAGGCTACTTTCTCACACAACCCCCCCCCCCCAAACGAAGGACAATAAGGCTAACCTTGGCTAGTTGAGACTTTATTGTCTAAGTGGTGATAAGTAGAGAGTAGCTCTGCAATAGACTGGTTACTCCCTTTATCATCCACTATATGGTTACTTCCCTGTGGGGATGTAAACCACCCTGTTTGAAGTTTTTTAGCTAAGCAACAATGTGAAGATGTATTTTCAGAGTTTCTATCAGTAAGTTTTAGTTTAGAGCAGTGGGAATTGTCCACTGAACCTATTTGTAGTGATGGAAATGCCAGACAGGGATGCTGTCTCAGAAAAGCCATAGCTGGGCAAAAACTTTGTCCATATGGCTGGAAGAGAGAACAGGGATGCTGTTTCTCTTGGGTTGGAGCAGGACAGGGATGCTGTCCTATGAGCTCCACACTAGGGCAGGGATGCTTTCCTAAGTGTTGTGAGGCAGTGCAGGGTTTCTGCACTAAAGTTTCTCTGGGAGGGTTGGAGGGATGCTCCATGTTAACTAAAATGGTCTTTTTGTCACCAATGTTAGTTATCCCACAGAGAGGTACTTCCACCTCAGGGAGTACAGCTTTGCCAGCTGATGCTTCCCTTGGAACAGGTGCCACCCCAGGAGAGGTTTCTCCCACCACAGGAATGGTATCCTGAATGGCAGGGTGGTTAGGGGATACTGTGATACCCTTTTTACCTGTTGATGGAGAGGGATCCTGAGTTTTTAGGCCTTCTCTCCTTTGCTTTTTCATTTCAGTAGAAATGAGAGGGAACAATTCCTCAGGGATGCCCAGCATGGCTGCATGGGCATAAAACTCTACATCAGCCCAACCTGAGGCCTCTAGGTCATTACCTAAGAGACAGTCTACAGGTAAGCTAGGTGATACCACCACCTGCTTAGGGCCAGTAACTCCACCCCAACTAAACTGAATTATAGCTAAGGGAAGAAACTTAGTGCAGTTATGGACATCAATAATTGTATACTGTTGTCCAATGATGTGTTGTTCAGGAGCCACTAGGTTTTCAGTCACCAAAGTGATACTGGCACCTGTGTCCCTGTAGGCCAAGGCCTCAACACCATTTATTGAAACTGTCTGCCTGTACTTATCCATTGTAAGGGGACAAGCAGCCAGTGTGGCAAGGCCAATGCCACTAGGTGTGACAGAAACTGTATTGGGAGTGACTACCCCAGTTTCTACTATGGACCCAAAAGTGAACCCAACTACACCCTTAACTTGACTGTTGCCAGCAGTCCCACCACTAGTACCACTACTGCTAGGGGCACTAGAGCTTGATGTATTAGTGGTGGTAGGCTCAGGGGGTTTACCTGGACAGGACTTATCCCCTGGCCTATGGCCTCTGTTTTTACACACAAAGCACCAAGGCTTTTTAATGTGTGCAGGTTGAGAAGAAGAGGAAGAATTAGTTTTATCCCCACCCTCTGAAGAGTGTTTAAGATTTGAAGTGGGATCTTTGGTTTTACCCTTATCCCCATCCTTATCTTGAGATTTTTCACCATCTTTCTTCTTATTGCCATCTTTGTCACCCCCTGTATGAACTTTTCTGTTCACTCTTGTTCTGACCCATTTGTCTGCCTTCTTTCCCAATTCTTGGGGAGAGGTCAGATCAGAGTCCACCAAGTACTGGTGCAACAAATCAGACACACAATTATTAAGAATATGCTCTCTCAGGATTAAGTTATACAGGCTGTCATAATCAGTAACTTTGCTGCCATGTAACCACCCCTCCAAGGCCTTCACTGAATGGTCAATGAAATCAACCCAGTCTTGTGAAGACTCCTTTTTGGTCTCTCTGAACTTTATCCTGTACTGTTCAGTGGTTAAGCCATAACCATCCAAGAGTGCATTCTTAAGAACTTGGAAATTATTAGCATCATTTTCTTTCACAGTAAGGAGCCTATCCCTACCTTTTCCACTAAATGATAGCCATAGGATAGCAGCCCACTGCCTTTGAGGGACATCCTGTACAACACAGGCCCTCTCAAGTGCAGCAAACCACTTGTTAATGTCATCCCCCTCCTTATAAGGGGGAACTATCTTGTGCAGATTCCTGGAATCATGCTCTTTTGCAGGATGACTATGGGGAATACTGCTGCTGCCACCATGGGTTTCTAAACCCAACTTCTGTCTTTCCTTCTCTAATTCAAAAGACTGTCTATCCAAATCCAGCTGTTGCTTTTTAAGCTTCGGTCTGGTTTGTTCCACCCTCAACTTATTGAGTTCCCTCTCTAACATTCTGTCATCAGGGTTGGTGGGAGGGACATTCCTAGATACAGAGGTATGATGGGAATGAACAGAAGGAGACCTGTCCCTTACAGAAGCCACCCTAACAGCTTGGCTAACAGAAACATTACTACCAGTATGGTGAGAATAAATGCTTTTGTTATGATGTGAGACAACACTATTTGTATGGTGTGGCTCATCATCATTACCAACTATGCTAGACTGTCTAGTAATGGGCAGGCTAGGGAGTTTCTTTCCTGAATCTTTTCCTGGGGGAGTCCCTGAATCAGATTGGGAAGTATTAGGTACTTTTTCAACAGATGAGGCACCTATGGCCTTATCCTGTTCTCTAAGCATGTTAAGTAACATTTCCAAGGAAGGATTCTTCCCTACTCTCAAACCTCTCTCTATACAGAGACTCCTTGCTCTTTTCCAGCTAAGGTTGTCATATGCAAGTTTGGACAGATCAACATTTTGGCCTGTGGCAGACATTTTTAGAGAGAGTTAAAGTGATAGTAAAAGATAAAAAGTTTGTCAGAGCTTTTAGAAAGACAGAGAAAAAAACTTTTTAAAGTTTTTAGAACTTTTTAGAAAGTTAGAGGTACTTTTCAGCACTTAGAAAAGAGTGAAAAGAGTGAAAAGAGGAAATGCAAAACTTTTTGGCTATGTGTATATACACTGACCTTGTTTTGTATATTTTTCTCTAATGAAAAGTACAATGACAAGAGTGGTAAGTAGTCTCAAAGCACTTATCCCACCACTGCACAACCAATGTAGGAGGCTGGACTGGCTTGTAGTGAGTACCAAGGGGTACTTGCACCTTGCACCAGGCCCAGTTATTCCTTATTAGTGTATAGGGTGTCTAGCAGCTTAGGCTGATAGATAATGGTAGCTTAGCAGAGCAGCTTAGGCTGAACTAGGAGACATGTGAAGCTACTACAGTACCACCTAGTGTCATATGCACAATATCATAAGAAAACACAATACACAGTTATACTAAAAATAAAGGTACTTTATTTTTATGACAATATGCCAAAGTATCTTAGAGTGTACCCTCAGTGAGAGGATAGGAAATATACACAAGATATATATACACAATAGCAAAAATATGCAGTATAGTCTTAGAAAACAGTGCAAACAGTGTATAGTTACAATAGGATGCAATGGGGAAACATAGGGATAGGGGCAACACAAACCATATACTCCAAAAGTGGAATGCGAACCACGAATGGACCCCAAACCTATGTGACCTTGTAGAGGGTCGCTGGGACTATTAGAAAATAGTGAGAGTTAGAAAAATAACCCTCCCCAAGACCCTGAAAAGTGAGTGCAAAGTGCACTAAAGTTCCCCTAAGGACAAAGAAGTCGTGTTAGAGGAATAATGCAGGAAAGACATAAACCAGCAATGCAACAACTGTGGATTTCCAATCTAGGGTACCTGTGGAACAAGGGGACCAAGTCCAAAAGTCACAAGCAAGTCGGAGATGGGCAGATGCCCAGGAAATGCCAGCTGTGGGTGCAAAGAGGCTTCTACTGGACAGAAGAAGCTGAGGTTTCTGCAGGAACGAAAAGGGTTAGAGACTTCCCCTTTGGTGGACGGATTCCTCTCGCCTTGCCGAGTCGTGCAGAAGTGTTTTCCCGCTGAAAGGACGCCAACAAGCCTTGCTAGTTGCAAATCGTGCATTTGGCGTTTTTGGACGCTGCTGGGTCCAAGGAGGGACCAGGAGGTCGCAAATTGGACCTGAAGAGAGAAGGGACGTCGAGCAAGACAAAGAGCCCTCACTGAAGCAGTTTGCTCCCAGAGAAGTGCCAGAAACAGGCACTACGAGGATGCGTGAAACGGTGCTCGCCGAAGTTGCACAAAGGAGTCCCACGTCGCCGGAGACCAACTTAGAAAGTCGTGCAATGCAGGTTAGAGTGCCGTGGACCCAGGCTTGGCTGTGCACAAAGGATTTCCACCGGAAGTGCACAGGAGCCAGAGTAGCTGCAAAGTCGCGGTTCCCAGCAATGCAGCCCAGCGAGGTGAGGCAAGGACTTACCTCCACCAAACTTGGACTGAAGAGTCACTGGACTGTGCGGGTCACTTGGACAGAGTCGCTGGATTCGAGGGACCTCGCTCGTCGTGCTGAGAGGAGACCCAAGGGACCGGTAATGCAGCTTTTTGGTGCCTGCGGTTGCAGGGGGAAGATTCCGTCGACCCACGGGAGATTTCTTCGGAGCTTCTGGTGCAGAGAGGAGGCAGACTACCCCCACAGCATGCACAAGCAGGAAAACAGTCGAGAAGGCGGCAGGATCAGCGTTACAGAGTTCCAGTAGTCGTCTTTGCTACTATGTTGCAGGTTTGCAGGCTTCCAGCGCGGTCAGCAGTCGATTCCTTATCAGAAGGTGAAGAGAGAGATGCAGAGGAACTCGGCTGAGCTCATGCATTCGTTATCTACCGTTTCCCCAGAGACAGAGACCCTAAATAGCCAGAAAAGAGGGTTTGGCTACTTAGGAGAGAGGATAGGCTACTAACACCTGAAGGAGCCTATCAGCAGGAGTCTCTGACGTCACCTGGTGGCACTGGCCACTCAGAGCAGTCCAGTGTGCCAGCAGCACCTCTGTTTCCAAGATGGGAGAGGTCTGGAGCACACTGGAGGAGCTCTGGACACCTCCCAGGGGAGGTGCAGGTCAGGGGAGTGGTCACTCCCCTTTCCTTTGTCCAGTTTCGCGCCACAGCAGAGGCTAAGGGGTCCCTGAACCGGTGTAGACTGGCTTATGCAGAATTGGGCACATCTGTGCTCAAGAAAGCATTTCCAGAGGCTGGGGGAGGCTACTCCTCCCCTGCCTTCACACCATTTTCCAAAGGGAGAGGGTGTAACACCCTCTCTCAGAGGAAGTCCTTTGTTCTGCCATCCTGGGCTAGGCCTGGCTGGACCCCAGGAGGGCAGATGCCTGTCTGAGGGGTTGGCAGCAGCAGCAGCTGCAGTGAAACCCCAGGAAGGGCAGTTTGGCAGTACCAGGGTCTGTGCTACAGACCACTGGGATCATGGGATTGTGCCAACTATGCCAGGATGGCATAGAGGGGGCAATTCCATGATCATAGACATGTTACATGGCCATATTCGGAGTTACCATTGTGAAGCTACATATAGGTAGTGACCTATATGTAGTGCACGCGTGTAATGGTGTCCCGCACTCACAAAGTTCAGGGAATTGGCTCTGAACAATGTGGGGGCACCTTGGCTAGTGCCAAGGTGCCCTCACACTAAGTAACTTTGCACCTAACCTTTACCAGGTAAAGGTTAGACATATAGGTGACTTATAAGTTACTTAAGTGCAGTGTAAAATGGCTGTGAAATAACGTGGACGTTATTTCACTCAGGCTGCAGTGGCAGGCCTGTGTAAGAATTGTCAGAGCTCCCTATGGGTGGCAAAAGAAATGATGCAGCCCATAGGGATCTCCTGGAACCCCAATACCCTGGGTACCTCAGTACCATATACTAGGGAATTATAAGGGTGTTCCAGTAAGCCAATGTAAATTGGTAAAAATGGTCACTAGCCTGTTAGTGACAATTTGGAAAGAAATGAGAGAGCATAACCACTGAGGTTCTGGTTAGCAGAGCCTCAGTGAGACAGTTAGGCAATACACAGGGAACACAACACATATAGGCCACAACTTATGAGCACTGGGGTCCTGACTAGCAGGGTCCCAGTGACACATAACAAACATACTGAAAACATAGGGTTTTCACTATGAGCACTGGGCCCTGGCTGGCAGGATCCCAGTGAGACAGTAAAAACACCCTGACATACACTCACAAACAGGCCAAAAGTGGGGGGTAACAAGGCTAGAAAGAGGCTACTTTCTCACACTTGGAGCCTGTGGCCCCAAGAGCACTCGAAGATAAATGGAGTGGACCCCACACAATTGTTGAAAAGAAGGGAGAAGTCACCTATTTAGTTGACTTAGGCACTGCCAGGAGTCCCCTTAGGGTGCTCCATGTCAACCGCCTGAAACCCTACTATGACAGGGCTGATCTCACCCTGCTCATGGCAACAGATGAGGGACAGGAAGAAGACAGTGATCCTCTACCTGATCTCTTCTCTTCCACAGAACAAGATGCTCTGGTGGAAGGTGTAGTTTTGGCTGATTGTCTTACTGCTGAGCAGAAAGACAATTGCATAAACCTCCTAGATCAATTCCCTGAACTCTTCTCTACTGTGCCAGGTACCACTTCTTGGTGTGAGCACACTATAGATACTGGAGACAGTTTACCTGTCAAAAGTAAGATCTATAGGCAGCCTGACCATGTCAGGGACTGCATAAAGCAAGAGGTCCAGAAAATGTTAGAACTAGGAGTAGTTGAGCACTCTGACAGTCCATGGGCTTCTCCTGTGGTACTGGTACCAAAACCCCATTCCAAAGATGGAAAGAAGGAAATGCGGTTTTGTGTAGACTATAGAGGTCTCAACTTGGTAACCAAAACTGATGCTCACCCTATACCCAGGGCAGATGAGCTCATAGATACACTGGCATCTGCCAAGTATCTAAGCACTTTTGACTTGACTGCAGGGTATTGGCAGATCAAATTGTCAGAAGATGCTAAACCTAAGACTGCATTTTCAACCATTGGAGGACATTACCAGTTTACTGTAATGCCTTTTGGTTTGAAAAATGCACCTGCCACTTTTCAGAGGTTGGTGAACACAGTCCTGCAAGGGCTGGAAGCTTTCAGTGCAGCATATTTGGACGACATAGCTGTCTTTAGCTCCAGCTGGGATGATCACCTGGTCCACCTATGGAAAGTTTTGGAGGCCCTGCAAAAGGCAGGCCTCACTATCAAGGCTTCAAAGTGCCAGATAGGGCAGGGTAAGGTGGTTTATCTGGGACACCTTGTTGGTGGGGAACAGATTGCACCACTTCAGGGGAAAATCCAAACAATTATTGATTGGGTTCCCCCTACCACTCAGACTCAGGTGAGAGCCTTCCTAGGCCTCACTGGGTATTACAGGAGGTTCATTAAGAACTATGGCTCCATTGCAGCCCCTCTTAATGACCTCACATCCAGGGAAAATGCCTAAAAAGGTATTATGGACAGCAAACTGTCAGAAAGCTTTTGAGGAGCTGAAGCAGGCCATGTGCTCTGCACCTGTCCTGAAAAGCCCTTGTTACTCAAAAAAATTCTATGTCCAAACTGATGCATCTGAATTAGGAGTAGGGGCAGTCCTATCACAACTTAATTCGGAGGGCCAGGATCAACCTGTTGCTTTTATTAGTAGGAGGTTGACCCCTAGAGAAAAGCGTTGGTCTGCCATTGAGAGGGAGGCCTTTGCTGTGGTCTGGGCTCTGAAGAAGTTGAGGCCATACCTGTTTGGCACTCACTTCATTGTTCAGACAGACCACAAACCTCTACTTTGGCTAAAACAAATGAAAGGTGAAAATCCTAAATTGTTGAGGTGGTCCATATCCCTACAGGGAATGGACTATACAGTGGAACATAGACCTGGGAGTAGCCACTCCAATGCAGATGGACTCTCCAGATATTTCCACTTAGACAATGAAGACTCATCAGGTCATGGCTAGTCTTATTGTCCTTCGTTTGGGGGGGGGTTGTGTAGGAAAGTACCATCTTGCCTGGCATGTTACCCCCATTTTTCACTGTATATATGTTGTTTTAGTTGTATGTGTCACTGGGACCCTGGTAACCCAGGGCCCCAGTGCTCATAGGTGTGCTTGAATGTGTTACCTGTGTAGTGACTAACTGTCTCACTGAGGCTCTGCTAATCAGAACCTCAGTGGTTATGCTCTCTCATTTCTTTCCAAATTGTCACTAACAGGCTAGTGACCATTTTTACCAATTTACATTGGCTTACTGGAACACCCTTATAATTCCCTAGTATATGGTACTGAGGTACCCAGGGTATTGGGGTTCCAGGAGATCTCTATGGGCTGCAGCATTTCTTTTGCCACCCATAGGGAGCTCTGACAATTCTTACACAGGCCTGTCACTGCAGCCTGAGTGAAATAACGTCCACGTTATTTCACAGCCATTTTACACTGCACTTAAGTAACTTATAAGTCACCTATATGTCTAACCTTTACCTGGTAAAGGTTAGGTGCAAAGTTACTTAGTGTGAGGGCACCCTGGCACTAGCCAAGGTGCCCCCACATTGTTCAGAGCCAATTCCCTGAACTTTGTGAGTGCGGGGACACCATTACACGCGTGCACTACATAGGTCACTACCTATATGTAGCTTCACAATGGTAACTCCGAATATGGCCATGTAACATGTCTATGATCATGGAATTGCCCCCTCTATGCCATCCTGGCATAGTTGGCACAATCCCATGATCCCAGTGGTCTGTAGCACAGACCCTGGTACTGCCAAACTGCCCTTCCTGGGGTTTCACTGCAGCTGCTGCTGCTGCCAACCCCTCAGACAGGCATCTGCCCTCCTGGGGTCCAGCCAGGCCTGGCCCAGGATGGCAGAACAAAGAACTTCCTCTGAGAGAGGGTGTTACACCCTCTCCGTTTGGAAAATGGTGTGAAGGCAGGGGAGGAGTAGCCTCCCCCAGCCTCTGGAAATGCTTTGTTGGGCACAGATGTGCCCAATTCTGCATAAGCCAGTCTACACCGGTTCAGGGGACCCCTTAGCCCTGCTCTGGCGCGAAACTGGACAAAGGAAAGGGGAGTGACCACTCCCCTGACCTGCACCTCCCCTGGGAGGTGTCCAGAGCTCCTCCAGTGTGCTCCAGACCTCTGCCATCTTGGAAACAGAGGTGCTGCTGGCACACTGGACTGCTCTGAGTGGCCAGTGCCACCAGGTGACGTCAGAGACTCCTTCTGATAGGCTCCTTCAGGTGTTAGTAGCCTATCCTCTCTCCTAAGTAGCCAAACCCTCTTTTCTGGCTATTTAGGGTCTCTGTCTCTGGGGAAACTTTAGATAACGAATGCAAGAGCTCATCCGAGTTCCTCTGCATCTCTCTCTTCACCTTCTGCCAAGGAATCGACTGCTGACCGCGCTGGAAGCTTGCAAACCTGCAACATAGTAGCAAAGACGACTACTGCAACTCTGTAACGCTGATCCTGCCGCCTTCTCAACTGTTTTCCTGCTTGTGCATGCTGTGGGGGTAGTCTGCCTCCTCTCTGCACCAGAAGCTCCGAAGAAATCTCCCGTGGGTCGACGGAATCTTCCCCCTGCAACCGCAGGCACCAAAAAGCTGCATTACCGGTCCCTTGGGTCTCCTCTCAGCACGACGAGCAAGGTCCCTCGAATCCAGCGACTCTGTCCAAGTGACCCCCACAGTCCAGTAACTCTTCAGTCCAAGTTTGGTGGAGGTAAGACCTTGCCTCACCTCGCTGGGCTGCATTGCTGGGAACCGCGACTTGTGCAGCTACTCCGGCCCCTGTGCACTTCCGGCGGAAATCCTCTGTGCACAGCCAAGCCTGGGTCCACGGCACTCTAACCTGCATTGCACGACTTTCTAAGTTGGTCTCCGGCGACGTGGGACTCCTTTGTGCGACTTCGGGTGAGCACCATTTCACGCATCCTTGTAGTGTCTGATTCTGGCACTTCTCCGGGTGCTACCTGCTTCAGAGAGGGTTCCTTGTCTTGCTCCACGTCCCCTCTCTCTGCTGGTCCAATTTGCGACCTCCTGGTCCCTCCTGGGCCTCAGCAGCGTCCAAAAACGTTAACCGCATGATTTGCAGCTAGCAAGGCTTGTTGGCGTTCTTTCGGCGGGAAAATACTTCTGAACGACTCTCCACGACAAGAGGGATCCGTCCACTAAAGGGAAAGTCTCTAGCCCTTTTTGTTCCTGCAGAAACCTCAGCTTCTTCTGTCCAGTAGAAGCTTCTTTGCACCCGCAGCTGGCATTTCCTGGGCATTTGCCCATCTCCGACTTGCTTGTGACTTTTGGACTTGGTCCCCTTGTTCCACAGGTACCCTAGATTGGAAATCCACAGTTCTTGCATTGTTGGGTTGTGTCTTTCCTGCATTATTCCTCTAACACGACTTCTTTGTCCTTAGGGGAACTTTGGTGCACTTTGCACTCACTTTTCAGGGTCTTGGGGAGGGTTATTTTTCTTACTCTCACTATTTTCTAATAGTCCCAGCGACCCTCTACAAGGTCACATAGGTTTGGGGTCCATTCGTGGTTCGCATTCCACTTTTGGAGTATATGGTTTGTGTTGCCCCTATCCCTATGTTTCCCCATTGCATCCTATTGTAACTATACATTGTTTGCACTGTTTTCTAAGACTATACTGCATATTTTTGCTATTGTGTATATATATCTTGTGTATATTTCCTATCCTCTCACTGAGGGTACACTCTAATATACTTTGGCATATTGTCATAAAAATAAAGTACCTTTATTTTTAGTATAACTGTGTATTGTGTTTTCTTATGATATTGTGCATATGACACTAGGTGGTACTGTAGTAGCTTCACACGTCTCCTAGTTCAGCCTAAGCTGCTCTGCTAAGCTACCATTATCTATCAGCCTAAGCTGCTAGACACCCTATACACTAATAAGGGATAACTGGGCCTGGTGCAAGGTGCAAGTACCCCTTGGTACTCACTACAAGCCAGTCCAGCCTCCTACACACATACAACTAAAACAACATATATACAGTGAAAAATGGGGGTAACATGCCAGGCAAGATGGTACTTTCCTACACAACCCCCCCCCCCAAACGAAGGACGATAAGACTAGTCATGACCTGATGAGTCTTCATTGTCTAAGTGGAAATATCTGGAGAGTCCATCTGCATTGGAGTGGCTACTCCCAGGTCTATATTCCACTGTATAGTCCATTCCCTGTAGGGATATGGACCACCTCAACAATTTAGAATTTTCACCTTTCATTTGTTTTAGCCAAAGTAGAGGTTTGTGGTCTGTCTGAACAATGAAGTGAGTGCCAAACAGGTATGGCCTCAACTTCTTCAGAGCCCAGACCACAGCAAAGGCCTCCCTCTCAATGGCAGACCAACACTTTTCTCTAGGGGTCAACCTCCTACTAATAAAAGCAACAGGTTGATCCTGGCCCTCAGAATTAAGTTGTGATAGGACTGCCCCTACTCCTAATTCAGATGCATCAGTTTGGACATAGAATTTTTTAGAGTAACAAGGGCTTTTCAGGACAGGTGCAGAGCACGTGGCCTGCTTCAGCTCCTCAAAAGCTTTCTGAGAGCTAGCTGTCCACAATACCTTTTTAGGCATCTTTTTGGATGTGAGGTCATTAAGAGGGGCTGCTATGGAGCCATAGTTCTTAATGAACCTCCTGTAATACCCAGTGAGGCCTAGGAAGGCTCTCACCTGAGTCTGAGTGGTAGGGGGAACCCAATCAATAATTGTTTGGATTTTCCCCTGAAGTGGTGCAATCTGTTCCCCACCAACAAGGTGTCCCAGATAAACCACCTTCCCCTGCCCTATCTGGCACTTTGAAGCCTTGATAGTGAGGCCTGCCTTTTGCAGGGCCTCTAAAACTTTCCATAGGTGGACCAGGTGATCATCCCAGCTGGAGCTAAAGACAGCTATATCGTCCAAATATTCTGCACTGAAAGCTTCCAGCCCTTGCAGGACTGTGTTCACCAACCTCTGAAAAGTGGCAGGTGCATTTTTCAATCCAAAAGGCATTACTGTGAACTGGTAATGTCCTCCAATGGTTGAAAATGCAGTTTTAGGTTTAGCATCTTCTGATAATTTGATCTGCCAATACCCTGCAGTCAAATCAAAAGTGCTTAGATACTTGGCAGATGCCAGTGTATCTATGAGCTCATCTGCCCTGGGTATAGGGTGAGCATCAGTTTTGGTTACAAGGTTGAGACCTCTATAGTCTACACAAAACCGCATTTCCTTCTTTCCATCTTTGGAATGGGGTTTTGGTACAAGTACCACAGGAGAAGCCCATGGACTTATAGAGTGCTCAACCACTCCTAGTTCTAACATTTTCTGCACCTCTTGCTTTATGCAGTCCCTGACATGGTCAGGCTGCCTATAGATCTTACTTTTGACAGGTAAACTGTCTCCAGTATCTATAGTGTGCTCACACCAAGAAGTGGTACCTGGCACAGTAGAGAAGAGTTCAGAGAATTGATCTAGGAGATTTATGCAATGGTCTTTCTGCTCAGCAGTAAGACAATCTGCCAAAACTACACCTTCCACAAGAGCATCTTGTTCTGTGGAAGAGAAGAGATCAGGTAGAGGATCACTGTCTTCTTCCTGTCCCTCATCAGTTGCCATGAGCAGGGTGAGATCAGCCCTGTCATAGTAGGGTTTCAGGCGGTTTACATGGAGTACCCTAAGTGGACTCCTTGCAGTGCCTAAGTCAACTAAATAGGTGACTTCACCCTTTTTCTCAACAATTGTGTGGGGTCCACTCCATTTATCTTGGAGTGCTCTTGGGGCCACAGGCTCCAAGACCCACACTTTTTGCCCTGGTTTGTACTGAACCAAAACAGCCTTCTGATCATGCCATTGCTTCTGGAGCTCTTGGCTGGCCTGAAGGTTTTTACTGGCCTTTTTCATATACTCAGCCATCCTTGATCTGAGGCCAAGTACATAATCCACAATATCTTGCTTAGGAGCTTTTAAAGGTTGTTCCCAACCCTCCTTTACAAGTGTGAGTGGACCCCTAACAGGATGTCCAAAAAGAAGTTCAAAGGGGCTGAAGCCCACTCCTTTCTGGGGTACCTCCCTGTAGGTAAAAAGGAGGCATGGTAACAGGATAACCCATCTCCTGCGGAGTTTTTCAGGGAGACCCATAATCATGCCTTTGAGAGTTTTATTAAATCTCTCCACCAGTCCATTTGTTTGTGGATGATAGGGTGTAGTGAACTTGTAAGTCACACCACACTCCTTCCACATGGCCTTTAAGTATGCAGACATGAAATTTCTTCCCCTGTCTGATACTACTTCCTTTGGGAAAATATTCCCAGGAGGGCCTTTGCCACTGCAGGAGCTGTAGTGGTCCTTAATGGAATTGCTTCAGGATATCTTGTGGCATGGTCCACTACCACCAAGATAAACCTATTGCCTGAAGCAGTAGGAGGGTCAAGGGGGCCAACTATGTCAACCCCTACCCTTTCAAAGGGTACCCCAACCAGAGGCAGTGGAATAAGGGGTGCCTTTGGAGTGCCACCTGTCTTGCCACTGGCTTGACAGGTTTCACAGGACTTACAAAAATCTTTTGTGTCCTCAGACATCCTAGGCCAAGGAAACAAGGGAACCAGTCTGTCCCAAGTTTTCATTTGTCCCAGGTGCCCAGCTAGGGGAATGTCGTGTGCAAGAGTTAGGAGGAACTTTCTGTACTCCTGAGGGATCACTAATCTCCTGGCAGTTCCAGGTTTAGGATCCCTTGCCTCAGTGTACCAGAGGTTGTCCTCCCAGTAAACTCTGTGAGAGTCACTGACATCCCCATTAGCCTGTTTGACAGCTTGCTGTCTTAGACCCTCTAATGTGGGACAGGTTTGCTGTGCCACACTCAGCTCCTCCCTGGCAGGCCCCCCTTCACCCAAAAGCTCAGCAGTGTCTGCTTGAAGCTCCTCTGGTGTAGGTTCTGCACAGGGAGGGAATTCTTCTTCCTCAGAAGTAGAATCCACTGTAGAGGGAGGGATAGTAGGAAGTGGTTTGCTTCTACCAGCCCTAGCTTTAGGGAGCACTTGGTCCATTGTTCCAGGATCCAAGCTTCCCTGTCCTTTTTGCTTTTTGGCCTGAGCCCTTGTCAAAGCAAAAATATGCCCTGGGATGCCCAGCATTGCTGCATGGGCCTCCAACTCCACATCTGACCAAGCTGATGTCTCCAAATCATTCCCTAATAGACAGTCTACAGGTAAATCTGAAGCTACCACAACTTTCTTTGGACCAGTAACCCCCCCCCAGTTGAGATTTACAACAGCCATGGGGTGGCTAAGTGTGTTGTTGTGCGCATCGGTTACTTGGTACTGGTGACCAAGTAGGTGTTGTTCAGGGTGGACCAGTTTCTCTATGACCATAGTTACACTGGCTCCAGTGTCCCTGTAGGCTTGAACCTCAACACCATTTATTAGGGGTAGCTGCTTGTACTTATCCATGTTAAGGGGACAAGCAACTAAGGTGGCTAAATCAATAGCCCCCTCAGAGACTAACACAGCCTCTGTGGTCTCCCTAACAAGACCAACCCCAACTAAGTTACCAATAGTGAGCCCAGCTACTCCCTTGGATTGGCTATTAGTAGGTTTGCTACCACCACCACTGCTATTAGTAGGGACACTAGGTGTAGCAGTAGGGGTTGTAGTGGTAGGAGGCTTGGTGCTTTTCTTTGGACAACTGGGATCTGTTGTCCAATGGCCTTTTATTTTACATAAATAGCAACATGGTTTTTTTTCCTTGTTTTGATTAGAAGAGGATTTGGGCCCACCACCCCCACCAGAGTGTTTTTGTGGGCCTGATGAAGACTCATTTTTAGATTTGTCCCCACCCTTGTCAGAAGACTTACCATCCTTCTTCTTATTGCCATCTTTGTCACCCCCTGTATGAACTTTTCTGTTCACCCTTGTTCTTACCCATTTGTCTGCCTTCTTTCCCAATTCTTGGGGAGAGGTCAGATCAAGGGTCCACCAAGTACTGGTGCAACAAATCAGACACACAATTATTAAGAATATGCTCTCTCAGGATCAAGTTATACAGGCTGTCATAATCAGTAACTTTACTGCCATGTAACCACCCCTCCAAGGCCTTCACTGAATGGTCAATGAAATCAACCCAGTCTTGTGAAGACTCCTTTTTGGTCTCTCTGAACTTTATCCTGTATTGTTCAGTGGTTAAGCCATAACCATCCAGGAGTGCATTCTTAAGAACTTTGTAATCATTAGCTTCATTTTCTTTTACAGTAAGGAGCCTATCACTACCTTTTCCACTAAATGATAGCCATAGGATAGCAGCCCACTGCCTTTGAGGGACATCCTGTACAGCAAAGGCCCTCTCAAGTGCAGCAAACCACTTGTTAATGTCATCCCCCTCCTTATAAGGGGGAACTATCTTGTGCAGATTCCTGGAATCATGCTCTTTTGCAGGATGACTATGGGGAATACTGCTGCTGCCACCATGGGTTTCTAAACCCAACTTCTGTCTCTCCTTCTCTACTTCTAAAGTCTGTTTATCCAAATCCAGCTGTTGCTTCTTGAGCTTCAGTCTGGTTTGTTCCACTCTCAATCTATTGAGCTCCCTTTCTATCAATCTGTCATCAGAGTGGGTGGGAGGGATATGCCTTGAAACAGAAGTATGGTGAGAATGGACAGAAGGAGACCTGTCCCTTACAGAGGGCACCCTAACAGCTTGGCTAACAGAAACATCAGTACCACTGTGGTGAGAATAAATGCTTTTGCTATGATGTGAGACAACACTATTTGTATGGTGTGACTCAACATCATTACCAACTATGCTAGACAGTCTAGTAATGGGCAGGCTAGGAAGTTTCTTTCCTGAATCTTTTCCTGGGGGAGTCCCTGGATCAGATTGGGAACCATTAGCTACTTTTTCAACAGATGGGGCACTTCTTGCCTTATCTTGTTCTCTAAGCATGTTAAGTAACAATTCCAAGGAAGGATTCTTCCCTACACTCAAACCTCTCTCTATGCAGAGACTCCTTGCTCCTTTCCAGCTAAGGTGATCATATGCAAGTTTGGACAGATCAACATTTTGGCCTGTGCCAGACATTTTTAGAGAGAGTTAAAGTGATAGAAAAAGAGAAAAAAGTTTGTCAGAGCTTTTAGAAAGACAGAGAAAAAAACTTTTTAAACTTTTTAGAACTTTTTAGAAAGTTAGAAGTCTTTTTCAGCATTTAGAAAAGAGTGAAAAGAGGAAATGCAAAAACTTTTTGGCAAAGTGTATATACACTGAACTTGTTTTGTATATTTTTCTCTTATGAAAAGTACAATAACAAGAGTGGTAAGCAGTCTCAAAGCACTTATCCCACCGCTGCACAACCAATGTAGGAGGCTGGACTGGATTGTAGTGAGTACCTAGTGGTACTTGCACCTTGCACCAGGCCCAGTTATCCCTTATTAGTGTATAGGGTGTCTAGCAGCTTAGGCTGATAGATAATGGTAGCTTAGCAGAGCAGCTTAGGCTGAACTAGGAGACGTGTGAAGCTACTACAGTACCACTTAGTGTCATATGCACAATATCATAAGAAAACACAATACACAGTTATACTAAAAATAAAGGTACTTTATTTTTATGACAATATGCCAAAGTATCTCAGAGTGTACCCTCAGTGAGAGGATAGGAAATATACACAAGATATATATACACAATACCAGAAATATGCAGTATAGTCTTAGAAAACAGTGCAAACAATGTATAGTTACAATAGGATGCAATGGGGACACATAGGGATAGGGGCAACACAAACCATATACTCCAAAAGTGGAATGCGAACCACGAATGGACACCAAACCTATGTGACCTTGTAGAGGGTCGCTGGGACTATTAGAAAATAGTGAGGGTTAGAAAAATAGCCCACCCCAAGACCCTGAAAAGTGAGTGCAAAGTGCACTAAAGTTCCCCAAAGGACAAAGAAGTCGTGATAGGGGAATAAGGCAGGAAAGACACAAACCAACAATGCAACAACGCTGGATTTCCAATCTGGGGTACCTGTGGAACAAGGGGACCAAGTCCAAAAGTCACAAGCAAGTCGGAGATGGGCAGATGCCCAGGAAATGCCAGCTGCGGGTGCAAAGATGCTTCTACTGGACAGAAGAAGCTGCGGTTTCTGCAAGAACGCAAAAGGCTAAAGACTTCCCCTTTGGAGGACGGATCCCACTCCCCTTGTAGAGTCGTGCAGAAGTGTTTTCCCGCCGAAAGAACGCAAACAAGCCTTGCTAGCTGCAAATCGTGCGGTTAGCGTTTTTGGACGCTGCTGTGGCCCAGGAGGGACCTGGAGGTAGCAAATTGGACCAGGAGGTAGAGGGGACGTCGAGCAAGACAAGGAGCCCTCTTAGCAGCAGGTAGCACCCGGAGAAGTGCCAGAAACAGGCACTACGAGGATGCGTGAAATGGTGCTCACCCAAAGTTACACAAAGGAGTCCCACGTCGCCGGAGACCAACTTAGAAAGTCGTGCAATGCAGGTTAGAGTGCCGTGGACACAGGCTTGGCTGTGCACAAAGGATTTACGTCGGAAGTGCACAGGGGCAGGAGTAGCTGCAAAAGTCGCGGTTCCCAGCAATGCAGTCTAGCGAGGTGAGGCAAGGACTTACCTCCACCAAACTTGGACTGAAGAGTCACTGGACTGTGGGAGTCACTTGGACAGAGTTGCTGGATTCGAGGGACCTCGCTCGTCGTGCTGAGAGGAGACCCAAGGGACCGGTAATGCAGCTTCTTGGTGCCTGCGGTTGCAGGGGGACGATTCCGTCGACCCACGGGAGATTTCTTCGGAGCTTCTAGTGCAGAGAGGAGGCAGACTACCCCCACAGCATGCACCACCAGGAAAACAGTCGAGAAGGCGGCAGGATCAGCGTTACAGAGTTGCAGTAGTCGTCTTTGCTACTATGTTGCAGGTTTGCAGGCTTCCAGCGCGGTCAGCAGTCGATTCCTTGGCAGAAGGTGAAGAGAGAGATGCAGAGGAACTCGGATGAGCTCTTGCATTCGTTATCTAAGGAATCCCAAGAGACAGAGACCCTAAATAGCCAGAAAAGAGGGTTTGGCTACTTAGGAGAGGGGATAGGCTAGCAACACCTGAAGGAGCCTATCACAAGGAGTCTCTGACGTCACCTGGTGGCACTGGCCACTCAGAGCAGTCCAGTGTGCCAGAAGCACCTCTGTTTCCAAGATGGCAGAGGTCTGGAGCACACTGGAGGAGCTCTGGGCACCTCCCAGGTGAGGTACAGGTCAGGGGAGTGGTCACTCCCCTTTCCTTTGTCCAGTTTCGCGCCAGAGCAGGGCTAAGGGGTCCCTGAACCAGTGTAGACTGGCTTATGCAGAATTGGGCACATCTGTGCCCAAGAAAGCATTTCCAGAGGCTGGGGGAGGCTACTCCTCCCCTGCCTTCACACCATTTTCCAAAGGGAGAGGGTGTAACACCCTCTCTCAGAGGAAGTCCTTTGTTCTGCCATCCTGGGCCAGGGCTGGCTGGACCCCAGGAGGGCAGATGCCTGTCTGAGGGGTTGGCAGCAGCAGCAGCTGCAGTGAAACCCCGGGAAAGGCAGTTTGGCAGTACTAGGGTCTGTGCTAGAGACCACTGGGATCATGGGATTGTGCCAACTATGCCAGGATGGTATAGAGGGGGCAATTCCATGATCATAGACATATTACATGGCCATATTCGGAGTTACCATTGTGAAGCTACATATAGGTAGTGACCTATATGTAGTGCACGCGTGTAATGGTGTCCCCGCACTCACAAAGTCCGGGGAATTGGCCCTGAACAATGTGGGGGCACCTTGGCTAGTGCCAGGGTGCCCTCACACTAAGTAACTTTGCACCTAACCTTTACCAGGTAAAGGTTAGACATATAGGTGACTTATAAGTTACTTAAGTGCATTGTAAAATGGCTGTGAAATAACGTGGACGTTATTTCACTCAGGCTGCAGTGGCAGGCCTGTGTAAGAATTGTCAGAGCTCCCTATGGGTGGCAAAAGAAATGCTGCAGCCCATAGGGATCTCCTGGAACCCCAATACCCTGGGTACCTTAGTACCATATACTAGGGAATTATAAGGGTGTTCCAGTAAGGCAATGTGAATTGGTAAAATTGGTCACTAGCCTGTTAGTGACAATTTGGAAAGAAATGAGAGAGCATAACCACTGAGGTTCTGATTAGCAGAGCCTCAGTGAGACAGTTAGTCACTACACAGGTAACACATTCAGGCACACTTATGAGCACTGGGGCCCTGGAGAACAGGGTCCCAGTGACACATACAACTAAAACAACATATATACAGTGAAAAATGGGGGTAACATGCCAGGCAAGATGGTACTTTCCTACAATAGGGGTGTTTAGCAGCTTAGGCTGATAGAAAAGGTAGCTTAGCAGAGCAGCTTAGGCTGAACTAGGAGACGAGTGAAGCTCCTACAGTACCACTAGTGTCATATGCACAATATCATAAGAAAACACAATACACAGATATACAAAAAATAAAGGTACTTTATTTTTATGACAATATGCCAAAAGTATCTCAATGAGTACCCTCAGTATGAGGATAGCAAATATACACAAGATATATGTACACAATACCAAAAATATGCAGTATAGTAATAGAAAACAGTGCAAACAATGTATAGTT
The DNA here is from genome assembly GCF_031143425.1 of Pleurodeles waltl. NCBI lineage: Eukaryota > Metazoa > Chordata > Amphibia > Caudata > Salamandridae > Pleurodeles > Pleurodeles waltl. The sequence continues at coordinate 2,188,691 of NW_027150397.1, read as the reverse complement.
ACAATAGTATGCAATGGGGACACATAGGGATAGGGGCAACACAAACCATATACTCCAAAAGTGGAATGCGAACCACGAATGGACCCCAAACCTATGTGACCTTGTAGAGGGTCGCTGTGACTGTAAGAAAACAGTGAGGGTTAGAAAAATAGCCCACCCCAAGACCCTGAAAAGTGAGCGCAAAGTGCACTAAAGTTCCTCAAAGAGCACAGAAGTCGTGATAGGGGAATTCTGCAGGAAAGACCAAAACCAGCAATGCAACAATAATGGATTTCCAGACGAGGGTACCTGTGGAAAGAGGGGACCAAGTCCAAAAGTCAGGATCAAGTCGAGAGTGGGCAGATGCCCAGGAAATGCCAGCTGTGGGTGCAAAGAAGCTGCTACTGGACAGTAGAAGCTGAGGATTCTGCTAAAACGAAAAGGGCTAGAGACTTCTCCTTTGGAGGATAGATGTCCCACTTCGTGAAGAGTCGTGCAGAAGTGTTTTCCTGCAGAAAGACCGTAAACAAGCCTTGCTAGCTGCAAAGCTTGTGGTTAGGGTTTTTGGGTGCTGCTGTGTCCCAGGAGGGACCAGGATATCGCCAATTGCGTCAGGGGACAGAGGGCGCGCCCAGCAAGACAAGGAGCCCTCTCAGAAGCAGGCAGCACCCACAGAAGTGCCAGAACAGGCACTACGAAGTGGAGTAAAACAGTGCTCACCCGAAGTTGCACAAGAGAGTCCCACGCCGCCGGAGGACAACTCAGGAGGCCGTGCAATGCAGGTTAGAGTGCCGCGGACCCAGGCTTGGCTGTGCACAAAGGAAATCTTCGTGAAGTGCACAGGAGCCGGAGTAGCTGCAAAACACGCAGTTCCCAGCAATGCAGTCTGGCGTGGGGAGGCAAGGACTTACCTCCACCAAACTTGGACTGAAGAGACACTGGAATGTGGGAGTCACTTGGACAGAGTTGCTGAGTTCAAGGGACCTCGCTCGTCGTGCTGAGAGGAGACCCAGAGGACCGGTGATGCAGTTCTTTGGTGCCTGCGGTTGCAGGGGGAAGATTCCGTCGACCCACGGGAGATTTCTTCGGAGCTTCTAGTGCAGAGAGGAGACAGACTACCCCCACAGCATGCACCACCAGGAAAATCAGTTGAGAAAGCGGCTGGATCAGCGTTACAGTGTTGCAGTAGTCGTCGTTGCTACTTTGTTGCAGTTTTGCAGGCTTCCAGTGCGGTCAGCAGTCGATTCCTTGGCAGAAGGTGAAGAGAGAGATGCAGAGGAACTCGGATGAGTTCTTACATTCGTTATCTAAGGAATTCCCCAAAGCAGAGACCTTAAATAGCCAGAAAAGAGGGTTTGGCTACTTAGGAGAGAGGATAGGCTACCAACACCTGAAGGAGCCTATCAGAAGGAGTCTCTGACGTCACCTGCTGGCCCTGGCCGCTCAGAGCAGTCCAGTGTGCCAGCAGCACCTCTGTTTCCAAGATGGCAGAGGTCTGGAGCACACTGGAGGAGCTCTGGGTACCTCCCAGGGAAGGTGCAGGTCAGGGGAGTGGTCACTCCCCTTTCCTTTGTCCAGTTTCGTGCCAGAGCAGGGCTGAGGGGTCCCTGAACCGGTGTAGACTGGCTTATGCAGAGATGGGCACCATTTGTGCCCATCAAAGCATTTCCAGAGGCTGGGGAAGGCTACTCTTCCCCAGCCCTGACACCTTATTCCAAAGGGAGAGGGTGTAACACCCTCTCTCTGAGGAAGTCCTTTGCTCTGCCTTCCTGGGCCAAGCCTGGCTGGACCCCAGGAGTGCAGAAACCTGTCTGAGGGGTTGGCATCAGCAGCAGCTGCAGTGAAACCCCGGGAAAGGCAGTTTGGCAGTACCCGGGTCTGTGCTAGAGACCCGTGGGATCATGGGATTGTGCCAACAATGCCAGGATGGCATAGGGGGGCAATTCCATGATCATAGACATGTTACATGGCCATATTCGGAGTTACCATTGTGAAGCTACACATAGGTAGTGACCTATGTGTTGTGCACGCGTGTAATAGTGTCCCCGCACTCACAAAGTCCGGGGAATTGGCCCTGAACAATGTGGGGGCACCTTGGCTAGTGTCAGGGTGCCCACACACTAAGTAACTTAGCACCCAACCTTTACCAGCTAAAGGTTAGACATATAGGTGACTTATAAGTTACTTAAGTGCAGTGTAAAATGGCTGTGAAATAACGTGGATGTTATTTCACTCAGGCTGCAGTGGCAGGCCTGTGTAAGGTTTGTCAGAGCTCCCTATGGGTGGCAAAACAAATGCTGCAGCCCATAGGGATCTCCTGGAACCCCAATACCCTGGGTACCTCAGTACCATATACTAGGGAATTATAAGGGTGTTCCAGTATGCCAATGTAAATTGGTGAAATTGGTCACTAGCCTGTTAGTGACAATTTGGAAAGAAATGAGAGAGCATAACCACCGAGGTTCTGATTAGCAGAGCCTCGGTGAGACAGTTAGTCATAACACAGGTAACACATACAGGGCATACTTATGAGCACTGGGGCCCTGGCTGGCAGGGTCCCAGTGACACATACAACTAAAACAACATATATACAGTGAAATATGGGGGTAACATGCCAGGCAAGATGGTACTTTCCTACAGGGAGGAGCTCAGGACCATCAGCTCCGCCCTGGGCACCATCGTAGGGGTGCTGAAGGACATACAGCAGACCTTGAGGGACACCGTGGCACTCCAAGGGTCCCCTGACACTAGCCAGGACGATGAACTGCCCACCATCTCCGCCGGCGCTAGTGGACTGCCCACCACGGGACCACCACACCAGCACCCCACCCCTTGCAGACGGACAACCACCACGCAAGCGGTCCCTGAGATCCAGGAACAGGACAGAGCAAGATGGCAAGACCCCTGCCAGGAAATGAGACCACTCTGATTGTCCTCCCACTGTCCCACTTTGTGACCCTGTCCATACTTTAACTGGCCCACCTCCACTTCCTATGCCCTTATGGGCAGTGCACCTGTGTGACCAATGGACTGGACTCTGCCATGGACATTCCTCCACCGTCCCCCATCACCATATCACTACCCCCCTCCATTTTTGAGCACTTCAATAAACACCCTTGAACCACAAACAAATCTGGAGTCAGTCTGTGATTTGGTAAAATGTGTTATCAATGACAGTGTCAAAATGCATTTCTAGTTGTAAAGCCAACATACCTATGTCACACATCACAAGTCCTTGAAGGATGCAAGCAGATAACACACGTTTATAACCACACCTGTGAAACCGTAATGGAAAGGTACAACTCAGTCACCAAATAATGCTATGAAATTACACACAGGATAGAGGAAGACGTGTGACAGTGAATGTAATGTTAAAAATGAAAATGTTCTCACCTGTGTGTCACTGTAAATTTTGCTGTATGACTGACTCCCTGTTGTCGTTGTCTTCTTCCTCAGCTTCCTCCTCATCACTGTCCACAGGCTCCACAGCTGCCACAGCTGCCACAACACTGTCATCTGGACCATCCTCCTGCAGAAATGGCACTTGTCGTCGCAAAGCAAGATTGTGAAGCATCGAGCAGGCGATGATGATCTGGCACACCTTCTTCGGTGAGTAGAATAGGGAACCACCAGTCATATGGAGACACCTGAACCTGGCCTTCAGGAGGCCGAAGGTGCGTTCGATCACCCTCCTAGTCCGCCCATGGGCCTCATTGTAGCGTTCCTCTGCCCTGGGATTCCTCACTGGGGTCAGTAGCCAGGACAGGTTGGGGTAACCAGAGTCCCCCAATAGCCACACCCGGTGCCTCCGGAGTTGAGCCATCATATAAGGGATGCTGCTATTCCGCAGGATGTAGGCGTCATGCACTGAGCCAGGGAACAGCATTTACCTGCGAGATGTACTGGTCTGCCAAACATACCATCTGTACATTCATGGAATGATAACTCTTCCGGTTCCTGTACACCTGTTCACTCCTCTGGGGGGGGACCAGAGCTACATGGGTCCCATCAATAGCACCTATGATGTTGGGGATATGTCCAAGGGCATAGAAGTCACCTTTCACTGTAGCCAAATCCTCCACCTCAGGGAAAATGATGTATCTCCTTACGTGTTTCAGCAGGGCAGCCAACACTCTGGACAACACGTTGGAAAACATAGGCTGGAAATCCCAGATGCCATGGCCACTGTCGTCTGAAAAGACCCCCTTGCAAGGAAATGGAGCACTGACAGCACCTACACATCAGGGGGGATTCCACTGGGATGGCGTATTGGTGACATCAAGTCTGGCTCCAACTGGGTACATAGTTCCTGGATTGTGGTACGGTCAAACCTGTAGGTGACGAGTAAATGTCGCTCCTCCATTGTCAGCAGGTCCACCAGCGGTCGGTACACTGGAGGATTCCGCCATCTTCCCAATTGTCCCAGCTGACGGTGCCTAGGAAGGACAACAGCGACCACAGAGTGAACAAAGTTCTAGGTATGTACCCACAGATACACAGAACACGACACCAAACACAAAACCCTTCCTGTATGTGTGTTGAGTGTAGGCCTAGCTATGTGTAACGCAGTAGTAAAAGAAGCCATGTGGTCCCCTGAAATGGCGGATGTCTGACCTCTAAAGTGGGACAATGACTGCCATTTTCTATCTGTTCAATCACTTGATACCTGATCTTCGACAGGAGAGGACCTACACTGCAAGAGCTGCCGAGACCTCGGTCTGGAAACCGACGATGAATGCTGCGACTGGGGAAAGGGCCCCTGCCTTCACTGCTCAGGAGTTGGAGAAACTAGTAGACGGGGTCCTCCCCCAGTACACACTACTCTACGGTTCTCCAGACCAACAGGTAAGTACACAGGGAGCACGTTGTATGGGCTAGGCCTGGGTGGAGAGGGCTGGTTGTAAGAGGGAAGGGGGCTGAGTTCAGGGAACATGAATGCATGTGCCACATGGCAAGGGAAGGCAGGGGGGACACTTACATCGACGGTGCAGTTGGTAATGACTTCTCTTCTTCCCTTGGGCATGTCATGTAGGTCCGCGCCCACCAGAGACGGGGCACCCACCGCCGGAAGAGATGGGAGGACATTCGCCGCTGTAGTAAGAAGACGGCGGAGGCTCAGCCCGGGATGGCCTCCCAACATGGGAGGGGTGCCCATCGCACCATGACCCCCCTGATGTTCCGGATCCTGGCGGTGGCATACCCTGAGTTGGATGGGCGCTTGAGGGCATCACAGCAGACACAAGGGGGTGAGTACAACCTCTTTCTGCGTACTTGGTGCGCAGTTGAGGGGCTGGCTGAGGGAGGAGGGCTGTGGGTCTACCTAGGCCAGGCAGAAATACGTAGGCTAGTCCCCTCCGTAATGTAGGGCATGTGGCACTCCACCCCACCTCAGTAGTGGCACATGTACAGGTATAGATGCCCCTGTGGCATCCATGTGTACAGATGTCCACCATAGGCATGTAGACCAGATCACAGGATTTGCTTCTGTAGAGGCCAAGAGCACGGCGTAGGGCAGGGGGCTGCTGTGTCTGTATTGTCCGCCAACGGTAGCGGTAAGCCATGCACTCAACCTGTCTTTCTTCTGTCGTCCCCTCCCCCTTTTTCTACTCTCCCTGTTCTTATGTGCATCAGCATCATCAGGCAGAGGTATAGTGGCACCGGGGCACGAGGGAGCTGCATCCCACATGGCCATGGAGGGCCACACCATGGACTCAGAATGCACCAGTGGGGCGGAGGGCGAGGGGAGCTACACGTCGGTCACCGGATCACCAACCAGCGACACAGACTCGTCCGCCGATGGGAGCTCCCTTGTGGTGGCGGCACCATCTGTGCCCCCCACTTCAACAGGTACAGCCGCCGCCCTCCCAGCAGCCCCTCAGCATTCGCCCCGTGCCCGTTCACCCAGGAGGGTGGGCATCACCTTCGCCCCAGGCACCTCAGGCCCTGCCCCAGTCACCCCTGCTGCCCTCATTGAGGAGGCCATTGACCTCCTCAGGTCACTCACTGTTGGGCAGTCTACCATTGTGAATGCCATCCAGGGTGTAGAAAGGCAGTTGCAACACACTAATGCATTCCTGGAGGGCATTCATTCTGGTCAGGCTGCCCATCATCGAACCCTGCAATCTCTGGCCTCAGCACTGATGGCAGCCATTGTCCCTGTCTCCAGCCTCCCCCTTCCAATTTCCTCTGCCCAGACCCAATCCCCTGTACCCCAGCCTGTCCCAAGCACACCATCAGACAAGCATGCATACACCTCAACACCCAAAAGTAGCTCAGGCAAACATAGGCACCACACAACCCACAGGCACACACACAAGCATCACCCACATGCATACACAGCAACATCCACTGCCTCCACTGTGTCCCCTCCTCGTCGTCTCCCTCCTCCCTCCCATTCTCACCTGCATGCACTACATGTACAGGCACCAGGACTCGCACCAGAACACCCAGCACCACACCCCGCTCACCTGCACTCACCACCTCCACTCCCATTTACACGTCCCCTGTGTCCTCTCCCAGTGTGTCTGTGACGCCCCCTCCCAAAGTACACAAACGCGGGCACCCACACACCCAACATCCATCCACCTCCGACAGCCTCCAGTACCTGCACCTGCACCCAAAACACCTAAAGTGACACCTCCTACAATCACCTCCTCTTCCTCCACTCCCAGACCCCCTCCAGCTACCCATCCCAATGTCCGTCAGAAACTGACCCTCTGCAAAGTTGACCTTTTTGCCCCCACCCCTCCAATTCATCAGTCCCGTCGTAGCGCCTCAGCCAAAAAGCCTCCAGTACCAGTGGTGCGTGTTCAAGGTGTGTGGAGTGCACCGGCCACCAGGGCAGGCAGTGTGACCCTGAGCCAAGGCACTGGCAGTCCACCCCCTGTAAAGGCTCTGAAGTTGGAAAGTGGCCGAAGGGTCCGGGTGAAGACTCCTGGAGGCAAAACAACTCACAGGGGTCCCAGGGGGATTGCAGAGTCAGCTGTGACTCCTCCAAAGGTGGTGAAGGGCCTGAAGAAGTCTGCACAGCCTAGTGTGAGCATCACGGCGGAGAAGGGCAGCATCCTTCACGCCGCCCGGGACGCCACCGCGAGCACCGTCGTCACTGGTCAGGAGACCACCGCCAGAGTCATTGTCCAGGAGGGCACAAGTATCGTCACTGGTCAGGAGACCACCACCAGAGTCATTGCCCAGGAGGGAACAAGTATCGTCACTGGTCAGGAGACCACCGCCAGAGTCATTGCCCAGGAGGGAACAAGTATCGTCACTGGTCAGGAGACCACCGCCAGAGTCATTGCCCAGAAGGGCACAAGTATTGTCACTGGTCAGGAGACCACCGCCACAGTCATTGCCCAGGAGGGCCCCGGCAGCCACAGCCCCGCTGGGCAATGAGGGACCGTCATGCCACACACCAATGCCCAGTCCAGATCCCGCCATGGCAAAGCACCGCTGAACAGTCCAGAGACCGCCATGGCAAAGCACCGCTAAACAGTCCAGAGTCCGCCATGGCAAAGCACCGCTGAACAGTCCAGATGGCAAAGCACCGCTGAACAGTCCAGAGATCACCATGGCAAAGCACCACTGAACAGTCCAGAGTCCGCCATGGCAAAGCACCGCTGAACAGTCCAGAGACCGCCATGGCAAATCACCGCTAAACAGGGCATGCACCGCTGAACAGGGCAAGCACCGCTGAAGAAGGAAAAGACCGCGACATCAAGCAACTTTATCCCATGTGCAACTGGAACAGTGACGGGACAGGAACTGTCAGGGGGAGACTAATCCAGTCTGGGCACCATTCCCCCTCCAGAACCAGTGGAGAGATCCATCCACTCCATCTGTCCTTCACAGGATGAAGCACTCTGGGCACCAGTCCCCCTCCAGAACAAGTGGAGGATGTTATCTACTTGTGAGACTGTGGCTTTGCACTCCCCAGGATTGGTCAGTGGGCAACCCACCCACTGTAAAGACTTGTGAGACTGTGGCTTTGCACTCCCCAGGATTGGTCAGTGGGCAACCCACCCACTGTAGAGACTTGTGAGACTGTGGCTTTGCACGCCCCAGGATTGGTCAGTGGGCAACCCACCCACTGTAGAGACTTGTGAGACTGTGGCTTTGCACTCCCCAGGATTGGTCAATGGGCAACCCACCCACTGTAAGGACTTGTGAGACTGTGGCTTTGCACTCCCCAGTATACATCAATGGGCATGGAGCCCCGTCGTGGATGTGGCGTGGTGCTGTAATCCGGTTGAGGTGCCCCCCCTTCCCCTCCCCCTGAGGTGCCTGTTGTTTTTCTCTCTGATGCCCCGACAGTGTTCTCTCCGTTGGTGTATAATGATGTAACATCAAATGTAGCCAGAAGAGTTTCATCATCAAATGTATAGGTTTGGTTTAATTTTTCAATAATCTGAAGAAAGTGACTGGTGTCCTTAACAAATGATGGAAGTTGTTGGACAATGGGCTGGAGGTGCAGGTCAACAAATAAAGATAGTCTCTCAGTGGCCGTATCATTGCCAGAGATGATGGGGCGGCCAGGATTGTTCATTTTGTGAATTTTGGGAAGCATATAAAACCTTCCTATGCAAATATCTTCATGGGAAAACTGGAGGACTACATACTTGCGAGTTCTAACATTAAACCACTGGTATGGCTACGATACATCGATGACATATTTATAATATGGAATGCAGGAAGCAGAACACTTGAGCAATTTACAGCTTTTATCAACAGTATCTATCCTACCATCAAATTCACTGGCAGCAATACTACACAGAAGAGTCATCTCCCTTTTCTGGATGTGTTACTCACCATTCATGAACACAAAATTATAACTGATCTGTACCACAAGCCTACAGATGCTCATTTGTATCTAAACTGGACTTGATGTCACCCACGCCACACTAAACTCAGCATCATCTACAGCCAAGCACTCAGAATAAGACGCAGCTGCAGCAATGAAGACACTTGTAAAGGCCATCTACAGGAGCTTGTTAGATTATTTAAAAAGCGAGGCTATCCTCTGCATATCATTCTGCAACAAATTGACAAGTCTTTGCAGTTACCCAGGGAAGCACTTATTTGGAATAACAACAGAAGAAGCAAAAGTGACAGAATCCCTTTTGTGGTTGACTATCATCCATCAGCTCCCAACTACAGAAATATAATACAAACAACTTTTCCCTTACTATCTACTTGTGAAAAATTGCAAAAGCTTTTTCCAAAACCGCCAGTCATTGCTTACCACAGAGCTCCCAATTTACGATCACTTATTGTGAGAGCTGAACTTAAGCAAGCTGTAACAAATGCAGGAGTTCATTGCTGTGATTCCAAAAGGTGCATCACATGTGAATACCTTTTACAAACATCATCAGTAACTAGCTCTGTTACAAAAAGGACCTATGGAATAACACAGCATCTTACATGTCGCTCTAGATGCATTATTTATGTGATTCAGTGCCAACGTCAAAGCTGTAAAAAACAATATGTAGGTCAAACTGTGAATGACCTCCGTACACGATTCAGGAACCACAAATCGGCAATAATTAACAAGAAACTTGACCAGCCTGTAGCCAACCATTTTAACCTTGTGGACCATTTACTATCAGATTTGAAGATTTTCCCTGTGGAGCATGTTTTAAAGGAAGAACTACTGGACATCAGAGAAAATTTCTGGATGTACCGTTTAAAATCTCTGCATCCAGATGGACTGAACATCACTGACAATACCACTTGATTTCTGCATATCTGAAGAGTTCTCAGGACTGCATTGATTCCACATTCCAATTGGAATCTTCACTCATGATGCTTTTTGAAAATCCACCAGTGTCAGCTGTGCAGCCACTGAGCAAACCATCTTGTACTACCTGAGGAAGGCGGAAGCTGAAACGTTGTAGTAGAAATATATTTTTGTTCTTTAATGAGATCATCTGTTTGAGTCACTTCTTTCTTGGATATTACATTTTCTTGTGGCTCTTTGTATCCTTTGGGATCCAGATTTTTGCCCTGGCTGGCTGTTGTTTTCTTGTGATCCTGCATCTTCCAGTCCCTTGTACCTCTGTGTACAAAGCATGCAGCAGACATTACTCCCTAAAGGACACACTGCATGCACACACATTCATCAACATGCAGCATTGTTGTATCCAAAATACCAAAAAGGTGCTCACCTGTTGATCTGGAGGCCCAGACAACCATCCATACAAGCATAGGACCCCATCCACAAGCTTCTCAAGTTCTTTGGATGTGAAGGCTGGGGCCCTATCCCCTGTAGCACAGGCTATTGTGGCTTCCAGACACAGGACACAGCAGCTCACGCAGTGGAGGTCTTGATAGGGTGAGAGTCAGGAATCAAGTGACATGGGCTTCTGAAAATGGCGGTCACGTCCGCACTGGTAATTACCGTCACCTCCGGTGGTGATCATCATTGGCCCCTGGTCTCCATGAAAATCAATGTTAAGCAATGAGGTGTTGCACAGCCGTTCAGACCACCCTCTGCCATGATGACAAATGCCGTGGAGTGAGGTGACTTCCACCTGTCCCCGGCATGCAGGACAGGTGGATGCCATTTTCTGAAGATTATTATCATTGTACTCAATGATAGGTGCATCATAGGTACTTATGTAAGCACCAAGGCAATTCCTACACGTCTATGTTATACATTTGGTGGCAGTATATGGCTTATAAATTAGTGCTCATAACAGTGTACTGCTTGAATAAGAGTAGTTGAGAAACATTGCTAATGTAATGCTACAAATCACGTCTCACAACTGAGACTACAACTGAACTGTGAAGCAGTATGACAATATAATGATAATGTATAGTAACAGAAGTCTGTTTGCATTTTGATGCAACCAGAGCAGATTTCAAACATAGGTTGTCTGAAATGTATGAGAAAGCTCTATTAAATGTAATTTTGTGGTTTCTCTCCTTCATGCTTACTCACACTTGTGATGTTTGATCTGTTTAGATACCTACCTCAGCACCGGTGTACAGACCCCTGGTTGACTTGGCTACAATGGAGGAACGCCATATAATTTTCAACTATCATCTGAACAGGGAGACAATCAACTGTGCACAATTGGAGCCAGATCTCATTCCTGATCTTCATAGACCTACTGCAATACTTCCTACAGTACAGGTGCTGACAGTGCTCCACTTCCTGGCCAGTGGATCTTTTCAGGTGGTGTAGGAGGCTGGCCTGGCTTATAGTGGGTACCAATGGTACTTACACCTTGTGCCAGGTCCAGTTATCCCTTATTAGCAGATTAGTAGCATTCTAGCAGTTTAGGCTGATAGATGTAGCTATAGCAGAGAAGCTTAGGCTGAACTAGGAGACATGCAAAGCTCCTAATATACCACTTTTATCATATAGGTACTATATCATACGAAACACAATACTCAGAATTACTAAAAATAAAGGTACTTTATTTTAGTGACAATGTGCCAAAAATATCTCAGAGGATATACTCCCTTAGGAGGTAAGTAGAATACACAAAATATACACACAAACCAAAATCAGATAAGTAAAACAGTCAGCAAGTAGTGCAAACACTGTAGATGCAATAGGCCCAGGGGGAACACAAACCATATGCTAAGAAAGTGGAATGCGAACCACGAATGGACCGCCAGGCTAGAGGGTCGCTGGGAGTGTAAGAAAACACTAAGAGTGTCCAAGATACCCACCCTAAGACCCTGGAAAGTAGGAGTAAAGTACTACTATTTCCCCAGAAACACACTAAAGTCATGATAAAGGATTTTGCAAAGACCACAACAGACTGCAAAGCATTGAAGACGGATTCCTGGACCTGAGGACCTGCAAAGGTCGCGAAAGTGTTCAGGGGGGCTGGAGCCCACTAAACCCCAGATGAAGGTGCAAAATGACTACCTCTCAATGGAAGAAGCTGAAGATTCTGCAACAACGAAAGGTGCTAGGAACTTCTCCTTTGTGCAGGAGATGTCCCACTGTGGGCTGGAGGACGCAGAGTTGTTTCCTTGGCAAAATACTGCAAACACGCCTTGCTAGCTGCAAGAGTTGCAGTTAGAGAAAAAGGTTGCTGCCTGGTCCCAGGAAGGACCAGGATGACGCCACTTGTGAGAGGAGACAGAGGGGGCCCTCAGCAATGTAGAGAGCCCACACACAAGCAGGAAGCATCCACAGAAGTCCTTGAACACAGGTTCAAGAAGTCTGTACATGGCGATCGTCTCAACACTACAAAAGGAGGTCACACAACACCGGAGATCAACTCAGAGAGCTAGGCATCGCAGGACAGAGTGCTGGGGACCTAGGCTCGGTTGTGCATACAGGAATTCTTGGAAATGTGCACCGAAGCCCTTGTAGCTGCAGGTCACATGGGGCACAGGATTACTGTTTGGAGGGGGGAGGCAAAGACTTACCTCCTCCAAATTTGGACAGTTGGACTACTGGACAGTCTGGGTCACTTGGGTCCACCACCTGTGTTCCAAGGGCCACCCTCGTCAGGATGAGAGGGGTCCCAGAGTACCGGTGAAGCTGAAATTTGGTGCCTGCTGAAGCAGGGGGAAGATTCAGTCGACCCACAGGAGATTTATTCGTGGCTTCCAGTGCAGGATGAAGGCAGGCAGCCCCCAAACCATGCACCACCAGGAAACAGTCGAGAAAGCCGGCAGGATTAGGTGCTACAATGTTGCTGGTAGTCTTCTTGCTACTTTGTTGCAGTTTTACAGGCGTCCTGCAGCATTCAGCGGCTGATCCTTGGCAGAAGTCGAAAATAAAGGTGCAGAGGAACTCTGGTGAATTCTTGTAGGAGGCTGGACTGGCTTGTAGTGAGTACCAAGGGGTACTTGCACCTTGCACCAGGCCCAGTTATCCCTTATTAGCGTATAGGGTGTCTAGCAGCATAGGCTGATAGATAATGGTAGCTTAGCAACGCAGCTTAGGCTGAACTAGGAGACGTGTGAAGCTACTACAGTACCACTTAGTGTCATATGCACAATATCATAAGAAAACACAATACACAGTTATACTAAAAATAAAGGTACTTTATTTTTATGACAATATGCCAAAGTATCTCAGAGTGTACCCTCAGTGAGAGGATAGGAAATATACACAAGATATATATACACAATACCAGAAATATGCAGTATAGTCTTAGAAAACAGTGCAAACAATGTATAGTTACAATAGGATGCAATGGGGACACATAGGGATAGGGGCAACACAAACCATATACTCCAAAAGTGGAATGCGAACCACGAATTGACCCCAAACCTATGTGACCTTGTAGAGGGGCGCTGGGACTATTAGAAAATAGTGAGGGTTAGAAAAATAGCCCACCCCAAGACCCTGAAAAGTGAGTGCAAAGTGCACTAAAGTTCCCCTAAGGACAAAGAAGTCGTGTTAGAGGAATAAGGCAGGAAAGACACAAACCAACAATGCAACAACGCTGGATTTCCAATCTGGGGTACCTGTGGAACAAGGGGACCAAGTCCAAAAGTCACAAGCAAGTCGGAGACGGGCAGATGCCCAGGAAATGCCAGCTGCGGGTGCAAAGAAGCTTCGACTGGACTGAAGAAGCTGCGGTTTCTGCAGGAACTCAAAGGGCTAGAGACTTCCCCTTTGGAGGACGAATCCCTCTCGCCTTGTGAAGTCGTGCAGAAGTGTTTTCCCGCCGAAAGAACGCCAACAAGCCTTGCTAGCTGCAATTTGTGCAGTTAGCGTTTTTGGACGCTGCTGCGGCCCAGGAGGGACCAGGAGGTCGCAAATTGGACCAGGAGGTAGAGGGGACGTTGAGCAAGTCAAGAAGCCCTCTTAGCAGCAGGTAGCACCCGGAGAAATGCCAGAAACAGGCACTACGAAGATGCGTGAAACAGTGGTCACCCGAAGTCGCACAAAGGAGTCCCACGTCGCCGGAGACCAACTTAGAAAGTTGTGCAATGCAGGTTAGAGTGCTGTGGACCCAGGCTTGGCTGTGCACGAAGGATTTCCGCCGGAAGTGCACAGGGGCCGGAGTAGCTGCAAAAGTCGCGGTTCCCAGTAATGCAGTCTAGCGAGGTGAGGCAAGGACTTACCTCCACCAAACTTGGACTGAAGAGTCACTGGACTGTGGGAGTCACTTGGACAGAGTTGCTGGATTCGAGCGACCTCGCTCGTCGTGCTGAGAGGAGACCCAAGGGACCGGTAATGCAGCTTTTTGGTGCCTGCGGTTGCAGGGGGAAGATTCCGTCGACCCACGGGAGATTCCTTCGGAGCTTCTAGTGCAGAGAGGAGGCAGACTACCCCCACAGCATGCACCACCAGGAAAACAGTCGAGAAGGCGGCAGGATCAGCGTTACAGAGTTGCAGTAGTCGTCTTTGCTACTATGTTGCAGGTTTGCAGGCTTCCAGCGCGGTCAGCAGTCGATTCCTTGGCAAAAGGTGAACAGAGAGATGCAGAGGAACTCAGATGAGCTCTTGCATTCGTTATCTAAGGAATCCCAAGAGACAGAGACCCTAAATAGCCAGAAAAGAGGGTTTGGCTACCTAGGAGAGAGGATAGGCCAGCAACACCTGAAGGAGCCTATCACAAGGAGTCTCTGACGTCACCTGGTGGCACTGGCCACTCAGAGCAGTCCAGTGTGCCAGCAGCACCTCTGTTTCCAAGTTGGCAGAGGTCTGGAGCACACTGGAGGAGCTCTGGGCACCTCCCAGGGGAGGTACAGGTCAGGGGAGTGGTCACTCCCCTTTCCTTTGTCCAGTTTCGCGCCAGAGCAGGGCTAAGGGGTCCCTGAACCGGTGTAGACTGGCTTATGCAGAATTGGGCACATCTGTGCCCAAGAAAGCATTTCCAGAGGCTGGGGGAGGCTACTCCTCCCCTGCCTTCACACCATTTTCCAAAGGGAGAGGGTGTAACACCCTCTCTCAGAGGAAGTTCTTTGTTCTGCCATCCTGGGCCAGGCCTGGCTGGACCCCAGGAGGGCAGCTGCCTGTCTGAGGGGTTGGCAGCAGCAGCAGCTGCAGTGAAACCCCAGGAAGGGCAGTTTGGCAGTACCAGGGTCTGTGCTACAGACCACTGGGATCATGGGATTGTGCCAACTATGCCAGGATGGTATAGAGGGGGCAATTCCATGATCATAGACATGTTACATGGCCATATTCGGAGTTACCATTGTGAAACTACATATAGGTAGTGACCTATATGTAGTGCACATGTTTAATGGTGTCCCCGCACTCACAAAGTCCGGGGAATTGACCCTGAACAATGTGGGGGCACCTTGGCTAGTGCCAGGGTGCCCTCACACTAAGTAACTTTGCACCTAACCTTTACCAGGTAAAGGTTAGACATATAGGTGACTTATAAGTTACTTAAGTGCAGTGTAAAATGGCTGTGAAATAACGTGTGCGTTATTTCACTCAGGCTGCAGTGGCAGGCCTGTGTAAGAATTGTCAGAGCTCCCTATGGGTGGCAAAAGAAATGCTGCAGCCCATAGGGATCTCCTGGAACCCCAATACCCTGGGTACCTCAGTACCATATACTAGGGCATTATAAGGGTGTTCCAGTAAGCCAATGTAAATTGGTAAAATTGGTCACTAGCCTGTCAGTGACAATTTGAAAGAAATGAGAGAGCATAACCACTGAGGTTCTGATTAGCAGAGCCTCAGTGAGACAGTTAGCACCACACAGGGAACACATACATATAGGCCACAAACTTATAAGCACTGGGGTCCTGACTAGCAGGGTCCCAGTGACACATAACAAACATACTGAAAACATAGGGTTTTCACTATGAGCACTGGGCCCTGGCAAGCAGGATACCAGTGAGACAGTGAAAACACTCTGACATACACTCACAAACAGGCCCAAAGTGGGGGTAACAAGGCTAGAAAGAGGCTACTTTCTCACAATTCTTGCAAGTCGTTATCTGATGAAAAGCCCACTGGAGAGACCCTAAATAACCCTCATAGGAGGATTAGCCACCTAGTCAGGTAAGCACCTATCAGGAGGGGTCTCTGATGTCGCCTGCTGGCACTGGCCACTCAGAGGCCTCCAGAGTGCCCTCACACCTCTGGAAACAAGATGGCAGAGGTTTGGGACACACTGGAGGAGCTCTGGGCACCAGGGGGTGGTGATGGACAGGGGAGCAGTCACTCCCCTTTCGTTTGTCCAGTTTCACACCAGAGCAGGGACTGTGGGTTCCTTAAACTGGTGTAGACTGGCTTATGTAAGGAGGCCACCATCTGTGCCCTTCAAAGCATTTCTAGAGGCTGGCAGAGGCTACCCCTCCCCAGCCTTTACCACCTATTTTCAAAGGGAGAGGGTGTAACACCCTCTCTCAGAGGAAATTCTTTGTTCTGCCTTCTTGGGACTGGGCTGCCCAGACACCAGGAGGGCAGAACCCTGTCTGTGGAGTGGCAGCAGCAGTAGCTGCAGAGAAAACCCCAGAGAGCTGGTTTGGCAGTACCTGAGGTCCATAGTGGAGCCTCGGGGGTGCATGGAATTGGTTCCCCGATACCAGATTTGGCATGGGGGGACAATTCCATGATCTTAGACATGTTGCATGTCCATATTCGGAGTTACCATTGTGAAGCTACATATAGGTGTTGACCTATATGTAGTGCGTGCGTGTAATGGTGTTCCTGCACTCACAAAGTTCGGGGAAATGGGGCTGAACGATGTGGGGGCACCTATGCTAGTGCAAGGGTGCCCTCACACTTAGTAACTCTGCACCTAACCTTCAGCAAGTGAAGGTTAGACATAAAGGTGACTTATAAGTTACTTAAGTGCAGTGAAAATGGGTGTGAAATAACTTCTGTGTTATTTCACTCAGGCTGCAGTGGCAGTCTTGTGTAAAGGTTTGTCTGAGCTCCCTATGGGTGGCAAAAGAAATGCTGCACCCCATAGATGTAGGAGGCTGGCCTGGCTTGTAGTGGGTACCAGAGGTACTTACACCTTGTGCCAGGTCCAGTTATCCCTTATTAATGTAGAAGAGGTGTTTCTAGCAGTTAAGGCTGATAGAAGGTAGCTATGGCAAAGCAGCTTAGGCTGAACTAGGAGACATGTAAAGCTCCTACTATACCACTGGTGTCATATGCACAATATCATAAGAAAACACAATACACAGAAGTACTAAAAATAAAGGTACTTTATTTTTATGACAATATGCCAAAAGTATCTCAGTGAGTACCCTCAGTATGAGGATACGTTATATACACAAGATATATGTACACAAACCAAAAATATGCAGGTAATAGCAAGAAAAGTAATGCAAGCAGTGTAAAATTACAGTAGATTGCAATGAGAGCACTTGGGTATAGGGGCACCACAAACCATATACTCCAAAAGTGGAATGCGAACCACGAATGGACCCCAAACCTATGTGAGCTTGTAGAGGGTCGCTGGGACTGTAAGAAAACAGTGAGGGTTAGAAAAATAGCCCACCCCAAGACCCTGAAAGGTAGGTGTAAAGTGCACCTACTACCCCCAGAGAGCACAGAAGTCGTGATAGGGGCATTCTGCAGGAAGAACAAACACCAGAAATGCAACAACAGTGGATTTCCGAACCTGAGTACCTGTAAGACAAGGGGACCAAGTCCAATAGTCGCGACAGTGTGGAGAGTGGGCAGGAGCCCAGGAAATGCCATCTAAGGGTGCAAGGAAGCTGCAGCGGATGGAAGAAGCTTGGAGTTCTGCAAGAAAGAAGAGAGCTAGTGACTTGTCCATTGGAAGACGGATGTCCCACATCGCGCTGAAGCTGGCAGAGGTATTCTCACGCAGAAAGACCAAAAACAAGCCTTGATAGCTGCAAGGGTTGCAGTAGAGGTTTTTGGGTGCTGCTGTGGCCCAGGAGGAACTAGGATGTTACCACTTGGAGGAGGAGACAGAGGGGGCACCCAGCAATGCAGGGAGCCCTCACAGAAGCAGGCAGCATCCGTAGAAGTACCTGAAAAGGCACTTGGAAGGAAAGTGAACCGAAGTCCATCCGAAGTCACAAAAGGGAGTCCCACGACACCGGAGGACAACTCAGAAGGTTGTGCACTGCAGGTTAGAGTGTCGGGACCCAGGCTTGTCTGTGCATGAAGGAAATCCTGGAAGAGTGCACAGGAGCCAGAGCATCTGCAAATCACGCGGGGGCCAGCAATGCAGTCTAGCGCTGGGAGGCAAGGACTTACCACTACCAAACTTGGACTGAAGAGTCACTGGACGGTGGGAGTCACTTGGACATAGTTGCTGAGTTCCAGGGACCACGCTCGTCGTGCTGAGAGGGGACCCAGAGGACCTGTGATGCAGTCTTTTGTTGCCTGCGGTTGCAGGGGGAAGATTCCGTCGACTCACGGGAGATTTCTTCAGAGCTCCTGGTGCAGAGAGGAGGCAGGCTACCCCCAGAGCATGCACCACCTGGAAACAGTCGAGAAAGCCGGCAGGATGAGGCAATACAAGGTTGGTAGTAGTCGTCTTGCTACTTTGTTACAGTTTTGCAGGCGTCCTGAGCAGTCAGCGGTCGATCCTTTGGCAGAAGGTGAAGAGGGAGATGCAGAGGAACTCTGGTGAGCTCTTGCATTCGTTATCTAAAGAATTCCCCAAAGCAGAGACCCGAAATAGCCAGAAAAGGAGGTTTGGCTACCTAGGAGAGAGGATAGGCTAGCAACACCTGAAGGAGCCTATCAGAAGGAGTCTCTGACGTCACCTGCTGGCACTGGCCACTCAGAGCAGTCCAGTGTGCCAGCAGCACCTCTGTTTCCAAGATGGCAGAGGTCTGGAGCACACTGGAGGAGCTCTGGGCACCTCCCAGGGGAGGTGTAGGTCAGAGGAGTGGTCACTCCCCTTTCCTTTGTCCAGTTTCGCGCCAGAGCAGGGAAGAGGGATCCCTGAACCGGTGTAGACTGGCTTACCATTGTGACGCTGTACATAGGTACTGACCTATGTACAGTGCATGCGTGTAATGGTGTCCCCGCACTCACAAGGTCCAGGGAATTTGCCCTGAACGATGTGGGGGCACCTTGGCTAGTGCCAGGGTGCCCACACACTAAGTAACTTTGCACCCAACCTTCACCAAGTGAAGGTTAGACATATAGGTGACTTATAAGTTACTTAAGTGCAGTGGTAAATGGCTGTGAAATAACGTGGATATTATTTCACGGAGGCTGCAGTGGCAGGCCTGTGTAAGAATTGTCAGAGCTCCCTATGGGTGGCAAAAGAAATGCTGCAGCCCCTAGGGATCTCCTGGAACCCCAATACCCTGGGTACCTCAGTACCATATACTAGGGAATTATATGGGTGTACCAGTATGCCTATGTGAATTGGTAAATTTAGTCACTAGCCTGTTAGTGACAAATTTGGAAAGCAGAGAGAGCATAACCACTGAGGTTCTGGTTAGCAGATCCTCAGTGAGACAGTTAGGAATCACACAGGGAACAGATACAGGGCACATACTTATGAGCACTAGGGCCCTGCCTGGCAGGGTCCCAGTGACACATAGATTAAAACAACATATATACAGTGAAATATGGGGGTAACATGCCAGGCAAGATGGTACTTTCCTACACAACCCCCCCCAAACGAAGGACAATAAGACTAGCCATGACCTAATGAGTCTTCATTGTCTAAGTGGAAATATCTGGAGAGTCCATCTGCATTGGAGTGGGTACTCCCAGGCCTATGTTCCACTGTATAATCCATTCCCTGTAGAGGTATGGACCACCTCAATAATTTAGGGTTTTCACCTTTCATTTGATTTAGCCAAAGTAGAGGTTTGTGGTCTGTCTGAACAATAAAGTGAGTGCCAAAAAGGTATGGCCTCAACTTTTTCAGTGCCCAGACCACAGCCAAGGCCTCCCTCTCTATGGCAGACCAACGCTTTTCTCTAGGGGTCAACCTCCTGCTGATAAAAGCAACTGGTTGATCTTGACCCTCAGAATTCAGTTGTGATAAGACTACCCCTACCCCTAATTCAGATGCATCAGTTTGAACAATACATTTCTTGAAGTAACATGGGTTTTTTAGGACAGGTGCAGAGCACATGGCCTGTATGAGCTCCTCAAAAGCTTTCTGACAGCTGGCTGTCCACAATACCTTTTTAGGCATCTTTTTGGATGTGAGGTCATTAAGAGGGGCTGCAATGGAGCCATAGTTCTTAATGAACCTCCTGTAATACCCAGTGAGGCCTAGGAAGGCTCTCACCTGAGTCTGAGTAGTAGGGGGAACCCAATCTATAATAGTTTGGATTTTCCCCTGCAGTGGTGCAATCTGTTCCCCACCAACAAGGTGTCCCAGATAAACCACCTTCCCCTGCCCTATCTGGCACTTTGAAGCCTTGATAGTGAGGCCTGCCTTTTGCAGGGCCTCTAAAACTTTCCATAGGTGGACCAGGTGATCATCCCAACTGGAGCTAAAGACAGCTATATCATCTAGATATGCTGCACTAAAAGCCTCCAACCATTGCAGGACTGTGTTCACCAACCTCTGAAAAGTGGCAGGTGCATTTTTCAAACCAAAGGGCATCACTGTAAATTGGTAGTGCCCTCCTATAGTTGAAAATGCAGTTTTAGGTTTAGAATCATCAGCCAATTTGATCTGCCAATACCGTGCAGTCAAATCAAAGGTGCTTAGATACTTGGCAGATGCCAGTGTATCTTTGAGCTCATCTGCCCTGGGTATAGGGTGAGCATCAGTTTTTGTTACCTGATTGAGACCTCTGTAGTCTACACAAAACCTCATCTCCCTTTTTCCATCTTTTGAGTGAGGCTTTGGTACAAGCACCACAGGACTCGCCCATGGGCTTTCAGAAGGTTCAACCACTCCTAGATCAAGCATTTTCTGAACCTCTTGTTTTTTGCAATCTCTGACATGGTCAGGCTGCCTATAGATTTTACTTTTGACAGGCAAGCTGCCTCCAGTATCAATTGTGTGTTCACACCAGGTTGTGGTGCCTGGCACAGTTGAAAAGTGTTCAGAAAATTGTCCAAGGAGATTTATTCAGTTGTCTTTCTGTTCTGCAGTCAGACAATCTGCCAAAACTACTCCCTCCATTAAAGCATCATTTTCAGTTGTGGAAAAGAGATCAGGGAGAGGGTCACTCTCTACTTCCTGTCCCTCATCTGTTGCCATGAGCAGGGTGAGATAAGCCCTGTCATAGTAGGGTTTTAGGCGGTTGACATGAATCACCCTAAGGGGACTCCTGGCAGTGCCCAGGTCTACCAGATAGGTAACCTCACCCTTTTTCTCAACAATTAGATGGGGTCCACTCAATTTGCCTAGAGTGCTCTTGGGGCCACAGGCTCCAATACCCACACCTTCTGTCCTGGTTGGTACTGAATCAGAACGGCCTTCTGGTCATGCCATTGCTTCTGGAGCTCTTGGATGGCCTGAAGGTTTTTACTGGCCTTTTTCATGTACTTTGCTATTCTGGATCTTAGGCCAAGTGCATAGTCCACTATGTCCTGTTTGGGAGCTTTTAAAGGTTGTTCCCAACCCTCCTTCACAAGTGTTAGTGGACTTCATACAGGGTGCCCAAAGAAGAGTTCAAAGGGGCTGAAGCCCACTCCTTTCTGGGGTATCTCCATGTAAGCAAAAAGGAGGCAAGCTAACAGGACATCCCATCTCCTCCTGAGTTTTTCAGGGAGTCCCATTATCATACCTTTGAGAGTTTTATTAAACCTCTTTACCAGTCCATTAGTCTGTGGATGATAAGGAATGGTGAATTTGTAGGTTACACCACATTCCTTCCACATTGCTTTCAAGTATGCAGACATAAAGTTGCTACCCCTGTCTGATACAACCTCTTTAGGGAAACCCACCCTGGAAAATATTCACAGGAGGGCCTTTGCCACTGCAGGAGCTGTAGTGGTCCTTAGAGGAATTGCTTCAGGATATCTTGTGGCATGGTCCACAACCACCAAGATAAACCTATTGCCTGAAGCAGTAGGAGGGTCAAGGGGGCCAACTATGTCAACCCCTACCTTTTCAAAGGTGACCCCAACCACAGGTAGTGGAATAAGGGTAGCCTTTGGTGTGCCACCAGTCTTGCCACTGGCTTGGCAGGTCACACAAGACTTGCAAAAATCTTTAGTGTCCTCTGACATCCTAGGCCAGTGAAACAGGGGGACAAGCCTTTCCCATGTGTTGATCTGGTCCAAATGCCCAGCCACAGAAATGTCATGTGCAAGAGTTAGGAGGAACTCTCTGTACTGCAGGGGAATGACCAATCTCCTGGCTGCTCCAGGTTTTGGGTCCCTTGCCTCAGTGTTCAAGAGGTTGTCCTCCCAGTAAACTCCATGTGAGTCACTGACATCCCAATTTTGCTGCTTTACAGCTTGCTGTCTGAGACCCTACAATGTGGGACGGGTTTGCTGTGCCACACTCAGCTATTCCCTGGCAGGCCCCCCTCCACCCAAAAGCTCAGCAGTGTCTGCTGCCAGCTCATCTGGTGAAGGTTCTGCAAAGGGAGGAAATTCTTCTTCCTCAGAAGGAGAATCATCTGTAGAGGGAGAGATAGTGGGTAGGGATTTACCCTTGCTACCCCTAGCTTTAGGGGGCACTTGGTCCATTGTTCCAGGATCCAAGTTACCCTGTCCTTTTTGCTTTTTGGCCTGAGCCCTTGTCAAAGCAAAAATATGCCAAGGAGTGCCCAGCATTGCTGCATGAGCCTCCAACTACACTTCTGCCCAAGCTGATGTCTCTAAATCGTTCCCTAGTAGACAGTCTACAGGTAAATCTGAGGCAACCACAACTTTCTGTGGACCAGTAAACCCCCCCCACCCCCAGTTGAGATTCACAACAGTCATGGGGTGGCTAAGAGTGTTGTTATGAGCGTCTGTCACTTGGTACTGCTGACCAAGTAGGTGTTGTTCAGGGTACACCAGTTTATCTATCACCATGGTAACACTGGCATCTGTGTCCCTGTAGGCCTGAACCTCAAAACCATTTATTAGGGGAAGTTGCTTGTACTTATCCATATTAAGGGGACAAGCAACCAAGGTGGCCAAATCAATGGCACCTTCAGAGACTAACACAGCCTCTGTGGTCTCCCTAACAAGACCAACCCCAACTAAGTTACCAAAAGTGAGCTCAGCTACTCCCTTGGATTGGCTATTAGTAGGTTTGCTCCCACCACCACTGCTATTGCTAGGGGCACTAGAATTTGCAGTAGGGGTTGTGGTAGTGGGAGGTTTGGTGTTTTTCTTTGGACAACTGGCATCAATTGTCCAATGGCCTTTGACTTTACACAAATAACACCAAGGCTTTTTAGGTTGATTGTTGGAAGAGGATTTGGCCCACCACCCCCACCAGAGGATTTTTGTGGGCCTGATGAAGACTCATTTTTACTTTTGTCCCCACCCTTGTGAGAAGACTTACCATCCTTCTTCTTGCCATCATTATCACCCTCTGTATGAACTTTTCTGTTCACTCTTGTTCTGACCCATTTGTCTGCCTTCTTTCCCAATTCTTGGGGAGAGGTCAGATTTGAGTCCACTAGATATTGGTGTAACAAGTCAGACACACAGTTATTCAGAATATGCTCTGTCAGAATAAGATTATACAGGCTTTCACAGTCAGAAACTTTACTGCCATGTAACCACCCTTCCAAGGCCTTCACTGAACAGTCAACAAAGTCTATCCAGTCTTGTGAGGACTCTTTTCTGGTGTCTCTGAACTTAATCCTGTATTGTTCAGTGGTTAAGCCAAATCCATCCAAGAGTGCATCCTTCAAAACTGCAAAATTGTTAGCATCACTTTCTCTAACAGTAAGGAGCCTATCCCTACCCTTTCCATATAAAGATAGCCACAATATAGCAGCCCACTGCCTTTGAGAGACCCCCTGTACCATACAGGCCCTCTCAAGTGCAGCAAACCACTTGTTGATGTCATCCCCTTCCTTGTAAGGGGGAACTATCTTGTGCAGATTACTGGAATCATGCTCTCTAACAGGATTACTATTAGGAATACTGCTGCTGCCACCATGGGGTCCAAGCCCCAATGTTTGTCTCTCCTTCTCCAGGTCTAGGTATTCCCTTTCTAAGGCCAGCTGTTGCTGTTGCTGTTTAAGCTTCAGTCTGGTCTCTTCAACCCTCAACTTTTTGAGTTCCCTTGCTAACATGTTGTCTTCAGGGTGGGTGGGTTGGGAATGATTGGACACAGAAGAGTAATTGGAAACAACAGAGGGGGATCTGTCCCTAACTGACTGAACCCTAGCACCTTGGCCTCCAGGAACAAGGACTCCCCTACTGTGATGGGAACCTCCATTACTACCAACATTACTAGGTGTCCTGCTAGGGGCCAGATCCTGATCAGAACCCTCCCTATCTCCCTCAAGGAGATCCCCTGAGTCATATTGTGAACCTTCTATTAACCTTTCATCATCATCATCATCATCAGCTTTATTCGATCAATTGATCATAAAAGTAACATAAAAACAACAATAGTAAATAGTACATGAATAAATAGTCAGTTTTTAAATACAGCATCTACACATCTATGAATTAGTTTAAAATCATTAAAACAATAGTAAGATCAAATTGCACATAAAACTCTGAAACTTATCTATAAAAGAAATGGAACCTTAGGTTGCTTTATGAAGATGGCAACGTATGTGCCATGCTGTCGATAGGTACTTGCTTACTGGAAGAATTACATGGACTGAGTTGTGACTTTTTAGCACCCGTAAAGCCAAGGAACAGTTCTTAAATCCCATAGCCCTACAAGTATTGCGAATCCATTTTGATCGCGGAATCGCATAGGCTGGACAGAAGAACATAAAATGTTCTATGGTTTCAAAAGTACTGCCACAAGCGGGGCATATATCAGGAAGACTGATCGGCCCCCACCTATGAATCAATCACATCAGGGGCAACCTTTCATTTGAAGTGCCTGCTTGGGACTCATCATTCACAATAAGTATGTTAAATAGAAATTCTTTGGTAGGGTTCTTTCCTATCACTAAACCTCTTTCTAAGCAGAGACTCCTTAGGCTCTTGTAATTCAAATTGTCATAAGTTGTATTGACCATTTTAAGAGCTGACTCTACTTCAGATATGATAGCAAAAGGTTTAGAGACAGTGAGAAGGAAAAAAAAGTTTCAGAACTTTTTAGAGAACAGAGAACAAACCTTTTTCTAACTTTTTAGAAACTTTTTAGAAGTTTAGAATAAATTTCAGCACTTTGAAAAAAGTTTAAGAGGAGAAAAGCAAAACTTTTTGGTTAGGTGTACATACACTGAACTGTTTTGTATATTATTCTCTTATGAAAAGTACACAATGACAAAGTGGTAAGTAGTTACAAGTACTTATCCCACCGCTGCACAACCAATGTAGGAGGCTGGCCTGGCTTGTAGTGGGTACCAGAGGTACTTACACCTTGTGTCAGGTCCAGTTATCCCTCATTAATGTAGAAGTGGTGTTTCTAGCAGCTAAGTCTGATAGAAGGTAGCTATGGCAAAGCAACTTAGGCTGAACTACGAGACATGTAAAGCTCCTACTATACCACTGGTGTCATATGCACAATATCATAAGAAAACACAATACACAGAAGTACTAAAAATAAAGGTACTTTATTTTTATGGCAATATGCCAAAAATATCTCAGTGAGTACCCTCAGTATGAGGATAAGTTATATGCACAAGATATATGTACACAACCCAAAATTATGCAGTTAATAGCGAGAAAGTAATGCAAGCAGTGTAAAATTACAGTAGATTTGAATAGGAGCACATAGGTATAGGGGCAACACAAACCATATACTCCAAAAGTGGAATGCGAACCACAAATGGACCCCAAATATTTGTGAGTTTGTAGAGGGTCGCTGGGACTGTAAGAAAACAGTGAGGGTTAGAAAAATAGCCCACCCCAAGACCCTGAAAGATAGGTGTAAAGTGCACCTACTACCCTCAGAGAGCACAGAAGTCATGATAGGGGGATTCTGCAGGAAGAACAAACACCAGCAATGCAACAACAGTGGATTTCCGGACCTGAGTACCTGTAAGACAAGAGGACTTAGTCCAATAGTCGTGACAGTGTCAAGAGTAGGCAGTAGCCCAGGATATGCCACCTGAGGGTGCAAGGAAGCTGCCACTGGATGGAAGAAGCTTGGAGTTCTGCAAGAAAGAAGAGAGCTAGGGACTTGTCTTTTGGAAGACCGATGTCCCACATCACGTTGAAGCTTGCTGAGGTGTTTCCACGCAGAAAGACCACAAACAAGCCTTGCTAGCTGCAAGGGTTGTGGTAGAGGCCCAGCAACTAAGGGAGCCCTCACAGAAGCAGGCAGCACCCGCAGAAGTACCTGAACAGTCAAATGGAAGGAAAGTGAACCGGAGTCCACCTGAAGTCAGAAAAGGGAGTCCCACGATGCCAGAGGATAACTCAGAAGGTTGTGCACTGCAGGAAGGACTGTCAGAGACCCAGGCTTGGCTGTGCACGAAGGAAATCCTGGAAGAGTGCACAGGAGCCGGAGCAGCTGCAAATCACACTGTACCCAGCAATGCAGTCTAGCGTGGGAAGGCAAGGACTTACCTCCACCAATCTTGGACTGAAGAGTCACTGGACTGTGGGAGCCACTTGGACAGAGTTGCTGAGTTCCAGGGACCACGCTCGTTGTGCTGAGAGAGGACCCAGAGGACCAGTGATGCAGCCTTTTGGTGCCTGCGGTTGCAGGGGGAAGAGTCCGTCGACCCACGGGAGATTTCTTCAGAGCTCCTGGTGCAGAGAGGAGGCAGGCTACCCCCAGAGCATGCACCACCTGGAAACAGTTGAGAAAGCCAACAGGATGAGGCGATACAAGGTTGCTAGTAGTCGTCTTGCTATTTTGTTGCAGTTTTGCAGGCGTCCTGAGCAGTCAGCGGTCGATCCTTTCACAGAAGGTGAAGAGGGAGATGCAGAGGAACTCTGGAGAGCTCTTCCATTTGTTATCTAAAGAATTCCCCAAAGCAGAGACCCTAAATAGCCAGAAAAGGAGGTTTGGCTACCAAGGAAGGAGGATTGGCTACCGGAAAGGTAAGAGCCTAACAGAAGGAGCCTCTTATGTCACCTGCTGGCACTGGCCACTCAGAGCAGTCCAATGTGCCACAAACACCTCTGTTTCCAAGATGGCAGAGGTCTGGGACACACTTAAGGAGCTCTGGGCACTTCCCTTGGGAGGGGCAGGTCAGGGGAGTGGTCACTCCCCTTTTCTTTGTCCAGTTTCGCGCCAGAGCAGGGCTGGGGGATCCCTAAACCGATATAGACTGGCTTATGCAGAGATTAGCACCATCTGTGCCCATCAAAGCATTTCCAGAGGCTGGGGGAGGCTACTCCTCCCCAGCCCTGACACCTAATCCCAAAGGGAGAGGGTGTAACACCCTCTCTCAGAGGAAATCCTTTGTTCTGCCTTTCTGGGCCAGGGCTGCCTGGACCCCAGGAGGGCAGAAACCTGTCTGAGGGGTTGGCAGCAGCAGCAGCTGCAGTGGAGACCCCGGAAAGGCAGTTTGGCAGTACCCGGATACTATGCTAGAGAACCGGGGGATCATGGAATTGTCCCCCTAATGCCAGAATGGCATTGGGGTGACAATTCCATGATCTTAGACATGTTACATGACCTTTTTCGGAGTTACTATTGTGACGCTGTATATAGGTACTGACCTATGTACACTGCACGCGTGTAATGGTGTCCCCGCACTCACAAGGCCCGGGGAATTTGCCCTGAACAATGTGGGGGCACCTTGGCTAGTGCTAACCCACACACTAAGTAACTTTGCACCCAACCTTCACCAGGTGAAGGTTAGACATATAGGTGACTTATAAGTTACTTCAGTGCAGTGGTAAATGGCTGTGAAATAATGTGGACGTTATTTCACGCAGGCTGCAGTGGCAGGCCTGTGTAAGAATTGTCAGAGCTCCCAATGGGTGGCAAAATAAATGCTGCAGCCCATAGGGATCTCCTGGAACCCCAATACCCTGGGTACCTCAGTACCATATACTAGGGAATTATATGGGTGTACCAGTATGCCAATGTGAATTGGTAAATTTAGTCATTAGACTGTTAGTGACAAATTTGGAAAGCAGAGAGAGCATAACCACTGAGGTTCTGGTTAGCAGAGCCTCAGTGAGACAGTTAGGCATCACACAGGGAACACATACAGGGCACATACGTATGAGCACTGGGGCCCTGCCTGGCAGGGTCCCAGTGACACATAGACTAAAACAGCATATATACAGTGAAATATGGGGGTAACATGCCAGGCAATATGGTACTTTCCTACAATAGGGATCTCCTGGAACCCAAATACCCTGGGTACCTAGGTACCACATACCAGGGAATTTTAAGGGTGTTCCAGTGTGCCAATTGAAATTGGTAAAAGTGGTCACTAACCCATAGTGACACATTGAAAGGCAGAGAGGGCATCAGCACTGAGGTTCTGATTAGCAGAGCCTCAGTGACACAGTTAGACACTACACAGGTATACATATTCATGCCACAAACTATGAGCACTGGGATCCCAGTCAGACAGGCAAAAACAAGCTTACATACATGTAAAAATGGGGTAACATGCCAGGCAAGGTGGCACTTTCCTACTCAACCCCCCCCCCCCCAAACGAGGGACAATAAGGCTAACCTTGCCCAGATGAGTCTTCATCATCTAAGTGGAAATATCTGCAGAGTCCATCTGCTTTGGAGTGGGTACACCCAGGTCTATGTTCCACTGTATTGTCCATTCCCTGTAGGGAGATGGACCACCTCAACAATTAGGGCTTTCACCTTTCATTTGTTTAAGCCATATTAGAGGTTTGTGGTCTGACTGAACAATAAAGTGAATACTAAAGAGGTATGGTCTCAACTTTTTCAAGGCACAGACCACAGCAAAGGCCTCCCTCTCTATGGCAGACCAACACTTTTCTCTAGGGGTCAACCTCCTGTTGATAAAAGCAACAGGTTGATCCTGGCCCTCAGTGTTAAGCTGTGATAGAACTTCTCCTACCCCTAATTCAGAAGCATCAGTTTGAACAATGAATTTTTTGGAGTAAGAAGAGCTTTTAAGGACAGGTGCAGAGCACATGGCCTGTTTAAGCTCATCAAAAGGCTTTTGACAGTTAGCTGTCCATTATACCTTTTTCTGCATCTTCTTTGATGTGAGGTCATTAAGAGGGGCAGCTATAGTGCCATCATGCTTTATGAACCTCCTGTAGTACCCAGTGGGGCCTGGGAAGGTCCATAATGGTTTGGATCTTCACCTGCAGTGGTGCAATCTGTTCCCCACCTACCAGGTGGCCCAGATAAACCACTTTCCCCTGCCCTATCTGGCACTTTGAAGCCTTGATAGTGAGTGCCTATTGCAGGGCCTCCAAAACTTTCCACAGGTGGACCAGGTGATCATCCCAGGTGGAACTAAAGACAGCTATATCATCTATATACGCTTCACTAAAAGCGTCCAATCCTTGGAGGACTGTATTCACCAACCTCTGAAACGTGGCAGGTGCATTTTTCAATCGAAAGGGCATAACAGTAAACTGATAGTGACCTCCAATGGTTGGAAATGCTGTTTTGGGTTTAGCGTCTTCTGACAACTTAATCTGCCAATACTGTGCAGTTAAGTCAAAAGTGCTTATATTCTTGGCAGAAGCCAGTGTATCTATTAGCTCAACTGCCCTGGGTATAGGGGGAACATCAGTTATGGTTACTTGATTGAGACCCCTATAGTCCACACAAAACCTCATTTCCTTTTTACCATCTTTACTATGAGGTTTGGGGACAAGCACCACTGGGCTGACCCATGGGCTTTCAGAAGGTTCAATCACTCCCAGATCCAACATTTCCTGTACCTCTTGTTTAATACAGGCTCTCACATGGTTAGGCTGTCTATAAATTATACTATTGACAGATAAACTGTCTCCAGTATCAATTGTATGCTCACACCAGGTAGTTGTATCTGGGATCAGTGAGAAGATGTCAGAGAACTGATTAAGGAGATTTATGCAGTTGTCCTTCTGCACAGCAGTAAGGCAATCTGCCAATACAACTCCCCCTACTAAGCCATCAGCTTCAGTTGTGGAGAAGAGGTCAGGGAGAGGGTCACTCTCTTCCTCCTGCCCTTCATCAGTGGCCATGAGCAGGGTTAAGTCAGCCCTGTCATAGTAAGGTTTCAGGCAATTGACATGAAGCACCCTAGGGGGGCTTCTGGCAGTGCCCAGATCCACCAAATAGGTGGCCTTGCCTTTCTTTTCCACAATGAGATGGGGTCCACTCCATTTGTCCTGGGGTGCTCTTGGGGCCACAGGCTCTAATACCCACACCTTCTGTCCCGGGTGGTACTGAGTCAGGACAGCCTTCTGGTCAGGCCATTGCTTTTGGAGCTCTTGGCTGGCCTGAAGGTTTTTACAGGCCTTTTTCATGTACTCAGCCATCCTTGATCTGAGACCTAGTACATAGTTCACAATGTCCTGTTTGAGAGCTTTTAAAGGTTGTTCCCAACCCTCCTTTACAACAGCAAGGGGACCTCTTACAGGGGGCCCAAAGAGGAGTTCAAAGGGGCTGAAGCCCACTCCTTTCTGGGGTACCTCCCTATAATCAAAAAGGAGGCATGGCAACAGGACATCCCATCTCCTCCTGAGTTTTTCAGGGGTGTCCCATGATCATGCCTTTGAGAGTTTTATTAAACGTCTCAACCAATCCATTTGTTTGTGGATGATAAGGAGTAGTGATCTTGTAAGTAACACCACACTCCTTCCACATAGCTTTGAGGTATGCAGACATTAAGTTACTACCTCTGTCTGATACCACTTCCTTTGGGAAGCCCACTCTTGAAAAGATTCCCAGGAGGCATTTTGCCACTGCAGGAGCTGTAGTGGTCCCTAAGGGTATGGCTTCAGGATACCTAGTGGAATGGTCCACTACCACAAGGATAAATATATTTCCTGAAGTTGTTGGAGGGTCAAGGGGGCCAACAATGTCAACCTCTACCCTTTCAAATGGCACCCCAACCACTGGGAGTGGAATTAAGGGGGCCTTAGGTGTGCCACCAGTCTTGCCACTGGCTCACACAGGAGACACAAAACTCCTTGGTGTCCTCTGACATATGAGGCCATTGAAACATTGGAAAAAGTCTGTCCCAAGACTTACTTTGGCCCAAATGCCCAGCCAAAGGAATATCATGAGCGAAAGTCAGAAGAAGCTCCCTATACTGCAAAGCGACGACCAATCTCCTGGCAGCTCCATGTTTAGGGTCCCTTGACTCAGTATAGAGCAGGTTACCTTCACAATAGACTTTATGGTTATCAGCTATATTCCCATTCTGCTGTTTGACAGCTTGCTGTCTTAAACCTTCTAGTGTGGGACAGGTTTGTTGTGCCACACTCAGCTCTACCCTAGCAGCCCCCCCCCACACCCAAAAGCTCAGCAGTGTCTGCTGCCAGCTCATCTGGTGTAGGTTCTGCACAGGGAGAGGATTCCTCTTCCTCTGAAGGGGAATCTTCTGGAGAGGTGGGATAGTGGGCAAGGATTTATGCTTTCTACCCCTAGCTTTTGGGAGTAATTGGTCAATTTTTCCAGGATCCAAGCTTCCCTGTCCTCCTTGCTTCTGGGCCTGAGCCCTTTTGAGAGCAAAGAGATGCCCCCGAATGCCCAGCATTGCTGCATGAGCCTTCAACTCCACTTCAGCCCAAGCTGATGTCTCCAAATCATTGTCTAGTAAGCAGTCTACAGGTAAATCAGTGGCTGCCACAACTTTCTTTGGACCAGTAAACCCTCCCCCTCCTCCCCCAAGTTGAGATTCACAACGGCCATGGGGTGGCTAAGAGTGTTATTATGAGCATCAGTACCTTGGTACTGCTGACCAAGTAGGTGTTGTTTAGGGGCAACCAGTTTCTCCAACTCCATGGTGACACTGTAGGCCTCAACCTCAACACCATTTATTAGGGGTAGTTGCTTGTACTTACCCATATTAAGGGGAAAAGGAACCAAGGTGGCAAAATCAATACCACTATCAGAGACTAAAACAGCCTATGTGGTCTCCCTAACAAGACCAACCCCAACTACATTACCAATGGTGAGCCCAGCTACACCCTTTGATTGGCTATTTGTAGTGTTCTTCCCACCACCACTACTATCACTAGGGGCACTAGTGGACGCAATTGGGGTTGTGGTAGTGGGAGCCTTGGTGTTTTTCTTTGGACAAGTGGAATCACTTGCTCAATGGCCTTTATTTTTACATCGATAACACCATGGCTTCTTTTGATTGTGTGAAGAGGATTTGGACCCACCTTCCCCAGAGGATTTTTGTGGGCCTGATGAAGACTCTGAACTATTTTTGTCTTTGTCCCCACCCTTGTCTGAAGACGTACCATCCTTCTTCTTGCCACCTTTGTCACCACCTGTATGAGCTTTTCTGCTCACTTTTGTTCTGACCGATTTGTCTGATTTCTTTCTCAATTCTTGGGGAGAAGTCAGATCTGAGTCCACCAAGTACTGATGCAACAAGTCAGACACACAATTATTCAAGATATGCTCTCTCAGAATAAGATTATATAGGCTTTCATAGTCAGTCACCTTACTGCCATGTAACCATCCCTCCAAGGCCTTCACTGAACAGTCTACAAAGTCTGTCCAGTCTTGAGAGGACTCCTTTCTGGTATCTCTGAACTTTATCCTGTATTGTTCAGTGGTTAAGCCAAATCCATCTAAGAGTGCATCCTTCAAAACTTTGTAATTGTTGGCATCACCCTCCCTGACAGTAAGGAGTCTGTCCCTACCTTTGTCAATGAAAGAGAGCCACAATATAGCAGCCCACTGCCTTTGAGGGACCATCTGTAGCATACAGGGCCTCTCAAGTGCAGAAAACCACTTGTTTATGTCATCCCCCTCCTTGTAAGGGGGGGCAATCTTGTGCAGGTTTCTTGAATATGTTTTTCTAACAGGATGACTATCAAGATTGCTGCTGCTGCCACCATGTGGAACTAACCCCAACTTCTGTCTTTCCCTCTATATATCTAGGGATTCCATGTCTAAGGCCAACTGCTGCTGTCTTATCTTCAGTCTGGCCTCTTCCAACCTCAGCTTTCCGAGTTCCCTGTCTAGGGTGTTATTCTCAGGTTGGGAGGTTTGGGAATTCTCTTATACAGAGTTAATGTGAGAATTAGCAGAAGTGGACCTTTCCCTAACTACCTGAACCCTAGTGACCTGGCCTTTTGGAGTGAAAGGTGCCCTACTGATGTGTGACCCCCTCCCCCTACCAACTTTACTAGGTGGCCTGATAATTGGAAGTTCTTCAGAAGTACCCTCCCCAGAGTCCTCAGGGCCCTCCCCTTATTCTACCTGGGTACCCCCTCCTCTACCTCCTGATCCTGGGTTTGACCAGTCTGACTCTGGTCACTTTCAAGGAGAAGGCTAAGAAGGAGATCTTTGGTAGGGTTCTTACCAATACCTAAACTCCTTTCTATACAGAGAACCATCAAACTTTTAAAGTTTAAATTGTCATAAGTTGTCTGCACAACTTTGGGAGTGGCCTCTACTACAGACATAGTGGAAAGAAAGAGTTTAGGGAAGAGAGAAAAAGTTTCGAAAACTTTTAAAGAAAATATAAAAACTTTTTCAAACTTTTCTGTAACGTTTTAGAACATTTTGAAAGAAAGACTGTTAAGGTTACTTGTGTATATTTCTCAGTATTTAGAATATGTTTTTCTTATGAAAAGCACCAATGACAAAGTGGTAAAGCAGTGACAAGTACTTATCCCACAGCTGCACCAACAATGTAGGAGGCTGGCCTGGCTTATAGTGGGTACCAATGGTACTTACACCTTGTGCCAGGTCCTAGTATCCCTTATTAGTAGATTAGTAGTGTTATAGCAGCTTAGGCCGATAGAGGTAGCTATAGCAGAGCAGCTTAGGCTGAACTATGAGACATGCAAAGCTCCTACTATACCACTTATATCATATAGTTACTATATCATAAGAAAGACAATAATCAGAGTTACTAAAAATAAAGGTACTGTATTTTAGTGACAATGTGCCAAAAATATCTCAGAGGATATACTGCCTTAGGAGGTAAGTAAAATACACAAAATACACACACAAACCAAAATCAGGAAAGTAAAACAGTCAGAAAGTAGTGCAATCACTGTGGAATACAATAGGATGCAATAGGCCTAGGGGCAACACAAACCATATACTAAGAAAGTGGAATGCCAACCACAAATGGACTAGTGTAGTGTGTAGAGGGTCACTGGGAGTGTAAGAAAACACTAAGGGGCATATTTATACTCCGTCTGCGCCGATTGTGCGTCAAAAATGTTGACGCACAATCAGCGCAAACGTTGCCCCGTATTTAAACTTT
Organism: Pleurodeles waltl; assembly: GCF_031143425.1. NCBI lineage: Eukaryota > Metazoa > Chordata > Amphibia > Caudata > Salamandridae > Pleurodeles > Pleurodeles waltl. The sequence continues at coordinate 2,154,476 of NW_027150397.1, read as the reverse complement.
GACGCCCGAGCCCGCGGATGACAAAATTCCGCTGTGTGCGTCATTTTTTGGTTGCGGCAACCCGCCTTGCATTAATTATATGCAAGGTAGGCGTTCCCGTCCAAAAAATGGCTTAAACTGCCGTGCGTCGTATTTATGCTTTCGGGCAAAAATGACGCATGGCCGGGAGGCGGAGCCAGAAAATGACGCACAGCCCGATTTGCGTCAAAAATTAATGCCTGGGTCAGGGCAGGCGTTAAAATGGGGCAAACACACCTGTATTTAATTAGAACACACAGAACAAACAGCAGAGCAGCAACAGGGAGCCATGGAGGTGATTCTAATCCAGCGTGCATGCAGACGCAGAGCACAGCATCAACAACAGCAGCTACAACAACACCACCAGGGACCCCAAAGGCAGCGCAGAAGGCAGGAGAGGATATTCCGCCTAAGAACAACCCTTCAGGGCCTCAGGGAACACAACATCATCCAGAGGTACCGGTTGAACTGGCAGGCCATTCAGCAGCTGCTGCGAAACATTGAACAGCAGTTGGCCCCCACTTTGGTGACACCCCGTACCATCCCAACAGAAACAAAGCTGCTTGCCGTACTTCACATGCTGGTAAGTGGCTCTTTCCAGACAACTGGTGCCCTGGTTGGTGGAATATCACAACCATCATTCTCCGCCTTTTTGCCCAAAGTACTGGACGCCATCATTCGACTGACACACCACCACATCTGCTTCCCTAACACACTGCAGAAGCAGCAGGAAACAAAACAGGGTTTCTACGCAATCAGTGGCTTCCCACACGTCCTTGGTGCAATCGACTGCACACATGTACGCCTTGTGCCACCTGCTGCAACTGAACACCTCTACCGCAACAGGAAGCACACACATTCCATCAACGTGCAGGCCATAGTCGATCACCAGGGATTGATCACCAACATCGTGCTTAAATATCCTGGGAGTGTACATGACTCATACATCTTCCGTCACTGCACCATCAATGAACACTTCCAGGATGGACGGTATGGCAATGGACTACTTGTTGGTAAGTACAAAAACCTACTAATATACACACTGCACAGCAACCCTCTAGGAAACACAACACATACACCACAACAGCAACATGTCAACGGGAACACACTGAGGTCGTGACTTCACTAACCATGTTCCTTAAGTCACCATTGAACCTGTCACACATTGGAATTTACAGTACAGCCTATTGTGAAGACGTCAATGAGTGTGGTTGCGGAAATGTCACCTTGCAAATTGTAAGTGTCCTAATGACCTTTAAATTAATACATTGCATAAGTCTAAAGGTAAGGGATGTCCAGGGTACTTTGATATGAACGTGTCAACAACACTTTCAATTTTAACTGTGCATGGAACTATCATCTCACCCCCAATGAAGACACACGGACACCTGTATCACAAGTCACAATGCTAGGGAGGGCACACTGTACTGCAAATCCCACAACATACTGCTGACAAACGGTTAGCAGAAAAACACTTGTTCAGCCAAGGAAACAACACAATGCAGATGGTATAGCCTACAAGCATAGGATGTCACATTAGTACACAAAAGAGTCACAGACAACACAAGACAACTACTGCCATGAAAGATCTTTTCAATAGTGCCAGCTACATCAACATGATCCCATTTATTTTCTCTTGCAGCTGATCAAGGGTATGGCATCCAGCCATGGATTATGGCACCATTTGGCAACCCGAGTACAGCTGCAGAGCGTGCATACAACGAGGCCCATAGGAGGACACGCAGCATTGTCGAGCGGACCTTCGGCATCCTCATGTCAAGGTTCCGCTGCCTCGACATCACTGGTGGTAGCCTCCTATATTCCCCTGAGATGGTCTGTAGGATCATCCTCACATGTGCAATATTGCACAACATTTGTATCAAAAGAAACATTCCCCTCCTGGAACCAGAGCCACACATGCCTGAAGAGGAGGAAGAGGAGGATGATGGCCTCAACAAGAGGGGGAACTACAGAACACAGCTGCTGGTATACGCAGGCGGCAACAGATTGTAAATAATTTCATCTGAATATGATCACCTTCACCACTTTAGTTAACTAATTTAAATAAACACCTATTCTAATCACCATATCATGGTCTGGCTATTCCTTTTTGCACACCTTCATCTCTACTTATCAGAATAAGAGTGTTACCTCATGGAGCATTGCTGAGATAATGAGTAGGACACGGAACATCCCAGAGCTAATGTGATGCCTAACATACAATGGTCACATACACACACACTCTTAATGACATATATCATGTACATATCTCCTTTGAAGGCCAATAGCAGAGGACCCCTACTATTTCACACATACATGTTGAAAGCAAGGTCCAACGCAGCATATGGCACACAACTATGACACCATCACTCAATAAGGGGAAAACAAGCCTCATACATGAGGATATCAATGTGCTTTGGCATCACTAACAGGAATGTCTGACAAGACCCTTGACAGCAGTTAGTCCAACTGCATCCAATATTTGCAAGGAATATCTGTGACTAGAGTTCCAAAGAAGCAGAACATAGACAGCACAAGTGCCACACATATGACATGCATTGCACACATGACATTCCATGCACAGGTCAGCCCATTTCCTAACTCCTGACACACCCATGCACCTGGTCACAACCCACCTGTCGGAAGAGGTCCCTGGAATACTAAGATGTGTACACTGACAATACCTCCTCTACACACACAGACCAACATTAGCAAATCAGTGTGCTACACCCTTTACTAAGGTATGCCATTGTCATATAACATCTGACTGCATGGACGTCAGGTCAATTTATACACTGTCTTCTAGTTTCAAAGCCCTGTTAGCACATGTAGATTGCTTCCCCTTGTGAAAATGTCTGTTGGCCCTTAGAATGCAAGTCTCACCTACAGGACTGGTGAGAATCAGATGCAGCCCACACCTGTGATCACCTCCATGCACACCACCCATTTCAAAAAGCACTGCCCCTGATGATGCCTGGAACAGCATAGGAGTTGCCATTATGTAAAAAACACCGTCAACCATTGATACTAATTAAGCCGTGTAACACAGCCCTTGGGTTCATTTGTCACCTTCAAAAACACAGGACGTACACAGTTTGACATGTCAACTGTCTAGTTTGTCCTCCAAACAGTCTCAGTCAGACCACTGATTATGTAACTTGTCCAGTAGCTGGCTCCTGAATCACCTTGCATTCTGTCAGCCTGACTGGCAACTGTCTGTGCGTCACACTAAAGTATCCCTGTGTCTACATATGTACCACACTTGCGTTAGCAAACCTGCCATTTATCAGGGGGCATTGGGCATGGGCTTCTTCCATGCATACCCAAATACATTGTATAGCATCATCTGCCTTTTAACTGTACCATTTGAGTTACTTCCTCTTGGAAATGCAAAATTCATGGCCCATCCCTTGTCTGGGTTGCATATATGCATGAATGACAAAGTGTGACAGTGTCCCAGGGTCATAGGCAGGGATTGGGTACGGAGCTTACAGCACAACCAGCAGCCTCTGATAATGTACATGAATAATACACAAATGTCAGAACCATGACAGTTCACACACAGCATCACAGTGCGCACAACATAATGATGGGCCTTGTGTGGTGAATAGCTGCGAGAATAAACAGCACAGAGGCTATGATGTTCCCAGATGCAGCGGGAAGTGCAGAGGCCAACCTGTGTACAAATGTTGTAATGACACCTGCCGGAACATGACAATTGAGACATTATCTCACTCAGCACACCAAGGTTGCCCTGTTGACCGTCTCATTACACGTCTTTAGTGACAGGGTGGGACCATCCACATGTTGGTTCACATGTCCACATCTACTTTACTCACATTGATCAACAAAGGATACTCAGTAGTTACAGGAATAGCTGCCACTGACTCATGATGAGTCCTGGTCCGAACTGTGACAAATTACACCCCAAACAATCTACAGGATCATCATTGGACCACACACATGAACAAGACACCTATGTGCAATTGATCACTGGAAATATGTGGACACGTGCTGTCTTGTATGCTGGTCCACCACAGCCACTTGATAGTTGGGGCTTACTTCTATGGCCTCAACTGTGGTGTCATCATACATATGAGATTGACCCTTGTCTGTCTGTGCAAACAACATGGTACCCACTTCCTCAATGCATGTGTATGACTCACTGTGGGATTCATCAACTAGTGCCTAGGAAGCTCTTACCAATACTCTAGGACATAGGATGTAGAAAAGGTGGACCATTGACATGAACATGCGTATGCCATCCATCTGGTGCATGCTATGTCACATGTGGTGTCTATGTGACCCTAAAACTTTGAAGTATACTTGTTGTTACATGTATGACTAACACATGCCCTTGCTCATTCCAATTTTGACTTGCATCTTAGGATTGGACACATGGACGTCACATTCATACAACCATATGTACAATAATGCTTCATGTGATATACACACACACTTGGTCAACCAACAAATTAGTTGTCAAAGCACACACTTTGAGCCAAAGGCATTTAGGTATTGTACATATGTGCGTCACATTGCTATCCTCTCCTTATGACAAACATGCACAATTTGTGCCACACATATATGTAGGCCACACTTATGACCTTCTATGACATTAGCCAACTGTAAACATACTCTGAAGGGTGTAGTGGATGATGTTCCGCTGCAGTATGATGTCACACATGTGAACATACACCATCAACACCATACCGTCTTCAATTAGCCAATCTCTAATGTGTTCCAAATGTAAAATAACCAAAAAACAAGTAAAAATGCCCCAAACCAGTTAATGCACTGTAATTTTGACGTCCCTAGTGGTGTGCGTCATTTTTTGTGTACCAAAACTGTATTTGCGTCATTTTTTTTGACGCACAGGAGTGAAATTTAGCCCGCATCCAGATATTTGTACAGTCCATGTATCATTATGTGGATGCGGGTTAATATTCACGTCTGTGCGTCAAAAAAATGACGCAAATACAGTTTTGTGCAACAAAAAATGACGCATAACGCGAAAAAGGCGGGACTTTTCATACAGGAAGTGATGTAATAGGTATCCTGTTTACAGATCGTGTACAGTGGGTGTACTTTCACTTTGCAGTCTATGATCCTTCTAGACTGTGTGGCTGTGTAGGGAGTGTTGTCCAGAGATTTTGTGCTGTATTTGTCCTGTGTGCTATCTGTAAAGTCCTTTTGTGAAATAACTATTGTTTGTGTATACTGTAGTACTGTGTTTTGTCTACATTTGTCCATTTAACTCGTGTATTTCTTGTTTGTGAGAGTCTGTTGTGGGTAGTGTTAGTTTGGGGATAGTTGGGCTCTTTTAGTGTTTAGGTTTACTTTTTTTCTGTCTTTTTACCCCTACTTTCACCCATTTCCCCTTTCTACTTCTTTTACCCCTATTCCTTCTCTTCAACTATAAGTATGTCTGGTAGGCCACGTCTTGGCAGGATGGGGGAAGAGGAGTTGAGGGGCTTCATCTGGCTGGTGACACATTTCTTGCCACTCATGATCCAGGCAGGGGGCAGGGTCATACAGGGGTACCCGACAGAGGCGCGCAGAATCCGGTGGGGAAAGGTGCTGCATCACCTGCAGCGTGTGTATGCCAGCCAGGGGAGTGACCACCAGCTGAAGCACCGGTGGGCTGACCTCATCACCAGGGAGCAGGATCTCTTGGACCACCTGGGAATCATGATTGGTGGCACTGTTGGTGAGTACGACTATTGTTAATGTGCACGATTAAATGCTCTGTAGTGACATCAGGGGATTAGTGCAATGTCTGCCAGCTAACTTGCTGACGGTGTGTACTGCTGGGGAAATGTAAGGGGATCATTGATGCACTATGGCAAGGATCACAATTGCTAGCTGTCAGGTAGCACGTGCTAAGCAAACTTACATGTAACTTTACCATGAAGGAATTTTGTGCTGCCTTTTTGTCAGCACAGCTAACAAAATAGGAGCCAGTCATGTCTATATAGGGTATTATTGACAGAGAAGTACAGATGTACCAACATTTAGGCCTACTAGGTTGACGCAATTGCTAGACTGACTTTAGAATCACTACATGATGCTGAAAATGAGTGCTGCCTTCACGTCAAATGATAATAGCAAAGTGGCTCAAAAATTGGTCTCATGTTAGTCTAGTGAGTGTGGAAGGAAAGCGTTCACAGAAGTACTATGAATGTGTGGGATTATTGTGTTTCTTGATCTTTTTGGATACATGTCAGTTCATGATTTGAAAATATCGTGAAAAGGTGTAAGGTGCCCTCAGCTAACATCTTAAGATGTTTGTTGGAATTAGTTGAGTCACAATCCAAATATGGATGGCAGTCCAAGTGTATGCACATGGCTTCACATCTCCATGGTTGGTACAAATCACCATAGCTGGGCCATATCAATTGATTATACTGTAACAACTGGATGGCTTACAGGAGTCCCTGCCCCTCCCTCTGTACATTGGGCCTATGTGCAATAAATGTGTCATGGCCACAAGGCATGTTTGACTGATAATGCAGTCCTCAAGTAACCAGGCGTTGGATGTTTCTCTTGGATGCACATGATGAGACGATTACACTCCATATTTTTTAGTGCTCACCAATTATGGGGCAAGTTTGCAACCACATGATAGTTAGGGTCAATGTATGTGTGTAACAGTCACAGGAGACCCATGCTATGTACAAGTTGGCCATGAACTATCAGATGCAGTACCATCATGTCTGAATGGCTGTCATGTCCTTATTCAGCCTACACATTGTAAATGATAATGAAATTGTTGCACTGTGCACAGATTTTGAGCACATTTCTTCCTTCCATACCTTACAGGTGGACCGGCACCCTACACTGTGGGAGAGGTGGCGACATTTGAGGACCCCGACCACTCCAGTAAGTGTTGATATGCCTGTTATGTGTTGTGTTTGCTGGTTATGGACTTGTGTGAGTTGGACGCATAGCAAGGTGTGATGCATTGGGCAAGTTTTTCACTTGTTCCATGAGTGGGAATGCAGTTCTCACATGTTTTGAGTTAGCCAATGCGTATCCAATGGTATCATGTAGGGATTGTAGGACATCCCTGTAGGCCCCACTGTGAGTACAGGGGATAGTCATGTGTCTGACACTTGTATCACCAAGAGTCGCAATGGAAGTCAGCCCCTATTTAGTCAGCCTGTCAGACCCACATTCTCTAAGATTGGTGGAGCTAATAGTTTCCCAATAGACATCTGCTTCACTATTTACCTACGTAAGTTTGAAACAGTAGGTAGAACCTCCTAGCAGCATGTACTTCCACATGTAGTGCATGAAGTCTGTGGAACCTGAGTGTAATGGCCTAGGTGTGCATGCAATTCATGATCATGGGTGTTCTAGCAACTCTGTGTCTGATGTAAGTCAGGCCTCACTGGAAGTATATGTTGTGTACTAAGTTCTGCATTTCCTGACATGTCTGAACCTATGAGTGCTCTAGAGTTTGCTGACTCCAAATTGTAGATAGACCTTACCTGTGGTGTGTCTGTAGAGACAAACATGTGTGGAGTTGCCTATACACTCCTCGTGTACATGTTGTTGGCAAATTATAGTTGTGTATCCACCGCCCCCCCTCAAACACGGCCATGGGTTTGTGAATGGGGTACCTAGTATTGATGCTACCAGTATGTTACACATACCTGTGAATAAGTGACGGTTTGGTTGCATAGTACTATACACACTCAGGTTTGGCACTTGGTACCATACTGGAAAGTCCAGTTACAACTTGCAGACCATGTGGCTTTAGTTTTGCTTTCCGTACACTGATATTTGTAGCCCAGCTCTTTGTGGAGGATATGCAGCATGATTCTTAGATGTTAACTGTCAGAACTCAGATTGCAAGTCAAGGCCAGTTGTTACCCATCTTGTGGGTTATGGATGTGCTTTGTGTGATGCCACCTTTGTTGTCTGGCCTGCCATATACTTCCTCAGGGACATTCGATGCTCTGTATCCTGATATGAGCTGTTACAAGTACAGTAGATGTAATGTCTGATTAACTTGCTGTGCCGTTTCACACAATTCAGTTACTAATGTAGCATATCTGCATTTGTCTTCACAGCAGCTAACATGACTCCAGACCAGGTCAGTGAATTTCAGCGTCGGGCCATGCGATACCAGCACATCCTGCTGGTGGAGTCGGGGTTCCGGAGGATGGCCCGGCGATATCACCATGAATGTGCCTCCGGGGCATGGCGAGCCTTCTCACAGGGTGGGCCTACTTTGCCCACCACAGCCACCACAGAAACAACCACCAATCAGAGCCAGGTGGCCTCACCCACAGCTGCCTCTGTTGATCCAACATCTGCTGGACTTCCTGGCCCCAGCATTGCCACCGGTGCAGGACAGCCCTGTAGGAGGCTGGACTGGCTTGTAGTGAGTACCTAGGGGTACTTGCACCTTGCACCAGGCCCAGTTATCCCTTATTAGTGTATAGGGTGTCTAGCAGCATAGGCTGATAGATAATGGTAGCTTAGCAGAGCAGCTTAGGCTGAACTAGGAGACGTGTGAAGCTACTACAGTACCACCTAGTGTCATATGCACAATATCATAAGAAAACACAATACACAGTTATACTAAAAATAAAGGTACTTTATTTTTATGACAATATGCCAAAGTATCTCAGAGTGTACCCTCAGTGAGAGGATAGGAAATATACACAAGATATATATACACAATACCAGAAATATGCAGTATAGTCTTAGAAAACAGTGCAAACAATGTATAGTTACAATAGGATGCAATGGGGACACATAGGGATAGGGGCAACACAAACCATATACTCCAAAAGTGGAATGCGAACCACAGATGGACCCCAAACCTATGTGACCTTGTAGAGGGTCGCTGGGACTATTAGAAAATAGTGAGGGTTAGAAAAATAGCCCACCCCAAGACCCTGAAAAGTGAGTGCAAAGTGCACTAAAGTTCCCCAAAGGACAAAGAAGTCGTGATAGGGGAATAAGGCAGGAAAGACACAAACCAACAATGCAACAACGCTGGATTTCCAATCTGGGGTACATGTGGAACAAGGGGACCAAGTCCAAAAGTCACAGGCAAGTCGGAGATGGGCAGATGCCCCGGAAATGCCAGCTGCGGGTCCAAAGAAGCTTCTACTGGACAGAAGAAGCTGCGGTTTATGCAGGAACGCAAAGGGCTAGAGACTTCCCCTTTAGAGGACGGATCCCACTCGCCTTGTAGAGTCGTGCAGGAGTGTTTTCCCGCCGAAAAAACGCCAACAAGCCTTGCTAGCTGCAAATCGTGCGGTTAGCGTTTTTGGACGCTGCTGTGGCCCAGGAGGGACCAGGAGGTCGCAAATTGGACCAGGAGGTAGAAGGGACGTCGAGCAAGACAAGGAGCCCTCTTAGCAGCAGGTAGCATCCTGGGAAGTGCCAGAAACAGGCACTACGAGGATGCGTGAAACGGTGCACACCCGAAGTTACACAAAGGAGTCCCACGTCGCCGGAGACCAACTTAGAAAGTCGTGCAATGCAGGTTAGAGTGCCGTGGACCCAGGCTTGGCTGTGCACAAAGGATTTCCACCGGAAGTGCACAGGGGCCGGAATAGCTGCAAAAGTCGCGGTTCCCAGCAATGCAGTCTAGCGAGGTGAGGCAAGGACTTACCTCCACCAAACTTGGACTGAAGAGTCACTGGACTGTGGGGGTTACTTGGACAGAGTTGCTGGATTCGAGGGACCTCGCTCATCGTGCTGAGAGGAGACCCAAGGGACCGGTAATGCAGCTTTTTGGTGCCTGCAGTTGCAGGGGGACGATTCCGTCAACCCACGGGAGATTTCTTCGGAGCTTCTAGTGCAGAGAGGAGGCAGACTACCCCCACAGCATGCACCACCAGGGCAACAGTCGAGAAGGCGGCAGGATCAGCGTTACAGAGTTGCAGTAGTCGTCTTTGCTACTATGTTGCAGTTTTGCAGGCTTCCAGCGCGGTCAGCAGTCGATTCCTTGGCAGAAGGTGAAGAGAGAGATGCAGAGGAACTCGGATGAGCTCTTGCATTCGTTATCTAAGGAATCCCAAGAGACAGACCCTAAATAGCCAGAAAAGAGGGTTTGGCTACCTAGGAGAGAGGATAGGCTAGCAACACCTGAAGGAGCCTATCAGGAGGAGTCTCTGACGTCACCTGATGGCACTGGCCACTCAGAGCAGTCCAGTGTGCCAGCAGCACCTCTGTTTCCAAGATGGCAGAGGTCTGGAGCACACTGGAGGAGCTCTGGGCACCTCCCAGGGGAGGTACAGGTCAGGGGAGTGGTCACTCCCCTTTCCTTTGTCCAGTTTCGCGCCAGAGCAGGGCTAAGGGGTCCCTGAACCGGTGTAGACTGGCTTATGCAGAAATGGGCACCAAATGTGCCCATGAAAGCATTTCCAGAGGCTGGGGGAGGCTACTCTTCCCCTGCCTTCACACCATTTTCCAAAGGGAGAGGGTGTAACACCCTCTCTCAGAGGAAGTCCTTTGTTCTGCCATCCTGGGCCAGGCCTGGCTGGACCCCAGGAGGGCAGATGCCTGTCTGAGGGGTTGGCAGCAGCAGCAGCTGCAGTGAAACCCCGGGAGAGGCAGTTTGTCAGTACCAGGGTCTGTGCTACAGACCACTGGGATCATGGGATTGTGCCAACTATGCCAGGATGGTATAGAGGGGGCAATTCCATGATCATAGACATATTACATGGCCATATTCGGAGTTACCATTGTGAAGCTACATATAGGTAGTGACCTATATGTAGTGCACGCGTGTAATGGTGTCCCCGCACTCACAAAGTCCGGGGAATTGGCCCTGAACAATGTGGGGGCACCTTGGCTAGTGCCAGGGTGCCCACACACTAAGTAACTTAGCACCCAACCTTTACTAGGTAAAGGTTAGACATATAGGTGACTTATAAGTTACTTAAGTGCAGTGAAAAATGGCTGTGAAATAACGTGGACGTTATTTCACTCAGGCTGCAGTGGCAGGCCTGTGTAAGATTTGTCAGAGCTCCCTATGGGTGGCAAAAGAAATGCTGCAGCCCATAGGGATCTCCTGGAACCCCAATACCCTGGGTACCACAGTACCATATACTAGGGAATTATAAGGGTGTTCCAGTAAGCCAATGTAAATTGGTAAAATTGGTCACTAGCCTGTCAGTGACAATTTGAAAGAAATGAGAGAGCATAACCACTGAGGTTCTGATTAGCAGAGGCTCAGTGAGACAGTTAGTCACTACACAGGTAACACATTCAGGCACACTTATGAGCACTGGGGCCCTGGAGAACAGGGTCCCAGTGACACATACAACTAAAACAACATATATACAGTGAAAAATGGGGGTAACATGCCAGGCAAGATGGTACTTTCCTACAAGCCCACACAGACCTCCTCCACCGGTACCCAGACTGCCACTGCTCCAGCTGTTGACCCTGCAGCCTTAATAGACTTGAACACAAGATGGACAAAGTGCTGTGCAAGGTGAGCCACCTGAGCCGGGACATGTGGCACATTAAACGGAGGGTCAAGGATATAAAGAGGACCCTCCGGAGGGCCAACCTCTAGACAGTTGAATTGATGGACATGATACCCTCCCCTCCCTCCTCTTTCCTTGTTCTTATAGTTAGTGGGCTTAGGGGGCTTAGTGTTGGGTTAGTATAGGCTGTTAGTTTACTTAGTGTTAGTGGGTGGGGGGTAGGGGGTCCTGCTTGTTTCTTTTTTTACTTATTACATGTGTTGGGCTATGTTGGGGTTCTTGTGTGTAAAATTTTTTTTTTTTAAAAAAAAACATATATATATATTTGTTTAGGATAGTATAGTATGTGTTTAGGTTAGTATGTGTTGTCCTCAATCTGTCCCTTCTCATAAGGGGGGTGGGGGGTAGATGTTTAGAACGTTTCGTTACATGTGATTAGTAAGTGTAGCTTAGGTTAGTTAGGGACAGTTGTGGGTAATGAGTAGTCAGGGTAGATTAGGGTAGGTAAGATTTTTCCTTCAGTTTCCTCATCTATGGTTAGCTTTTAATAAATATTTGGTTACCCCTTAATAGTATGTGTTGAATGGTGCTTGATCGTGGGTTTGGATTCAGTGTACATCTATTTTGTACTATAACATCTGTATCCAATGCTACAAACAAATCCCAACTGAGCTGTACGATTGGCAGCTAACCCAGAGCTACCTTGCAAAGTGCCTACCTTTTGTTGCAACCACCAATCACAGTTAATATGGTTCCCAATGTGTTTCTGTTGATAAGTATGTTTTCAAAGTCACTAACAGTGCTTCCAGACTTGATATTGGGGAAACAGTTTTAGGTCTGACTGCAGTGTGATGATCATGCACACCCTTATAAGATGAGTTCTCATTGGCAATCTTGTATTCTTGTCTTCATGACCCTCATACATCATTTGTGACACAGTTCGGCATGATTACCTATTTGTATGTTAACTCAGACACCTTCATTTGTGCAGGGCTTTTTTTGTGTTTATTTAGATTAGTATGGCATGTTTATTGTGTTATTTCTGCATGTTGACAACATTTAGCGGGCACTATTTGATGACTTACTTATCCCCGGAGGAAGCATTCTTCTGTCCTACACAGCATGGTGGTGTATGGTTTCTCACTTCATCAGATTATTCCCTCAGGATGGGCAGAGTATGATGCAATCATGGCCACTGTGCAGATTTCTCTAACCACATAGGCCCATATTTATACTTTTTGACGCAAAACTGCGCTAACGCAGTTTTGCGCCAAAAAAAGTTAGCGCCGGCTAACGCCATTCTGAAGCACCATGCAGGCGCCGTATTTATTGAATGGCGTTAGCCGGCGTTAGCCGACCGGCGCTGCCTGGTGTGCGTGAAAAAAAAGCACGTACACCAGGCAGCGCCGGCGTAGGGAAAAATGGCGTTTGGGCATCCAAAAATGGGGCAAGTCAGGCTGAGGCAAAAAAATCGTCTTAACTCGATTTGCGCCATTTTTTTACGACGCCCATCCCCCATTGCAATGACTCCTGTCTTAGCAAAGACAGGAGTCATGCCCCCTTGCCCAATGGCCATGCCCAGGGGACTTCTGTCCCCTGGGCATGGTCATTGGGTATAGTGGCATGTAGGGGGGTACAAATCAGGCCCCCCTATGCCAAAAAAAAACAAATAAAAAAAAAAACTTACCACAACTTACCTTTTCTTCCCTGGGATGGGTCCCTCCATCCTTGGGTGTCCTCCTGGGGTGGGCAAGGGTGGCAGGGGGTGTCCCTGGGGGCTTGGGAGGGCACCTCTGGGCTCATTCTGAGCCCACAGGTCCCTTAACGCCTGCCCTGACCCAGGCGCAAAAATCCGGCGCAAATGCGGGTTTTTTAGTCCCGCCCACTCCCGGGCGTCATTTTTGCCCGGGAGTATAAATACAACGCATTTGCATCGCAGTCATTTTTTAAGACGGGAAACGCCTACCTTGCATATCATTAACGCAAGGAAGGTGTTCACGCAAAAAAATGACGCTAACTCCATGGACTTTGGCGCTAGACGCGTCTAACGCCAAAGTATAAATATGGAGTTAGTTTTGCGTCGAATTTGCGTCGAAGAAAACGACGCAAATTCGGCGCAAACGGAGTATAAATATGCCCCATAATATCTGGACAATTGTATTGACAAGCTACGTTATTTGACAGTAGGCACATTTCAGTTATCTACTGCACAGTTGATATGCCACATTACCCAGAGACAGATTTGTTGTGTAAGTGCTATTTATTGAAAAGTGCTGTAGTGCTATATGTACATTGTCCATGATTGTGAGTCCATTATAGTGATATCCTCCATTGTGATCCAACACAAGGGTTTACCTAAATGCTTTTGTCATGCTGGGGTTGCTGTTTCAGACAGTGCAGAGGGACAGACTTAGCCAATGAGTAGGAGAGAGACAATCACTGGGCTGGGTGACAAGATATACAGTGGTTAGCAGAACAATGCTTGAGCACAGTTGTTGGAAGACTGTCATGTTTCAAAACGCAGGACTTTGGTAATAGTTGGCCATGTGGCAGGGACTAGTGCTTCCAGGTACTTTTCCTTGTGAATGTGATCTGTTCCATGTCTTCTTCTTCTGATGTGTGTGTTGCCTGCTTTGTCCTTCTTGTTGTTGGTTGTGAAGGGGCAACACACACCTCAGTTTTAGAAGACGTGGAGTCAGACATCCCGGTCGCTGCTCCCTGTGAAGGTCTTAAGGGCAGTACTGCAAGGAGGGCCTGCTGGTTCTTGAGAATAGCAGCCACATCACAATGGTAGGCAGCCAGGTCGGCCCTGAGGGGTTCAATGTTGCATTCGTGCACGCGTTGACAGGATTGCTGTTGTAGGTGTTGGGTCAACTGTATTACAGCTGTGCTGATTTCCTTCTGGGTTTTCTGCAGTTCCTGCAAGATAGATGTTAGGGCTTGTATAGCTGCTGCCTGATCTGCAAATGACATCATGCACAAACACACACCCTCAAGCCTGGCTGCCATATTTTGCATCCCCACCCGCACCTCCTTGGCCAGTTCCCACTGTACTCCAACTACAGTTCTCTCAAAGCTGGTGCCAGTGTCGTCTGAGTTGTATTGGAGCTGGCAGGTCTTACAATTGGGGTGGTGGGTGGTTCCTCTGCGATGGCTGCTTGTTCTGTGCTCCTCCTTGTGACAGAAGGTGGGGTCGGGAGGGTTTCAAGGACCTTTTGGATAGTCTCCTGGGGAATGTTTATCGGCTCGTCATCCATGTCATCAGGGAAATCTGTGACAGGCATATCGGCAGGAGATCCATCTTCCTCTGCAATGAAACAGGGTACAATTAGTGTGTCTGTGTAGTGGCAATTTTGATGTGACATGCCTGCCTTTTGAAGAATTCACTTTGTGATCTTGTTTTGTGTTAATATCTGCAGTCCTTCAGATGGGCATAGTTTCAGGCCTATGGCCCACCGGTGTGTCACATGTATGTTGTTGAGTTATTAGACTTGTCAGCCTCATCACCTCTAGGTGTTGATTTTAGCCAAATAGAGAATTGCCACCTTCTTGTCCTACTCGACCCTCCGTGTACATCCATTCTCATGGTGAGACCTTTCACTGGCTGTGGGTGTTCTGATGGCCCTGGCAGCACACTTAACAATCTGGACCTGCCCCAATCCCTGATCGTTCATATCAACTTAAATGTAATTGACATGTGGCATATCCTATGCATGGCAACGTTATGATCTGATATGGATGTTGACATTGTTAATGGGTCCTGCTGATGTTGGGTAATGTGTGTTACATTGGATTGCCCTGATAGTCGTGTCAGTGTCTTATTTCTTCCTCTGACTGTGCAGGTGTATTTCAGTGATCAGTTACATGTGTCCCCTCCTCAATGCTGTTGTCTGAGCAGTATGACATTTGGGATGTTGCCTTGTTACCCAGGCACAGGATGGACCCTGACATATGCAGCATGGGTGTGTCCTTAGTGCTGTGTCGCTCCTATTGTTGTTTACTTTGGCTGATGTTTGTGACAACTATGGGCATTGACATTTGAGAGTACTGGGGACTTTGTCTTGTTTATGGGGATTGTTGCAGATGTCATCCTCACCCCCTAATTTAGGTATGTATGATCCATGGGGAGGTTACTGCCATTGGCTACTTGAGCTGCGCACAGATCAGAGGTGGTAGTGGCAACTGTTGTCGCAGTTACATTGCAGTTGTCGGTTTGGCTAGAGGATTGCTAATAGCCCCCTAGTTAATGTAGGAGGTATGTTGGCTGACGAGTGCCAGGATGTAAGTTTGACGTAGTGGCCTTCCCTCCTGTCGTGGCTTTCCCTTTGCTCCATCGTTGGCATGACAGCATGCCCCCATGGGACTGTTGTTGGTGTAGTGTAATGGTGTGCCCCAGCTTCTGTCTGTGCAGGCCATGCCCCAATTCCATGCCCCTTTACCCATGCCACTCCATGTATATGTTGACTTCCATGCATTTTGTGGTCGGTATACCCCCCGCTTGCAGTTAACATTTGTGCATTTTAATTCCCCATGCGACTTACCTTGCATGTGCGTTGTCTCCTGGTAGTCTGCGCTGTCCTGTCCTTGAATCCCTGTGACGATCTCCTCAGGGATGAAGGCTGCGACCATCTCCTCCATGTGGTCCAGGGCCTCCTGGTGTGCTGGACTCCCACCTCCAGTCTGCAGTGCTGCCTTCCAGTTCCTGGGCATCTTTTCCTTGGTCCTGCGTTTGCAGTCATGCCAGCGTTTCTTGCACTCGATGACAGTTCTGCGTACTTCCGCTACACTGTTAATCTTGTCGACAATTTGTTGCCATATAGCCTCTCTCCTACTGATTGGCAACCTTGATGTAACAAACAGTTGGTGCTGGTGTTCCGTCACCTCTTTAACCAGGATTTCCTGCTCCTCTGCACTAAAGCGACACTTTCTTTTCTTCTTAAAAGTGTCCTGGTTCTTGTGTGGGTCCTCCTGGTCTGCTGTATTTTCCTGGGGTCTGTAGTGGTGTCTGGGATCCATTTTGGCTCTCCTCTGGTGAAATGGCTATGTTTGCTGTGTTTTTTGACGCTATTGCGTAAATGAAAACGGCGCATATCCGGTTTGCGGGGTCTTAAATCGACCCACAGTCATTTCCGCCGCGTTAACGTCGTTTTCCTTTACGAATTGACGCCGCGGTGTGCGTCAAAAATAATGACTCCCACCTGTTGTTTGCGCCACCGTGCGTCAAAGTATAAATATGATGCCCGCACGGCGCTCCAAAATGGCGTTAGCCGGTGGTAATATTTTTGATGCAAAACTGCGCCAGCGCAGTTTTGCGTCAAAAAGTATATAAATAGGCCTAAGGGTGTCCAAGATACTATAAGAATAAATTTTGTATTGCTCCTTTTCCTTTAACACATGTAGTTTGAGTTCTCTCTCTGAACGCACTGCCTATCACATATGTTATCTTATATATATTTGCTTAAGTAAAATAAGCCTGGTTCCACACCACAGGCTTGCAGCCGGTTTCTTTCCCCAGCTGGGGCACGTTACTCATTATAATCATGTGGTAAAAATAACTAACCGACCTCGGCTGTTGTATTTTAGGGAGGGAAAGGCTGATATTTATACCTTTGAACCACACAATCCTTTGAAGGGTCACAAGAATGTGGAAAGTCAGGCAGCTGCAGAAGGGAGTCGAGGACAAAGCAGGGAATGGAACCGGTGTGTGGAAACTGATTCTCTCCTTAAAATATCTGTATGACGTATATCATTATTTACATACTTTATGTATCCTTTGATGTATGAGTATAAATATTACTGTTAAACGCTCCATGCTAGCACACTTTACTTCGGGCCAGGGATGCCAGTTGTAGATCTGTCCTCTTTGCTGCAGCAAAAATAAATAGACCTTTGGTCATTCATTTTTCATTCCGGCTCTCCATGTCAAAACACCTTTGTAAATGCATTTGTAAGTATCTTTAAAAACATGCTTTACAATTTGGCGCCCGAACAGGGACCTTACAGTGGATGTCTTCAGTAGCGCTGTCACGAGACGTGCTGCCAGTGGGGGGACGCCGTTCCGGAGGTGTAGATATCAGGGGCCCCTGCACAAAGACTTAGTTTCAAAGCAGCTGCATCTTATCCACCGGGCAGGCCTCTCCCCGCTTTTCACGACGTCCCAGGAAGACCCTGAACATCGGCTTTTAACTTGACTGATTAGTCTGACACAGGCGGCCAAAGAGAAATCCAGGAAAAGTAGATAATCAGGTGAGACTGTTCCTCTCTGGCTGTTTGTCTGTTTTAACTTGCATTTGAGAGAATAATTGTTTTCTAGATAACTGTTATCAGTTTTGGGAATGATTAGTTCTTGGTAAATTTGCATTTGTACAAGGTACCATTTGACAATTTGTATTACATGTGTTTTGTTAATTTTTAATATTTTGTCCAGGCCTTGACCAATTTGTAAGTTGGTAAGCATTTGATAAAAGGGGTTTAAAAAAAAAGGTTACTTTGTTGCATGTTACATTTTGAAATTTAAAAGGTTAGATATGGGAAATAAAAAATGCTGGCAAGGGCTATATCGCTGTTTTCGCCAAAATCATGTTCCACGTTTAGATAAAAAACAACTGATCCCAAAACGGGGAACACCATGGTGGGACGTTAAAGGATTATGGTTTAGAGAATAATTTGTATAACAGTATATGGCGCAGATAAACTAGACATTGTCCTGACCTCCAGTGGCCGGAGGATGGTTCTTTTGATTTAAAGAAAATAACCTACTTACAGGAATGTTTGTTTCATAAAAAGGCTAGACAACACATGTTTGTGGTATACAGAAAATGGGAAACTGAGGCCACCAAAAGAAAAATTAAGACAGATAAATTGGTAGAGAAAGAACAAAGGAAAACCATAATGTAAAAGCAGCACATTACCACCATTACCAAACCCAGAAAATAATTGAGTCTGAAGATAAAGTCCATAGAGCCCAGGAAGAGGGAAGTTATGTATCAAAGCAGGCAGAATCCAAACATGCATTAGAGGAAGATGAGGTATTGCTACAGATGTTAGATAATAGCCCCACTGCACCTCCACCTTACACCCCCCCTGCAGTAGCCCAACATATCTTGGGGGCACAGCAACAGCAGCAAGGGCAAGGGCACAATTTGGGAAATCGAGGTACACCACCACATCAGCACGTGCCACAGCAATCACAGACCCCAGTTCAAGTCCAAACATTTTTCCTCCCTCTGCTCCACCGTTACCATCCAGCACTGCAAGTTTACCAATAAGGTCCTCTGCCTCTAATACCCCAAATAGACAATGCCGACAAGATACAACCATTCATATACTATCGCCCATGTGGAGCACACCTATGAATCTGATTTCGGCCCCTAGTACATGCTCCACTATTGGTGAGGATAAAAAACGGGTTATCAAAATCAGTCAGGGACTTGGATGGCAAATCCTATTTACACTCACACCGATATTATGCACAAAGTACAAGATATGCCACATTTTGGACAGCAATTAGCAATTAAGTATTTGATTGAAAAATTGGATGCAGATTGGTGCTGTGGTAATAGGGACTCTACCCCCATCCCTTATCAAAAAGAATTATACCAACTTTGGCGTGATAGCGCAGGCTGTACACTTGATGGTGAGGACCTAATAGAGGGAGTACGCATTTGCGTTTTAGCTAGAGAACAAGTCCTAAAAATGTATGAAAAGGGATTCCCAATGAGGGAAGTACATCCTGGTCCTCCAACTGCTGCTGCACTCGCAGCTGCAGCTGCCGCCAACCAACCGGCTCAGTTTGTCCATGTCCCCTGGAAAAGGGAAGAGGTGATGGCTATAAAAAAGGATTTGCCGGATCCACGAAAGAATCCAGCTGGGTTCTATTGTGACCTTAGAACTGCAATTTCCACCACCACCATGACCCTCAAAGATATTGATTATTTTTTTAGGGTCTTATTGGGCCTTGAAGTCTGGCATAAAATTCGAAGAGTAGACGATGCGCCTACTTTGGGAGCTACATGTTTTTTTTTAGAAGAACATGAAGAACGCAGGGCACCAGTAGCCCTGCCTCATCAGGGTATTTTAAATTTACCTAACCGAATATTGACTAAATTAGAAACTGTTATTTCCCTTCAAACTGTGGACTGGGGAAAACTTGCCACTTATAAACAGAAAACAGGTGAAGATGTCCCAGATTATTTTACTAGAAGTGAACAGACGTTCATAGATTTTAGCGGTCAAGACCTCGCCACCGTAACAGGTGTCATGCTATTTGTGGAATGCTTTGTTAATGGCCTTCTACCTGAAATATCACAAAAATTAAAAGCAACAGGGAGTTTGTGGATGACGAAGGGACAGGCAGAGATTTTACAGATGGCACAATATTATGAGATCAGGTATAAGGAAGAATTAGAAAAGAATGAGAAGTCAGTAAAAGAATTGAAGAAAAAGGTACTATTACAGCAGGCATATCCCTAGCGGGACACAGCCCCTCAGCCAAGGGGTGGCCCACCAAGGGGACGGGGAAGGGGTAGAGGGCGAGGTGCCTCTGCACCACCCCAAGACCGCCGATTGAATATCAACCAATGTGCCTATTGTAAACAAGATGTCCATTGGTGTGATACTTGCCCATTGCTGGAAGGAAGGCAAAGTATATCACTTGATAGAGGGAACGCGCCAGGTAATACACGAGGGCGAGGAAGAGGTAGAAATGGTCAGAATTTGCAGAATGGAAACCAGGTCAGCCATAATAAGATACACAGTATTCGCACACATGCAATAGTATATAGAAAGTCAATATTAATAAGTAAGTTCTCATACTGATTATTTGCATATAATTATCCACATCCCAAAAGAAACAACAAATTACAGTTTAACCAAATTAGCATATTCCAAAAAGGATTTCATCAAACCGTTATATACAATATAGTTCATGAAATTATTAACACTTAATCCAGTCCTAGAATAAGTATACAAATTACAGTTTAACCAAATTAGCATACTCCAAAAGGGATTTCATCAAACCGTTATATACAATATAGTTCATGAAATTATTATCACTTAATCCAGTCCTAGAATAAGTATAATCCAATTTACAAATTCTTCATAAAAGAGTGTTCATTTCATTGTCCTGCTGTCACAGTTGCATTAATTAGATCCCAAAAATTCATTGAATTCCAAAAATTGAATATAATCCAATTTAAGAGTTATTCCATTCCATCGTCCCGCTGTCACAGTTGCATCATTTAAATCCCAAAAGTTCTTCAAATTTCAATTAAGGTATAATCCAATGCAATATGGTTCATGTGTGAGTATCCATCCTATCGTCACGCTGTCACTGCTGTCAACACGTGTTTCATCCTGGGAGTGCCCACGGATTTCTTCAGGACCTCCTTTAGCTAATTGTTCCACTACTGAAATTGATGATGTGTCCCTTGTCATCTGTCAATAGTCCACAATCCGCTATTTTATGTATTATTGATATTATCTTCGTTGCGCGAGTACGCCCCTCCGACGGCTTGCAGTATCTAGCCTAGCATATGCACAATATCATAAGAAAACACAATACACAGTTATACTAAAAATAAAGGTACTTTATTTTTATGACAATATGCCAAAGTATCTTAGAGTGTACCCTCAGTGAGAGGATAGGAAATATACACAAGATATATATACACAATAGCAAAAATATGCAGTATAGTCTTAGAAAACAGTGCAAACAATGTATAGTTACAATAGGATGAAATGGGGACACATATGGATAGGGGCAACACAAACCATATACTCCCAAAGTGGAATGCGAACCACGAATGGACCCCAAACCTATGTGACCTTGTAGAGGGTCGCTGGGACTGTAAGAAAACAGTGAGGGTTAGAAAAATAGCCCTCCCCAAGACCCTGAAAAGTGAGTGCAAAGTGCACTAAAGTTCCCCTAAGGACAAAGAAGTCGTGTTAGAGGAATAATGCAGGAAAGACACAAACCAACAATGCAACAACTGTGGATTTCCAATCTAGGGTACCTGTGAAACAAGGGGACCAAGTACAAAAGTCACAAGCAAGTCGGAGATGGGCAGATGCCCAGGAAATGCCAGCTGCGGGTGCAAAGAAGCTTCTACTGGACAGAAGAAGCTACGGTTTCTGCAGGAACGAAAAAGGCTAGAGACTTCCCCTTTGGTGGACGGATCCCGCTTGCCGTGGAGAGTCGTGCAGAAGTGTTTTCCCGCCGAAAGAACGCCAACAAGCCTTGCTAGCTGCAAATCGTACAGTTAGAGCTTTTGGACGCTGCTGTGGCCCTGGAGGGACCAGGAGGTTGCAAATTGGACCAGGAGAGAGAAGGGACGTCCAGAAAGACAAAGAGCCCTCTCAGCAGCAGGTAGCACCCGAAGAAGTGCCAGAAACAGGCACTACGATGATGCGTGAAACAGTGCTCACCCGAAGTCGCACAAAGGAGTCCCACGTCGCCGGAGACCAACTTAGAACGTCGTGCAATGCAGGTTAGAGTGCCGTGGACCCAGGCTTGGCTGTGCACAAAGGATTTCCACAGGAAGTGCACAGGGGCCGGAGTAGCTGCAAAAGTCGCAGTTCCCAGCAATGCAGCCCAGCGAGGTGAGGCAAGGACTTACCTCCACCAAACTTGGACTGAAGAGTCACTGGACTGTGGGGGTCACTTGGACAGAGTCGCTGGATTCGAGGGACCTCGCTCGTCATGCTGAGAGGAGACCCAAGGGACCGGTAATGCAGCTTTTTGGTGCCTGCGGTTGCAGGGGGAAGATTCCGTCGACCCACGGGAGATTTCTTCGGAGCTTCTGGTGCAGAGAGGAGGCAGACTACCCCCACAGCATGCACAAGCAGGAAAACAGTTGAGAAGGCGGCAGGATCAGCGTTACAGAGTTGCAGTAGTCGTCTTTGCTACTATGTTGCAGGTTTGCAGGCTTCCAGCGCGGTCAGCAGTCAATTCCTTATCAGAAGGTGAAGAGAGAGATGCAGAGGAACTCGGATGAGCTCTTGCATTCGTTATCGAAAGTTTCCCCAGAGACAGAGACCCTAAATAGCCAGAAAAGAGGGTTTGGCTACCTAGGAGAGAGGATAGGCTAGCAACACCTGAAGGAGCCTATCACAAGGAGTCTCTGACGTCACCTGGTGGCACTGGCCACTCAGAGCAGTCCAGTGTGCCAGCAGCACCTCTGTTTCCAAGATGGCAGAGGTCTGGAGCACACTGGAGGAGCTCTGGACACCTCCCAGGGGAGGTGCAGGTCAGGGGAGTGGTCACTCCCCTTTCCTTTGTCCAGTTTCGTGCCAGAGCAGGGCTAAGGGGTCCCCTGAACCGGTGTAGACTGGCTTATGCAGAATTGGGCACCTCTGTGCCCAACAAAGCATTTCCAGAGGCTGGGGGAGGCTACTCCTCCCCTGCCTTCACACCATTTTCCAAAGGGAGAGGGTGTCACACCCTCTCTCAGAGGAAGTTCTTTGTTCTGCCATCCTGGGCCAGGCCTGGCTGGACCCCAGGAGGGCAGATGCCTGTCTGAGGGGTTGGCAGCAGCAGCAGCTGCAGTGAAACCCCAGGAAGGGCAGTTTGGCAGTACCAGGGTCTGTGCTACAGACCACTGGGATCATGGGATTGTGCCAACTATGCCAGGATGGCATAGAGGGGGCAATTCCATTATCATAGACATGTTACATGGCCATATTCGGAGCTACCATTGTGAAGCTACATATAGGTAGTGACCTATATGTAGTGCACGCGTGTAATGGTGTCCCCGCACTCACAAAGTTCAGGGTATTGGCTCTGAACAATGTGGGGGCACCTTGGCTAGTGCCAGGGTGCCCTCACACTAAGTAACTTTGCACCTAACCTTTACCAGGTAAAGGTTAGACATATAGGTGACTTATAAGTTACTTAAGTGCAGTGTAAAATGGCTGTGAAATAACGTGGACGTTATTTCACTCAGGCTGCAGTGGCAGGCCTGTGTAAGAATTGTCAGAGCTCCCTATGGGTGGCAAAAGAAATGCTGCAGCCCATAGGGATCTCCTGGAACCCCAATACCCTGGGTACCTCAGTACCATATACTAGGGAATTATAAGGGTGTTCCAGTAAGCCAATGTAAATTGGTAAAAATGGTCACTAGCCTGTTAGTGACAATTTGGAAAGAAATGAGAGAGCATAACCACTGAGGTTCTGATTAGCAGAGCCTCAGTGAGACAGTTAGTCACTACACAGGTAACACATTCAGGCACTCTTATGAGCACTGGGGCCCTGGGTTACCAGGGTCCCAGTGACACATACAACTAAAACAACATATATACAGTGAAAAAATGGGGGTAACATGCCAGGCAAGATGGTACTTTCCTACACAACCCCCCCCCCAAACAAAGGACAATAAGACTAGCCATGACCTGATGAGTCTTCATTGTCTAAGTGGAAATATCTGGAGAGTCCATCTGCATTGGAGTGGCTACTCCCAGGTCTAGGTTCCACTGTATAGTCCATTCCCTGTAGGGATATGGACCACCTCAACAATTTAGGATTTTCACCTTTCATTTGTTTTAGCCAAAGTAGAGGTATGTGGTCTGTCTGAACAATGAAGTGAGTGCCAAACAGGTATGGCCTCAACTTCTTCAGAGCCCAGACCACAGCAAAGGCCTCCCTCTCAATGGCAGACCAACGCTTTTCTCTAGGGGTCAACCTCCTACTAATAAAAGCAACAGGTTGATCCTGGCCCTCAGAATTAAGTTGTGATAGGACTGCCCCTACTCCTAATTCAGATGCAACAGTTTGGACATAGCATTTTTTAGAGTAACAAGGGCTTTTCAGGACAGGTGCAGAGCACATGGCCTGCTTCAGCTCCTCAAAAGCTTTCTGACAGTTTGCTGTCCATAATACCTTTTTAGGCATTTTTTTGGAAGTGAGGTCATTAAGAGGGGCTGCAATGGAGCCATAGTTCTTAATGAACCTCCTGTAATACCCAGTGGGGCCTAGGAAGGCTCTCACCTGAGTCTGTGTAGTAGGGGGAACCCAATCAATAATTGTTTGGATTTTCCCCTGTAGTGGTGCAATCTGTTCCCCACCAACAAGGTGTCCCAGATAAACCACCTTACCCTGCCCTATCTGGCACTTTGAAGCCTTGATAGTGAGGCCTGCCTTTTGCAGGGCCTCCAAAACTTTCCATAGGTGGACCAGGTGATCATCCCAGCTGGAGCTAAAGACAGCTATATCGTCCAAATATGCTGCACTGAAAGCTTCCAGCCCTTGCAGGACTGTGTTCACCAACCTCTGAAAAGTGGCAGGTGCATTTTTCAACCCAAAAGGCATTACAGTAAACTGGTAATGTCCTCCAATGATAGAAAATGCAGTCTTAGGTTTAGCATCTTCTGACAATTTGATCTGCCAATACCCTGCAGTCAAGTCAAAAGTGCTTAGATACTTGGCAGATGCCAGTGTATCTATGAGCTCATCTGCCCTGGGTATAGGGTGAGCATCAGTTTTGGTTACCAAGTTGAGACCTCTATAGTCTACACAAAACCGCATTTCCTTCTTTCCATCTTTGGAATGGGGTTTTGGTACCAGTACCACAGGAGAAGCCCATGGACTGTCAGAGTGCTCAACCACTCCTAGTTCTAACATTTTCTGGACCTCTTGCTTTATGCAGTCCCTGACATGGTCAGGCTGCCTATAGATCTTACTTTTGACAGGTAAACTGTCTCCAGTATCTATAGTGTGCTCACACCAAGAAGTGGTACCTGGCACAGTAGAGAAGAGTTCAGAGAATTGATCTAGGAGATTTATGCAATTGTCTTTTTGCTCAGCAGTAAGACAATCAGCCAAAACTACACCTTCCACAAGAGCATCTTGTTCTGTGGAAGAGAAGAGATCAGGTAGAGGATCACTGTCTTCTTCCTGTCCCTCATCAGTT